>NC_092045.1:108083656-108421080 GCF_003086295.3 Arachis hypogaea | reverse complement strand
ATTTTATTATATTTTATAAGACTATAAAATATTATAATTTTATATATTTAATTTAAATTATTTATCTAATATATATAATGTTTAAATATAAATTTCTATTATAATAATATATTAAAACTAAATTTATATTAATATTTATTAATAATAATATAACTAACGCTAGTATTAGAAATATAAAATTATATCACTTTTCTTCTTATTTTCTTGGTTGGGATGAAAAGAAATTTTTTTTGATAAGACTCACACAAAATTTTTTTTACTTTTTTTATAACCAAAAAAAAAATATTATTTTTTATCTATTTTTTTCATTTTTTTTCTATTTTTTTTCTATTAAACCAAACATAGTGTAAGAAAATATAAAACCTGTCAACCAATGAACTTGTTTTCAAGTCCAACTCCTGTAACATGCTACTATTACTAGTATATAAGGCTCAATTTGGTTTGAGTTTTTATCTAAAAATTAATTTAGTCTTTAAATTTTAAATATATTTAATTTCGTTTTAAAATTTTATAGTCATAAATTAAGTTGATCTTTTCATCATTATTAAATTACCTAAGAGAATATTTATACGTACGGTTAATTGTCATTGCAATATAATCTAAGTATTAATAGACGTTTAAAGGTGTGCGATTCAATTTAATTTTTAAGAGACTTAATTTGATCTTTTAATAAGTTAAATTTTATCGAAAATATTATATGCATACAAAAAAATTAGCTCTTATGTATTTGTATATAAATATATATATATATATTTTATTTAAATTATTTTTAATATATATTTTATATTTTAAAATATATTTTATATAAATAATTAATTTAATAATTGATTTTTTTATACCTATAACATAATTGAAATTCTATAAATGGATATGGCTCAATTTAGTTCATTGAGCAAAAAAAAAATTAACTATTAAGTGTTACATCTTTAGTGCAATATTAACTAGATAATAAATTGCCACACAATAACAATTAATTAAATACATAAATAATCGATCCATTAAGTAAATTGGTGACAAACGAACCCACCAATTGATTGAGTTATAATACTTAATGAACAAATCGAACATGTTTAAAAGTCAAAAATCAAACAGATTGTCGAGCAAAAACTTAACGATTAAGTTGAACATTATTTCACTACTATTTTAAAACCAGCGTTTGTTAACTCTTAAGACATACATTATAATATTTTTCATTATTAACTATCATTAACTTATTGATTCGTTTTAGATCAAAATTTTATTTAAAAATTTGTCACTAATTAATCAAATTTTTAATAGTTATTCAAATAAAATAGTGAACTAATTATGACTCACGAAACTAAACCAAGTTGATTATTACGTCTTTTTTTAATTATATCAAAGAACACTTCAAAATAATCAATGCTCCAAATAATTTTGAAAAAATATAGATAAATAACTTCTAATCAACTAATTTTAAATAACTACAGTTAATAATTATTAATGTTATATTTAAAAAAATAAAATTTAAATAATCACTAATTAATAATAATTAAACAATATATAATATAATTTAAAAATATTTGTTAATTTATTATTGACATAGTTTAATTATTAGAGAAAAAGGCTTGAGAACTGAAATAAAGTACTGTTGAATAGTGGTAATGAAAGGCCCTTTCCCTTTCAGCAAATCTCTTGGGCCATATATACATAGATCATGTGAATTGGATTGAAAATCACGGTTTCTCAACATAGAAAACCTACACGCTTGCACTTCCAAATTGAGGCTGATATTCTTCATTTTTCCATGCCCAAAAGTTAGGTTGTCACTGCTACAAACTAGTATTGGTAGGGTATATATATATATATATATATATATATATATATATATAACAAATAGCAATACAGTCTTATAAGAAAGATGGATATATATTTTCGTTGCACAAGTGGTATTTATATGTTGGTTGTTGCTTGACAATTACTCTTTTTTTTTCAATTATATTGAAAAGTGGTAAAAAATAAAAATAATAATAATATAGCAAAAGTCCTTACACAGTAGGTAGCTATAACCAATGGATCAATATTTGTCCCACATATATATCTTTGCAAACATAGAGTATCTGTCTAAGCATATGGTCACTTCTTTCAACATCACAAGATACCACATGTTTTTCTATGCCTTATTTATTTCAAGTTAGAAAAATGGAGAAATTTTCATGTTTTCTATTGAATTATATCCCTAAGAATATTGCTTGGGTAATTAAAGTGATAATAGACAACTTTAAGTTACTTAAATTAACAAAAATGTGCGTTGTTGTAAGTGAAATTATGTGAAATTTACAAAAACGAGTTAACTATAAAATCAACTAGCTAAATTTTTATATTATTTTTTATTCTTATATTTATCATTTTCTTTTTTATTTCTTTTTTTTCTTTTTAAAATTATTATTTGTTCATTACAAACTTTGCCAATTCTAAACAATTTTTTTTGTAGTCAGTGGTGGAGCTTAGTTCAGACAAGGGGGGCCACGGCCCCCCCAAACTTTTTATAAAAAAATTAGTAGTACTTTTTCAAAAAATAAAAAATAATTCAATTGGTTTAAATACTTTACTACGACTTAAAGTACCCAATAAATTTAATAAGCAACACTCTTTCTACCTTTAAGTTTAAATATAAAAAATTAGATATTTTTATTTATTTAATTTAATATTATTTTATATTTTACTATTTATTTAATTTAATTTTTTATATGATAAAAAATAATTGAATATTCAATAAGTATTAATATTATTGTATTTGTATAAATTGATAAAAAAAATTCAATAAATATTATAAATTTTAATATTTGTTCTTCTAACTTCTTCTTTACATATTCTACAGGATATATATTTAAATTTTATTATAAAATAATAATGAAAAATTAAAGAATTGATGCATTTTTTAAGAGGAAGACTAATATTTAAGAAGGAGAACATATAATTTTTACAATATCAACACATGTAGATAGTTTTTCTACTTTAATGAATCGCGAAAAAAGTGAGATACAACTTTTAAAAGTTCAAAAAGTTACATCTGATAAGTTTGACCTTAATTTTTTGGAACGAGACCCTGAAAAACAGCTTTAAATTTGGCAATATCACCAAAACCAGAGAAATGAGATTAGACGAACTTATCTTAAATGGAGTCCATATAAAAAGCATTTTGACAATTATCTTCTATGTGGCCCCCCAAAATTTTATTCCAAGTTCCGCCACTGTTTGTAGTGATCCACGTTATTTTATTTTTCTTGATGATGAGAAAGGATCCATAAAAGTTAAGAATAATTTAAGAATAATATAAGAAAAAAACGTGTTATTATCAATTAATTTTTGTTATCTTTTATTTTTTCATAAAATTTTAATAATAGAAAATAGTGAAAAATAAAAAACAAAACAAAGGCACTCTAACTTTTTAAATTATTGGTCTTTCAAAATTTAAATGGTAAGTATCTTTTCACTTCTTATAATCATTTTAATAAAAAAAAATGTACAAAAACATTAGTACGTATAACATTTCACCTTTGTAATAAACCAATTCATGCTATCTAGGTAATGGGTGATATTAAATATATATGCAGTGTAATTATATTTTTGTTGATGAAAATGACGACTCTTATAATAGCAATTAGAAAGGACATAGTCAATAATAGATATGATATGCTGCTTGTGATTATCTAAATTATAGGGAACTGCTAAATTGTTGCATGTATCTATTGATGATTTTTTTTTCTTTTTCAGTGCGATCCAAGGTGATATATATGAAAATAAAAATAATATATTATTGAACGAACAATTTGGTGTACTGTCAATAATATTCAATTATTATTGACATTTTAAGTAACAAAATAGATTAGGGAGTGTTTTGCCGACACAAGAAATGCCCGACAAAGATAAAGATTGAGGTAGAAAATGAATCACAATAATGTCTAGGGTTTGAATCACATTAGTCTATTCTTTATATATATAGAATGATTGATTTCTTTGTTAAACTTATTATTATTATTACCAGTTTATAAGGTTAGCGTAACTCATAATTAACTAAGAAATTAACTCATCTCTGTTAATATATAATAATAATAATAATCAATGATGAGATGACGACTAATGTTCAACTTAATTAGCTGGGATTTTTAAATTGAAAAATGAAATAATTAAATAAACAACATATACTAGTCATCATTAGTAGTAAGAGGTAGTATAAATAGCTAATTATAAATATTATATATAAAAAAATAATTTTAAATTAAAATAATTTACAATGATCTTATTTTATATTTTTTTAATTATTACTTATATTATATTGTACTATTTAATTGCTATTAAAATAATTAAATAATATTAAATATAATAAATATTAAATAAATAAAGTAATTTAGAGTATTATCTTCTTATCGATCATATCCGTTTTCTTAAATTGCACAACTTTAATTACCACTTGTAGAGGATTTAATTAGTTTCTCTTCACCTTTATAAACTAAACTTACTCTGATGAGAAACCAAACAAACATAATTATTGTAATTATTGTAGAGTAATCATCATCACAACAGTACGACCTACTAATCGCGAAAACCGAAGTTAATAGACTTATATTAAAAATTAATAAGAATTATTTAGATAAAGATATTTAAAATATGTTTTAAAAATATTTTTGATAATTAAAATTTAATATATATAATTTATTAAATTATATTATTTTTATTAAAATTAGATTAAATAAATTAAGTTGATAAAAATTGATAAATTACACTTTAAACCAATTTAAATTAATATTTTTTATAAAAAATAGCTATAATATTTTTATTATAAAAAATTATTAAAATACTTTTATTATTATATATATATATATATATATATATATATATATATATATATATATTAGTCATTTTCTATAAAAATAAATATTAATTTAGATCAATTTAAAATTAAATTTTAAATTTTTTGATTAAATCAATTTAGTTAATTTAATTTTGATAAAAATAATACGATTTAATCGATTATATATTAAATTTTTATTATTATAAAATATCTTAAAATTAAAAAAAATGTTTTAAGCATGCTCTCATAATTAATTTGTTGAATGTAATTTGGGCTTTAGATTTCCAACCTTTGTCTTTAATATATAGTAGCCGTGATGAATTATTATGGAGTTGAAAATTAGATAGCAGTTTGTCACGAAAAAATAAATATCAAACTAATAATTCCGATTTCCAAGCTGTCTCTATATCAAACTAATAGTTCTTTAATATATTAGTAGTAATTTCTTAATATCTCTGTAATGCATGGATATGGATAGGAACAATTACAATGTATGCCAAACAAAAGAAAATCTTTAGTTGTAATTGATTGGTATTTTCAAAGAAAATTAGAATGTAAAGTAGAAAGTTATTAAAAAAGAATTTAATTAACATAAAATGCTATTAGTGGCTTTGGTGATGATCGAATAAATCAATCATTATTTAATTAGATTGTTACATACTTCATGATAATTTGTTAAATTGTTCTACTAGGGGCAACATTCAATTTAGAAAAGATAAAAGGTCTGTCTGAAAAAATTTCATTAATAAATTAAAGAAGATAACATTTTCAAAAATAATTATAACAAAACCATTATCTAAAATATATTTTTGTTTTTTGGAGAATGAAAAATCGAGTGAGCCCACCCAGATTATTGATGGACCCGTTCAATTATACTTTCTTTTGTTTATATATCTATGTTCCGTCTGTATGTTGTCGAGGTATAGTGACTCTTTCTGTCTGTAACTGTGCTCAGGTGGAAGAGGTATACGTCAGTTGAGTTGGAACATCGCAATGGGAGCACTTACAAAAAATACTCCGACGCTCAAGTAAGAATGTGAGTTATGAGAAAGTAAGAGAAATAAATCAGAGTGAGTTCTGTGACCTGTTCTTCTCCGAGGTTGGATATGTGTTTATATAGGCGTCTTTAGTATGTTCAGTTATAGCGTATCTCGGGATTCTCCGCGTGTTCCGAAGTTATCCTTAGTGATATCAGTTATACTCCGAGCTTTTATAGCTCGTCCAGATTTGATGGGCTTGTTGATATTTGATCTTGCTCTATTTTCAGTATATTCGCTTGCTGTGCTGGACGAGGTATCCGTTACGTATCATAGCCCCCAAGGTTACTTTTTTGTAAGAAAACAAATGTGAGCTTAAAAGTTTTTTGCATACCTCGGCCAAGAATATGCTCTTGGAGGTGTTCATCTTCCCCTGAGCTTGTCTTGGTTTTCTTTGGAACGAAAATATGTGACATTTAATTATCGCTTCGTTTCTCGCGCTAGGGGAAATGATTGATGTGACGTCGTGGCTCAATTTTCAGAGTTATCTGAGCTGTTGGATTTTGGAGCAATAAATGGATGGATAGGATGGGAGCGGTTATCGAAAGATAAAAAGCCGTTTCACTTTCCCCATTTACTTATTACCTGGTTTGTCCTAAGTGAGCCTCCAATTTTACCTTGTTTGGTTTTGCACTTTGCGTTTTTCTGGGTTCAGAGAAAATAAGTGGAAAAGATAGGTTTTGACGTTTTCTGGTCTGCTTTCTTTCTTATCTGTTTTTGTTGTTGTCTTATGGTAATGGAAAAAGGTAATGTTGCGATTTTAGAAAGTGATCCTTGTAGTTGGGTCAGTGATCAAGTGAAGTGTTGTGTGCCATGATTTCAAGATTATGAGTCTGTGAAACTATTAGGGTCGGACGTGTGGGTCAGAGGTGGCTCTGGGGTAAGGATAGAGGTTTTACCTTGTCGAGAGAGTGATCGTGTGTGTGAGAAGATTGATGGTTGGGCCTATTTTTATCTTTATACATGCTTGCTGACTGACTTGGGTGTTTCGCTTCTGTTTTCTGATTTTCAATGTGGTGTCTTGTTCTGGTTAAATTGTGCCCCTTCCCAGCTGCATCCCAATTCGTGGGGTTTTGTTCGGACTTTTGAGGCTTTGATGGATGTCTTGGAGCGTCCTCCTTCTCTTAGGGTTTTCTTTTCCCTTTTTCAGGCCAAGGGTGTTAGGCGGGGATTGTGGGTAAACCTTAGTAGTTATCCTCATCGTTCTGTCTTCTCTTTGTATAAGTCTTTCTATAAGAATTTTAAGACTATGTTTGTGAAAATTAGAAGTGTGGAGGAGGAGTTTCCGTTTTACCTTAACCAATTTTTAGAAGAGAGGTTCCCTGTTTTTTGGTCTCCGGAGCCTGCTCAAGTGCTCGATGTGGATGATAGGGTGCCTAATGATGATATTGTTATGGAGTTTTTGTTAGAAATGTTGGAAACTAGTGGATTTTTATCTGTGGTCGGGTTATTAAAGTGAGATTCGGATAAGGAAGCTGTTTTGGACTATTTAGGTAATTAGTTTTGATGATGGGTTTTGGTGTTTTTAGTGTTGTTTCTGACGTTTGTTTTTCTCTATCTCATATGCAGCTGAAAAAGCCTCCACTATCACCACTACTGGGCTGAAGTCTTTTTTTAGCCAGAGGAAGAAGAATGAGAAGGAGGGGTCAACGACGAATTTGGGAAAGGGTGGTGGTGCTGTGGACAGGTCGAGGTAAATCCTCGTCCAAAAAGGAAAAGGGGAAAGGGTCGTGCCGAGGTGGTTAAAAGCAAAGAAGAGAACTCTCATGTTTTACCAATTGTAGAAGCTACGTATGAGTCTCAGAAAAGGCTTCATGCCTACTACGAGGATGATAATATGAGGTCTTTGTGGTCAAGGTTCTTTCCCTTCGCCACCCTTGCTGACAAGCTGTGCCATTTTTCTGATGATTTGAAGATGATTGGGGAAGTTGATCGGGTTGAAATTAGCCATTTTCTTTAGGTACCTTTATTTTTTTGTTCGTGTTTACTGTATTCTCCGTTCTTGATTGACTGACGTTTTCTATGGCAGGTTATTGGGGTTCGGATTGTTGCGATTGGGAGGGGTGAGGAGCTTGCTGTTGAGCCCGAAGTGAAGGACTCTGCTGATATTGCTGAGCTGTCGACTGCCGTTTAGAAAAAGGGAAAAATGATCGTTGAGCTCTCCTCATCCCTGAAAGGGAAAGAGGACGAGCTGGCTGAGGAGAAGCGCATTCATTCGTCTGTCGCCGAAGATAATAAGGTACTGCAATCTAATAAAGGTCAGCTGGCTGCGCGAGTGAAGGAGTTGGAGTATGAAGTCTATGAAGCTTTTGTTCAATGTTTTGACCGAGCTGCTTCTCAGGTTCGGGTTCTGTTCCCTGAGGTTGACGTCAGTAAACTTGATGCGACAAAGATTATTGTAAATGGAGGGCTGATTGATGATGAAGTTGACAAGCCAAGTGATAATTCTAGTATTGGTGATAAGATAGAATGAAGACTATTAGTGTTTTGTTGTTTTTGATATGTTGATGTTTTTGGATATTGCCGAGGTTTTTAGCTTTTGTTTCTTTAAGTTGTTGCCGACTATGCAGTTCGGTCATTATGACTTTTCCTGAGTATGAAGCTCGGTTTAGACTTTATGAATATCTATGCATATATTTTGATTAGATGTGGTTTGTATGAGTAGTATAGCAGTCACTATGGACCATATTTGTTGGAAGTATTTGCTTAAAGTATTTATGTTTATTGAAAAGATAGGATATGGCGTCCGGTTTCGTTAAAACCCCTTTTGAGAAAAACCCTATTTTTTGTGGGGATAAAACCTCAAAATGGAAAAAAGAGTACCTTCATCTGCTTTGATATACATTATGACTGATATTTCTTCAAAGAGGATATATTCCAGTTTCTTGGTATTTGATCTCCTAATAATGCCTCTAGTTGGTACGCTCCCTTGCCGAGGACCCTGTTAACTCGGAATGGGCCCTCCCAATTTGCTACTAACTTCCCATGAGCTTGTGGCCTTCTTGCATCCTCTATTTTTCTGGGGACTAGTTCCCCCTTTCGAAAATTTTGGAGATTGATTTTTTGTTGTGTCACTTTTCCAAAAATTGTTTCATTGCTCGTTATCTAATTGTTGCCATATCTCTTTCTTCGTCGATGAGATCTAGGTCGGTTAACCTTGCTTTGTTGTTATTATCTTGATTGTATAATTCGGCTCTTAGTGTTGGCATTCTGATCTCTACGAGTATAAGGGCTTCTGCACCATATACTAGCTTGAAAGGGGTTTCTCAGGTTGCTGACTGGATTGTTGTGTTGTAGTCCTATAGTACTTCTGGGACAAGGTCGGCCCATTCGCCCTTTACATTGTCCAACTTTTTTCTTAGAGCCTGCAAAATAACTCGGTTAATTGATTCTACGTGCCCATTTGTTTGGAGATACTCGACTGAGCTAAAATGATGTTTAATCTTGAAGTTTTTGTAAGAAAGTTACGAGGTTATGATCTGTGAATTGTGTTCCATTGTCAGAAATTATTTCTCTTGGTATGCCATAAAACATATTATGTTCTTTCAAAGGAAAGATCTCACCTTTTCTGCTGTTATTCGTGCTAGAGGTTGCGCTTTAATCCATTTGAAAAAGTAGTCTATTGATACCAAAAGGAACTTTACCTGACCTGGCGCTTTTGGAAAAGGATCGAGGATATCTAGTCCCCACCTGTCGAAAGGCCAGCTTACCTCCAGGGTGTGCAACTTCTCGGCGGTGCTGTTGAGATTGTGGCGTATTTTTGGCAATTGTCGCATGTTTTGACTTTGACTATGCAATCCTTCTTCATTGTGGGCCAATAATACCCCGTTCGTAGTATTTTGGCGGATATGCTTGGCCTCCTATATGATTTCTGCACACTCCTTCGTGTGTCTCCGCCATTACTTGCTCAGCTTCGTTTTTACCTATGTATCTTAAGAGAGGTTGTGAGAATACTCTTCTATATAGGTTGTCTCCGACTATTGTGTAGTAGGATGCTTTTCTTCAGAAAAGTTGTGGATTTTGCTCCTTTCTTGGGATGATTCCTGTTCTGATATATTCATGAAGTGGTGTCTTCCAATCTTTTACCTGTGTGATACTCAGTATGCCATTTAGTTCAAAGCTTGGTTTGTCGAGTGTTAGTTGTGACAGTGCTGGTGTGTGTAATTGTGGTCTTGTGGTGGCTAGTTTAGACAATATGTCATCTCGTGTGTTTTGTTCTCTATTTATGTGCACAATTTCAAATTTTTCCAATTTTGAAATGAGATCCTTTGTTATGAGCTAATACTTCTCTAACAAAGGATCTTTTACCTTACTGGACAACGAGTAGTGAATCACAGTATACTGTGAGGTAAGGTATTTGCAAATCCTGGGCGAGCTTTAGTCCGGCTAGAAGAGCTTCATACTCTGCCTAGTTATTGCTTGTTGTAAAGGAGAATTATAGTGATTGTTTGGCTATGACTTGTTCTCCTTCCTTAAGTGTTACGCCTGCTCTGCTCCCTTCTTTGTTTGCTGCGCCATCTACATATAGTTTCCATTTTTGCTCTGTGTGCTTGTCCTTGGTTGTTAGTTCAGAGATGAAGTCGGCTAGTATTTGCAGTCTTGGGATTTTCCTATGTTGATATTGTATGTCATATTTGGAGAGTTCGATGGACCACTTTGTTAGACGTCCAGCAAGCTTGAACTTCGTCAAAACTTGTCTCAGCTATTGATTTGTTCTGACTATTATAGTGTGGCTTTGGAAGTATTGCCTCAGTCTTCTTGCTGTTGTAACCAAAGTCAGTGCGAGCTGTTCTATCTTCGGGTATCTGGTTTCTGCCGGTTGTAGTATAATGCCGATGAAGTACACCAGTCTTTGTGTTTTCCCTGTTTCAGAGACTAATACCAAACTTATGGCATGGTTAGAAACTGACAAGTATAAAAATAATGGTTTACCAATTTTTGGTTTTTGGAGGATTGGTGGTGATGACATATTTGTTTAAGCTCGGTGAAAGATTGCTCGCAATCTTCTGTCCAATTGAACTTTTGTTTTTAGAGATTGTCTGGAAAAAGTGGTATGATCTGTTTGCAGCTGCAGGTAGGAATCGTGATAATGCAGCCACTCTTCCCGCCAGTTGTTGTACTTCTTTTATTGTTTTCAGGGTGTTCATCTTAAGGACAGTCTCGCATTTTTCTTGGTTTGCTTCAATCCCTTGTGAGGTCAGCATGAATCTGAGGAATTTCCCTCCTTAAACCCAAATGCACATTTTTCTGGGTTTAGTCTCATGTTATCTGCTCGGATCTGTTGGAAGACTTCTTTCAGGTCACCACAGTGTGATCCCTGTGCTGAGGTTTTTGCTTCCATGTCATCTACATAGATCTCCATATTTCGTCCTATTTGTTGTTGGAAGACCTTGTCCATTAGTCGCTGGTATGTTGCTCCTGCATTCTTAAGGCCAAATGGCATAACTTTGTAACAAAAATTTCCATGTTCTGTTATAAAAGCCGTTTTGCTTTGATCTTCTGGATGCATGAGGATCTGGTTATAGAGTATGCATCCATGAAGCTCATGCTTTTAAATCCAGAAGCATTATCTACAAGTTTATCAATGCAAGGTAAAGGATATGCATCTTTCGGACATGCTTTGTTTAAGTTTGTATAGTCGACGCACATGCGCCATTTACCTGAGCTTTTCCTTACCATTACCACATTTGAGAGCCATGTGATGAAGCGGAGTTCTTTGATGAAGCTGGCGTTGAGGAGCTTCTTGGTCTCTTCAAAAGCTGCTTTCATTTTTTGAGTTCTGAGGATCCTCTTCTTCTGGACGATTGGTTTGCTTGTTTTGTCTATGGCGAGCTCGTGGCAGATTATATTCGGATCTATTCCCGGGATATCTGCTGGTGTCCATGCGAATAAGTTGGCGTTGTCTTAGAGCACTCTTATTAGATCTGCTCTCTCATCTCCTTCTAATGCTCGGCCGATATAAGTAAATTGTTCGGCCTTTGTTGTCAAGGGAATCTTCTGGAGTTCGTCTATTGGCTGGGGTCTTTCCTGGAAGTCCTCCCTAGGATCCAATTCCGCGAGGGTCAATACCTCGGATGTGGTGTGAATTGTTTTCGTCCCCTGGTTAGCCCTTGGTTGTATGCTTGTTTTCTTCAGGCTGGCATTGTAACATTGCCGAGCTTGTTGTTGGTCTGAATGTACTGTTGCTATTTTGTTGTTTTGTACCTGAAACTTAACACACAAGTGTAATGTTGATACTACCGCTCTGAATTTATTCAGGGCGGGCCTTTCGAGAATAATGTTATAGGGACTAGGATAGTCAACTATGAGATATTGGACGTCAATAGTTTTTGCTAATGGGTGGTCGCCCATGGTTGTTTTTAGCCATACGTGTCCTTTTATTGGGACCCTTTCTTCGAAGAACCCAACCAGTTCTCCTGATGAGGGTTGCATGGCTTTTTCAAATAGTTGCATTTTTATAAAGGTTGAATAGAATAGTACATCAGCACTACTACTTGGGTCTAGAAGGACCTTTCTTACCAATAACTCTCCTGTTTGGATGGAGATCACCACTGGGTCGTCGAGGTTTGGGCCTGTTGAGGCTAGGTCGTCTTGATTAAAGGTTATCTCTGGCTCCGTTGTGTTGTGCTTTGTTGTAGGTATTGTTCCTTCGATTGCCAACATTCCTCGATAACTTCTTTTTCGAGCCGAGCTTGTTTCGCCTCCTCCTGCGTATCCTCCTGATGTGCAGTTTATGATCCCTCTAGGGGGTCTGTTGTTATCTATTTTAATTTATCTTTTTCCATTGATCGTTCTTCTGGCTCCTTTTTGGTTTTCCTGCTTTTCTGTCCTTTGACATATTTGTCTAGGAGTCCTTGCCGAGCTAACCTTTCCAACAAGTCTTTGCCTATTACGCATTCATCTGTTGTGTGTCCGTACTTCTGGTGGAAGGCATAGTGCTTGCTTCTGTCCATGAATCGTTGATCTTGATAATTTCCTGCTCTAGCGGGAGGTTTGACTATTTTGGCGTTGAGGATCTCCTTGATTATGTTCTTCTTTTTTGTATTGAATCTGGTGTAGATATTGAACTTTGGTGTGAGCTTGAAAGGTTTCTTTTGCTCTTTCTTGTTCGGCGGCTTGAACGTCCTCTCTTCCTCTCTTCTTGTCAGCTGTTTGTCCGGTTTTTGGGCTTCCCGTAGTTTTTCGATCTCCATTTGGCTTGCAGCCCTCTCCCGGAATTTCTCCAATGACTTGGGTTTAGTAATTGCGATTGTTTCTCTGAATTTTCCAGGTCTGAGGCCGGTCTTAAGTGCGTGCAGGTGGACTTTGGGGTCAAAGTCTGGAATCTCCATGGGGCCTCGGCAAATCGGGTTAAGTAGTCTTTAAAGCTTTCATGTTGTCCTTGCTTGATCAGCCCGAGATAGTATGATCCGTGGACGTATATCCTTGAGGCGGCGAAATAGTCGATAAAGGACCTCGCCAAATCCTTGAAAGATGAAATTGATCCTGCAGATAATTTAGAGAACCAAAGTAAAGCAACATCGTCAAGGTAAGTGGGGAAAGATCGACAAGATATAGGTTCATTATTAGCGCCGTTAAAAAACATCATAGACTGAAATTTTTTTATGTGAGTTCGGGGGTCACCAATCCACTTATAAGGTTCTAGGGAGTTAGGCAGCACGAAATTCTTCGGCATCTTGAAGTTTGTAATTTCTTCGAAGAAGGGATTGTCTAGCGTCAGCTTTTTCTTCGGCGGGGTGATGCTCAAAGGGTTTGAGTTTTTCAGGGCTGAGCTTTTGGAGCTACCTTCCTCGTGATTTCCTGCATTATTCTGTGTGGAGAGCTCAGCAAGTCTTCGGACCTCTGCCTGGAGCTCGGCCATCTGGGCTAGAAGTTCAGCTTGGTTGAATTGTTGAGCTCCATTTTCAGCCATATCTGGAAGGTCGAATTCCCTACGCAAAAGAAAAGAGAAAAAGGCAATGTAAAAGAAATAGTGGGGTTAGATTAAATCCGGGCTCACGGTGGGTGCCAAATGTTTTGTCTGTATGTTGCCGAGGTATAGCGACTCCTTCTGCCTGCAACTATGCTCAGGTGGAAGAGGTATATGTCGGCTGAGTTGGAACACCGCGGCGGGAGCACCTGCAAAACGTACTCCGACGCTCAAGTAAGAATGTGAGTTATGAGAAAGTAAGAGAAATAAATCAGAGTAAGTTCTGTGACCTGTTTTACTCCGAGGTTGGATATGTATTTATATAGGCGTCTTTAGTATGTTCAGTTATAACGTATCTCGGAATTCTCTGCGTGTTCCGAAGTTATCCTTAGTGATAATGTTTCAAAATGTCAGGTATACTCTGAGCTTTTATAGCTCGTCCGGATTTGATGGGCTTGTTGATATTTGATCTTGCTCTATTTCCAGCATATTCGCTTGCTGTGCTGGTCGAGATATCCGTTATGTATCAATATATATGTCCACCCAGATTATTGATGGACTTCGTTGAATTACACTTTCTTTTATTCTCTTTTATATTATATTATATTATATATATATATATATATATATATATATATATGTAGTAGTACAACTTTTATATATAATTAGTCGAAATAACTTTTATAGTTTAATTATTTTTAAAATTAATAAATTAAATTAATAATTAATTATTTATTATTTAATATTATTTAAGATATATTAAATTATAATTTAAAATTAAATATGATTTAATTTAAATTTATAAATACAATAATTCAAAATATAATTGTTAAAATTTAAATTTTGATAGTTTGAATAGATCTCTTTAATTGGATTTATAAAAAATTAAAATTATATTTTATTTAATCACAACATTCAATATAAAGCAGACTTGTATATTTCTAAAAAAAATATTTAGTCATTTATTTATTTAAATTTAATTATTTTACTCTTTTAATTTCAAAACCAAATAAAATGACAAACTCAAAGCATATCATTTTTCTTCAAAAATCCTTTTTGAGGAAATAAAAATCTATTTTACATTGATGAATTATTTTTAAGTTAAATATAATTTTGAAATTCTAATTTTTTAAATCCAATTAAATGAATCTAATTCAATGAATCAAATTTTAACATTTTATTTAGAGTTATATTTATTAGTTTAAATTAAATCATTTTTAATTTTAAATTATAATTTAGTATATCTTAAATCAAATTAAATAACTAATTATTAATTTAATTTATTAATTTAAAATATTTAAATTAAATTAAACTATGAAAATTTATTCCTACTAATTATAAAAATTTTACTTCTAAAAGTTACACATATATAAAATAATTAATTTAGTAATTTATTTGTACATAGCTTTATTATTAAATAGTAGTGTAAAAGGGATACTGATAATGCATTAAATTTAATCGCTAATATTTATAATTAATTTTTTAAGAAAAAACAAAAAACCACAGGATGAATATATAATGCGTAAGAAATTTTTATAATTTAGTGTAAAACTCCACATTATTTATTTTGGTCTTCAATATTTAGATTATATCTTAATTTAATGATTTTTAGCATTTTAAACATTCTGTTTTAGTCTCAAAAAATTTTAAATGAATTTAATATTATTTTATAGTTAAATTTGACACGAATAATTAGCATATTTAAGAATTAATATAACATTTAATTTCAAGACATAAATAAAATTTACTTACTAATGATTATTAGTGTAAAAATTTATTCGTTAATTATTCAAATCAAATTTAATCATAAGACAATATTAAAATTTGAATCCATTTAAAACTTGTTAAAACTAAAATATGACATTTAAAATATTAGAGACTAACTTAAAATTTGATCCAAACATTAAATACTAAAATAATACTTTATCCTTTTTTTAAATAAATGAATAAAAAATATATTTTATATTTTAAGTAATTACCTTAATAAGTTATAATTAAATTTATTACACTCTCCTTGAGTACTGACTTGATTAAATATTTTTAATTATTATAAATTTTTTATTCTAAAATTTAAAATGTTAAATAAAAATAAAAATATTATTTATATATTCAAATAAATTATTAAAATTAGTTACTATATATTTATGTAAATATATAAATATATGTGTTGTTTATTAACTTTTTTTTAAAATATATTTAGTATTTTAACATATATTTAGTGGTTGATTTTAGTAGTTAATTTTAATGTATATGTAACGTAAATAAAATAAAAAATATAAATAATTATATATTTAATATATTTTTTATACACAAATTTTTTAATATCTTTTCTTGAACCATAAATTATGAATATATCTATTTACCTAATACTAAATTTTTTCGAACGATAATAATTAAGCTTTAATTTTTTATCATGAAAATTATTATATTATATTATAAAATTATTTATTTTAAATTTTAAAATATTAAATGAAACACATAAATAATTATTAATAACGTTACGTACTATTTTAGTAAAGTATAAATGGCAAAAGAAAAAAGAAACTAAAATATTTAAGACAAATAGTCAAATGTTTAATATCTATGTTCTGTTTGATTATTTTCTTCTGTGATTGATTTGCCCACTACGCAGAACTGTACCTGTCAATGCCCTAAAACTCAGTGCATTCTTACTTTGCCACTTTACTCACTTTACAAACCTCTCTCACCAATTTAATACTCCTTCTAACGCGTTGACAAAATTTAAAATTAATTAATTACTGACAAAAAGAAAGACAAAGTTTTAAAATTAATTAGCTATTAGGATGTAATATACTTTTTTGTTTTTACTTTTTAAAATTTAATTTCTATATTAATATTTTAAATATATTTCAATTATATCTTTAAAAATTAATATCATTAACGGAGATGCTGACATAATATATAATTTTAAATTGATATGTTATTGTCTAACTCAGGACTATAATTGAAAAATATTAAAATATTAGATACAAAACTAAAATCAAATATTAAATGATAAAATTAAAATAAAATAGTAATATTGAGAATAGAAATAGGATTTACTATTCAGAAAATATTTTGATAATATTTTTAAAACATATCATTATTTTATTGTGATTTTTTTATTATAATAATATTTTTATTAAAAGTAAAAATATGGTAAATATCATATATACTTTTTAGAGTTATATAAAAATATTTTTTTGAAACGTATTATTTTTATTATATAAAAATAACTTTGATATCTTTATAACTATGTATTATGTAATTTACTAATAAAAATGTATGATACTTAATAAATTATCATAATCACATATTCATTAGCAAATTATATATATAAAAAAAAGTTTAACCGTATTTAAATTATTTTTATATAATTTACTAGCAAATATATAATATTTATCATAGTTTTTATTTTTAATAAAAATATCACTACATTAAAAATGAATTTCAATGAAAGTAATATATTTTAAGCGTATCATTAATATTATTTTTACTAGAAAAAAATACTTAATAATAACTACTATTTTTGTTTTTAACTTTTATATTTTATTTTAATTTTATCATAAATATTTGCTTTTAAGTTTAAGTGTTCAACTATGATATTTTAATATATTTCAATTATATTCTTGAGATCTTAAATTGATTTGTTAGCGGATACGTTAACATATAATTATCACATCAACATCTCAATTAACAGTGTTAATAAAGAGGAATATAATAAAAATAGCTACAGAGATTAATATGTATATCTTATTTTTTAAACAATTACAAAACTTGATTTGTCTATCTCGCTATATATTACAAAAAATAGGGTGGTTCGAATTTGTAATTTTTTAAGTAGGAAGAGATTATATTATTTGAGTTATATATTGATACTTAATAATTATATATGTGGGTTAATGTATTATGTCACTAATAAATATTAGTAAAAAATAAGTGTTGAATGTTCGAATTCCACATATATAATAATTTATTGACTAGTAACAGACTTTTAAATAAAATTTAAATTCACAATAAATTAATTTATGACCTGTCAAATTAAAAAATATCGTAAAAAAATATTAGTAAAAAACCAAAAAATTGATTAAAAGATATATCGTCTAACAAAAGTAAAATTGCATTATATATTAAATTTTTTTAAAAATTAAAGTGTCTGCTTCTAAAAACATTCGGTAATTATTTGACTAATTATTCAGTTTTAATTAAACCACCCCGCTAATTTTCTTAAATAGATTTAGTCAATCCATTAAATCTTTCAAATAGTTTTCTTCATGAATATTAATGATCAATTTATTTATTTGACCATAATTCAAAGAAACACGAAAGTTGACCTACGATTTTTGCCACGTGGCTGAAATATGACACGTGTCAGGTCTTGCTTCCATAATTACGATGATTATCGGGCTTTGACAAGTGAATCATATTCACACACCATAAGAAAGTTAATTTTTGACGACGTATTTCTGACATTTGAAAAGCGACGTCGTTTTCGAACGAAACGATTCCGTTTCAGTGTATTACTTATTACTAATGTGCTCCTTAAAACAAATTTTAAAAATATCATAAATTAAAATATTTTGTTAAAAACATAAAAAATATTTTGCTATAAAATTTTAATACATCACAAACATTAATAAATAAATAAAATCTGTTACTATATTTGTAAAATGCACATTAGCTAAATCTTTACATTTGACACCTTTATAATTGTCTACGCTTAATAGCTAAACACAAAAATAATTAAGTACACAATAGGCTTTGCTAAAATACAGAGTTTTCTTTTAATATATTACAAAATTAAATATTTTACCTTTTTTAAATAAAAAAGGTTGCTCTTTTAATATTTCTGATAAGTAGGATATTTTGTTCACCAAAATTCAAACGTTTAAGAATTGAAAACTTGAAATTATATATTTCTTGTATGACATTTTATTCTTTTTAAAAATATTAAAGTAAATACTTATAGAATAATCTTTTTCCAATAAAAAATATATAATACGTATTCATAATACTATTTATAAAAAGGAGAGCAATAATGTTTAGGGATGTAAACGGGCAGTAGGAATGAATTTGAGAGAAAATTAATTCCGAACAATATTTAAATGGTCCAATTCGTTAAGATTCACATTTACGTCCTATTTTTATTTCTAGCATTTTATTTATTCCCTATTTTAATTTTCTTATTAAAATTAATTTTTTTCTAAAAAATAATTTCATCCCTTATAATTTCCTTTTACTCAGTGACAAGAATCGTAATTATAATAGTCATAATGTTAGTCGTAGTGATTTGAGAATAAAAATAATAAAATAATAAAAAATAATAATAATAAAAAATAATATTTTTAAAGAAAAAGTTTTAATTTTAACCAAATGGTAAAATAAATAAAATAAAACGTTTGGAATAAAAATATAACATTTTAAATGTTAAAGATAAAATTAAAACTTAAAAAAATATGAAAAACTAAAATAATACTTTATTATTTTCAATAAAATTGTCATAAGAGACAGAAATAAATTTAATGACAAATTCAATTCCAATACTAGAATATGATATTAAAAAATAAATTATTTTAATATAAAATAAAATTAAAAAATAATTCACTTTTTATATATGTCAAAATTAAAACTACAAACATACTCCATTGGAATTGCTATTAGTTGGTTCTTTTTGGCTTTAACTCAATTTAGTATATTACCCAAACTAAACAAATCCAATTAATTACATTATCTCAGAAAGAATATGTTGAATTGATCTAATATTCCAATTCCCTTATTCCTCCAATGTTTTTGTCTAAATGATTTATAAAAACTAGAAATTTGACACAAAATAAATCACTACATATTTATATATTTATACGTATTCTACATATTGTTTTAACAAAATATTAATTATTATAATAATTAAAATTTGTATGAATATAAAAAATCAAACATCAATCAACTACCATTTTAATTATAAATATATAAAATTTGATAACAAAATAAATATAATTTGATGAATATAAGATAGTGGAAGGGGAGAGAAAAAAAGTTGCATTTGTTTTAAAAGGAAGAAAACAAAGCAAAAGGGAAGTAGTGGTAAATATTGATATGCACCGGACATGCAGCATTTGCATTTGCATTTGTTTCCCTAAAATAAGCCGGAATGATGATTTAACTGCGAAAGCTGTCATTGATTGCCAGCTTGACAGATTAAGAGTTGTTACAGTTGAGCCTCCCCCCACCCCAAACTCCATGCTACAATTTCACGCTACCCCTCAAACCCTCCTCCTCTCATCATCATTTCAAAAACATTAACCCAGCTCCTTTCTTCTTT
The DNA here is from genome assembly GCF_003086295.3 of Arachis hypogaea. Lineage (NCBI taxonomy): Eukaryota > Viridiplantae > Streptophyta > Magnoliopsida > Fabales > Fabaceae > Arachis > Arachis hypogaea. The sequence continues at coordinate 108,401,002 of NC_092045.1, read as the reverse complement.
CTTCCTCTACAATTTTTTGCTTAAATGAATAAATCCATTATTACCATCACTTTAACATGCATTTAAGGCCAGACCATACACTGTAAAGAAAAGAAAAGAAAAGAAAAAGGGTATATTTATTACTCACATCTAACCCAGAAGTGGGGTGAGCAACTTAACCATGGATTAGAACCAGGGTTAAAAAAACAAGTGGTTAAGAAGGGACAACCACATAAACACAGATTTCTATTATCAACAGTCGTCACTTAGCATCATCAAACAACATCCCTTCTCTCCTTTTCCCTCACTCACTCACTCACTCTCTCTCTCTCTCTCTCTCTCACTCAAAGTAAGGTTTTTTTCTCCCTTTCTCCTTTTTATTCCTCTCTACTTCATTCATCTTTGTAAAACTCTCGAATTGGTCTCAGTAGCAGTTTTAGCTTCATGGAGTGTGATACATGTGTTTTTATATACTAATAAGGCTAACCCTAACAACATCATTTCCCCAAATTGAAAAGCTAGGTTTTATTTTTTATTTTTTTAATCTTTCAACTTAGATGGAGATAATCAGCAACAACGCCACCACCACCATAACCAACCCACCAAAATCACCAGAACCCGAATCAGAAATTCCGACCCGGATCCAACCCGCAAACACCAAGCCTGTTTCATTCTCCAACGGAGTACTCAAGCGTCACCACCCTCCACCACACTACCACCACCAACTCGCAAGCCCTACCGCCGTCACCGCCGCCGTGCCGGTTACCTATAAGGAATGCTTGAAGAATCACGCCGCTAGTCTCGGTGGCCACGCGCTCGACGGCTGCGGCGAGTTCATGCCGGCGCCAACTGCTACCGCCGGCGATCCAACATCCATCAAGTGCGCCGCATGCGGCTGCCACCGTAACTTCCACCGCCGCGATCCCGACGAGCCACCACCACCTCTCTCTCCTGTAATCGAGTACCAACCTCACCACCGCCATCACCCTCCACCACCAGCTCCGCCACCTCCTCCGTTCCACCACCACCACCACCGGAGCCCTAACTCCGCCTCACCACCTCCGATCTCCTCTTCCTACTACCCTTCCGCACCGCACATGCTCCTCGCTTTGTCCTCGGGCGGCGGCCTCTCCGTTCCACCGGAAAACACCGCCTTACCAGCCTCCAACCACCACCACCACCACCATCTAAGTTCCCGAAAACGGTTCAGAACGAAGTTCACGCAGGAACAGAAGGAGAAGATGCACGTGTTCGCGGAACGCGTGGGTTGGAAGATTCAGAAGCGAGACGAAGATCTTATCCAGGAATTTTGCCATGAAGTCGGTGTTGATCGTGGCGTTCTCAAAGTTTGGATGCACAATAACAAGAACACGTTTGGGAAAAGAGAGAGAGAACAAGGTAATAATAAGAATGTTCTAGAAGGTCCTGGAATCAACGGTGCTGATGACAACAACAACAACAACAAGAGCAATGGTTTGAACGGTGGGATGATGATGATGATGAACGGTGGTGATGGTAGCGGTCATGATGATGATGGTAGCGCTGATGCAAACGGTGCCGGTACTAATGGCTCTTCCTCTTCTTCTTGAACTCTTTTTTCTTTTTTTTCTTTCGTTTTTAGGGTGAAAAAAAGAAACAAAACGAGAATAATAATGTGTTTAGATATGAGGGTAATTAATTAAGAGGTGGTACTAGTTATAATTATTAATTAGCAGTGCTTTTTTGTTACTTTCTAATTTTCCTTTTTTTTTAAATTTTTACTGCTTTAGTTTTTGTTAATGAGAAGAGATGATGATCACTTTCTTTTATTAATTAACATCTGAGAGAGGTATTGACTTTACATATATTCCAATAATAAATGCTCATTAGTATTTAATTAATAATGTTATTAGTACTTATAACACAAAGTACTTTCTAGATAGTATTAGCTAAAGCACTTGATTATGTTTCTTTTCCTCTTTTGGCATGATTGCAATCTTCTTACTCCTAGTTCCTATCTTACTAATTAAATAATTCTTCTCACTTTCTGTAAAATGATAATTAATTAACACTATTTTATTGTACCTTATGGTTTAATTATTTTATTGTTTGCTCACATATCATGTTGTGTTGTGTCCGAGAGATAGAGGCAGAAAGTGCAGCTACGTAGATTTTAGAAGCTATTATAATATAATATATTATTTTATTATTTTATAATATAATGGCGGTTAGTGAAATTGATAATAATAATAATAAGTGTATTATTCTATTCCTGTGGCCCTTGGTGCAGCTGTGTGAGTGTGACATTATGCTCTATTATTATTCTAAATAAGAAAAAGTTAACAAAGAAGCATAAACAAATCATATTTTTTGTAGTACTGAGCCGATGATAAGTTTATAGTAATCTGAGGAATGTATCGGATAAGGGGAGAAAAATAAATAAACAATGTACTTTATGAAAGGATGACCATGAAGTGGTTCATGATTCCAAAAGAAACCATATATTATATGATTTTCTTTTAATTATTCTCTCTAATCAACAAGAATTCAGTCAACCTGCAAATATGCTTTCTTTAGACTTTTTGCCAAGAATGAGAATTAGCTAATCCTAATCTATTATTGCGTGCAATTTCATTTGGTTGATATAGTATCACATATTATCATAATCATATCCTACTCTAACTATAGTATGGGAAAAAATATATTCTGTTTGCATGTTTTTGAGGTTCTTTCCTCTTAGAGAAGCAAATCACTTTACTATTAGAGAATATATTAATTAATTTGTTTATTTTGATAAAAATTATAAATAAGTTTTACTGAACAAAATTTAATTACTCGGCTGAATTCAGCTTATTACTATAAATTTGAAGAATGGGTTATAGTGTTTTAATTAAAAAGAAAAATCTACTTTTCCAGACTTGAATTAGAAATTTCTTGTAAAAAAACCCTATTTTAAAAGAGTTAATAAATTTTTGTATAATAAAAAAAATTAATTTACTATATTTCTTTAATTAACAATGTTTTGTTACTAAAATGTTGAACCTTCAAAGAATAGAAGATGATGACATATATATTGGAGAAAAGGTGTGCCAAGTACAATGTTTAGGGTATGCTTTGTTTTTTCTCCCCTAAACAATGTTAGTACTCCCTCCTTCACCCTATATTCCGTTATGGGTGTGCTTTGTTTTTTAGATAACACTCATATTATTAATTTAATGCCTTTGGTGTTTTGGGTCCACTTTTTCGATTTTGGGTTTTTGGGTGATTGATGAAGTTATTAATCATGTTTTGGATAGGGAAAAATTAAAAGGGTGGGGGCCATTAGGGTGCTTCTGCCCATAGTGCTCCTAACCACCAAGGCATGGGTTGGTCCTTAGCCCTTAATTGCCCCTTAAAAATAGGGATATTTTTTTTTTATGCAATATGATAGTGAAGGGAATTTTGTCAATTCCCTCCCACTAAATGCAACAGTAGTAGTAATTCCTTCACTTTTGAAAATAATAATAAAAAAAAAAACAATACAAAATTTGGTTCATCTTAATTTCCCTTTCTTCTCAATCCAAATACATTGTAACAAGACCACCATGTGGTTGGAATTAAACATTGATCAATTCATTATTACTTTATATAGCAAAAAAGTAATTAATTTACTTTGGTGTGTGCATATGTGCCATGCTATATTTGACAATAGACACTTCAATTGCATCTATCCACCTTCCACATGAAGAGTTGCTTTATCATAACACCTACCAAAACTATTTTTATTTATATATAATCTTATACTTATTTTAATATATACTATATAAAAGTCATTTTTAAATATATTAAATATATATTAAAATACAAATTACATATTGATATTATTAGTCATTAACCTCTTGAATTCTTTATTGATTGGAAACAAAATCAATAGTTTTTAGTAACATTTTTTCAACAACTCCAAGTTATTATTAAAAAGTTTTTGTTGAAGCTAATAATAAAATTACAAATTATTTATATAAATTACTAATGAAAAGTTGTCCAAAATATAAACAAGTTTTAACAGTCATAGAAATATTAAGTGCATTAAAAGTAATATTTTCGTATAATAATAAACTCATTCTTAAGCTGCCAAATCCCAAAAAAAAAGTCCAATTTGCACGAAATTTAATTGTTATGATATTCACAATCAAATCTAATATTTCAAATATTTTATTTATTTGCTGTAACTTATGCTTGATTACAATAATGGTACGATATTCATGTTCATGTATCGTACTATGCAAACTGGAGAAGCTACAATTATAGCTGTACAAATTAGATAATATGTAGAAAATGTTTATTACCTAAAATAATTAAGTCTTCCCTAATAACACCAATGATAAGGTTCATTCATACCGTACAAAAAGATTCTTTTGTTTCCCCTATTTTCATGTCTTTATTCATAGTAATATTGGCATTTTCATGTGGGTCAATAAGACAATTACATTAACGTTCCCTTAAAAATTAAATGCAAATAAAAGATGGAATAATTTCAACTCCACAAAGGACTATAATCATGGAGATTAACTTGTCCATGTCCAAATTCCTTAAATAGAAACCTCTTTATTTAGACGATAACTCTCACTTTCGTAAAACATTCTTTGCTTTTGATTTAGGTTAATTAAGGACATAATGCGTACATGATGCACTGCACTTATCTTATTCATGCAACGTTGCTTAATAAGGGAGTTAACTTATTAATTTATTTATTATTTTTATCTTTTATTTTTTTTTCTGTTTGAAGGTCAATAATAAAACTGAAGTTAATTAACGCTTTTTATTTTTTATATGGAGGAGAGGTTGGTGTGTTGCAACGTTATAGATAGCACATAAACTTTACCTACATGTGATATCAATGAGCACAATTCGAATCGAGGGAGTTGGATACAGGAACACGGAGGGTTCGTTTTCTTTTATACCAACTCACATATTTAAAAAAAATATTTTTTTATATCAATTTGGAGTGTCCGTTTTCTTTGTTTAAAAAAAAAACACTAATTGAACTGTTCAATTAGTTAACCGTGAATTTCAAATTTTCTCTCTCTCACAATTCAGACTATCCGATTTGATAATCCAATTTTTTTTTACCAGAATTCGAATGGTCTGATTTCTTCTGTCCCACATTTATGTATAGCATTCCCATCCTCCATATCAATGCATAACACACACGCATGATATATCTAAATTTTTTAGCCGTTAATTAACACCTTATAAATTACATGGCATCTATGATACAACACGGACATAAAATTCTTACAAGACATGGAAATATGATGTATATATATAAAATATGAAGTATTTTTTAGATAAATTATAATAATATTTTTATATTTTATTGATATTAAAATATAAATTAATTTTTAAATTATGTTTAATATTTTTAATTATATAAAATATTTAAAATATTTTTTATTTTAATAATTAATAATATATATTATTTTTAAACTTATTTTAAGAATACATGTTAAGAATAAGACTGGAGGTGCTGATATATGATAGTATTTAAGTATTTTTAAGTGTGTTTGAAACTTTTTTATTTTTTTATTAAAATACACTTAAACATAAAAGAAATGCGTATCAAAAAAATATTAATGAGTGTCGTGTTCGAAATATATTCAATATGTAAATACGACAAATAAAAAAATATCTATATTTCAGGGCATGACCTAGGGTAGATAGGTAACTTTCTGTCCCAACCTAAATTTTTACACTGTTGAGAGTAATGTGTGTGACTTCGGAAATAACAAGATTAGGTAAGGTAGCTAGATAAATAATATTTTCTTTAATTATAATTTTTTTCATTCCATTTAAATATCTTTTAAATATATATTTTAAAAGTTATTTCTAATATTAAGTAACATTAACTTTCGTTTATATAAATTTTTATCTATTTATTTAGTTTGAAATATTACAAAAATTTACCAATTATCTTTTAATATACATTTTCTTTTTATTGTTAGAAAATTATTTTAAAAGAGATGAAGTATTTGATTTTTAATAATTCCAGAAGGTGAAGGTCTAATCATTAATGTCTACTCCAAAGTCCTGTTATACCACTATTCAAATAAAAGTGCGTGCACGTTATATATTAGTAGAACACGTGCCCAAACAGTGCACATTAGAAGTTCGAAAAATGCACATTAATTTGCCAAATTTGGGTAGTTAGGCACAAATAATCAGTGATCAAAACAAATTTGCAATTGGAAAAGCATGCTATGCACGTATTTAAAGTTTTAAACTCGATGACAAATTATACTGAATTATCTTATTTTCCTTTTCGCACTGCAAATTTTGAAAGTACTTTAAGAAATAAGTGAAAAAAGAACAAAAGGGTGGTGAGCTTCTTCGATCCGACTAATAGTAAAAAAAAAAGTTATTTATATATTAAAATTAAGAATTATGTTACTGTACATTAAAATAAATCACTAAAGTTATTCACTAATATAAATTAAATACACGTTAAAATATAAATATACATTAAAAATAAATTAAATCACACATGTATTTATATATAAATACATTAGTGACTGATTTAAGTAGTTAATTTTAGTATACGAATAATATTTTGTAAAAATAATTACTAAAATAAGTTATTATGTATTTTTTTGTTGTGATTGAAATAAATTAAATAAAGAAAAATAAAACAAACAAAATAAGGAACTACTTAAATAGAGGGACAATCCCGTTTAAGACTACTCTTAAACTCCTCCCAAGGTGAAAGAAGCTCCACATGCGAAAGTTTGTAACTTCATCGCCATCTTTGCCATAGTATCTGCCACCGTGTTTGCATCTCTGATAATCAAACGAAAGTCAACACGCCAATTCCAATGTATGATATCTCTTATTTTGAGCACCAATGAATCAATAAACCCAAAACCATCTTGAGTAACAAGATTAAATGCTTCGACACAATCCGTCTCACAAATAACATCTCGTTGACCCACATCCCAAGCTAAGAGATATCCTCTCCAAATAGCAAAGAATTCTCCTTGAAGAATACTATTACTCTCAATCATTCTCAAACACTCCCTTTGCCAGCTCCCATTACAATCTCTAATAACACAAGCAAAATCAATATTATCACCCGAACCAAAATAACTAGCATCACAACTAATCTTAAAAGTACCAATGGATGGGGGATTCCAAAAACCATTTAGAGTAGAGGGAAGGGACATACGTTGTAATTCAAAAATATTCCTAAGCTCCTTTTCTGAAGTTAATGCCAGACAAATCACTTTTTTCGGAGGCCAAGTTTCATGGGGATTAAAGATGTCATTATTCCTTACTCGCCATATCCACCAAAGTCTTGAAAAGAACTTGAACGGATGCTCTCTACTATGATACAAGAACCAGTTCTTCAAATCCAAAGGATGACAAGAAATATCCAACCTATGCCAGACAAGCTGAGCTTTTGGACAATCCCGAATACAACGTAAAATCGATTCCTGGCTAGAAAGACATCTTGGACACCTATCCGATGACGACATCCCTCTTCTAAAGCGAAAACTTGCAGTAGGAAGAGCCTCCTTAAGACACAACTAAGCCAAAAACTTATGCTTTTCCGGAACAAGCTGACACCAAAGCAAAAGCCAATTCTCCCGCTCCTCCCAACCAAACAACTGCTTACACAACCACAAGTAACCATTGCGTGAGTCATAAACTTTGGTAGCAGACCCACTTCAATACCAACCCACTTTCGGACCTGCTTGTTCATCTGGATTGTAAGAGAGAATATTACCTTTCAGATTTTGAGATAAAGGAGAATAAAGAGTATCCAAATGCCACCTACCAACTGACCAAATATCCTGTATTCGGAGATTCGAATCAGAAATGTGAACATAATCCATCTCATTAGATAACCGTCCTTCTCTCCTCCAGCTAGAAAACCAAAAATTCTGGTTCAAATCTCCAATACACCAAGCAAACCCATCCTTCAACACTTCCCAAGCCTTGCAAAGACACCTCCAAATGGGAGAGTCATTGTTCTTAGGATAACTAAAACAGTCATATAGAGATGATCGGTATTTGGCATCCAACAATTGGACCCATAGCTTGTTTGGCTGCTGGAAAAAAGTCCAAACTAACTTCCCAAGAAGAGCAATATTTACACAATAAGGATCTCTAATCCCCAAACCTCCAAATTTTTTTGGAGTAACCAGTACCTTCCAACTAACAAGATTCAATAATCTTCCATCAACTTGTCCTTTCCAAAGAAAATTCCTCATCATAGACTCCAATTTACTAATGATTCCTTTGGAAAAAATAGAGATCTACATCTGGTACGTGGAAACAGTGGCGGCAACAGAATTAACCAAGCAGAGTCTACCAGCCCGATTGAGTAAACTCCCTTTCCAGCTTGCTAGCCTACTCCGAATCTTATCCAGGACACCATTGAAAGCTGAACTAGTCACCCTAGAATGGCTAAGGGTAACTCCAAGATACTTGCCCAAATCTTGGACAAATCTGATAGAGGATACCCCCAGTGAAAACCTCCTTCCTTGTTGCAGAGACATTCTTGGAGCAAAGCGCTTTAGACTTCTCCACATTAATCTTCATCCCAGATGCTTTGCAAAAAGTCTTTAAAACCAACAGCACATTTTGCACTTGTCTCTTTGTAGCTTTACAGAATAGAAGCAAGTCATCCGCAATCATTAAGTGGGATATTCTTGGTCCCCCTCTAGAAATAGCAAATGGCTCCCACAAGCCAAAATCAACCTGATGACTAATAAAGCATGCCAATCGCTCTATACACAACACAAAAAGATAGGGTGATATAGGATCTCTTTGTCTAAGACCTCGGCTAGGAGTAAAGCCATTCAGACGACTCCCATTCCAAAGAATAGATAAGGAAAAAGCAGTGACACAATTCATAATCAAATTAAGTGTAGGAATAGGAAAACCAAAGCTCTTAAAGGTATGAGCTAAAAATCTCCAGTCAACTCTGTCATACGCTTTCTCCAGATCAATCTTAAAGGCCAGTGTACCTTTCTTTGATTTAGTCTTCTTCATAAAGTAGAGGACTTCTTGAGCAATAATGATGTTGTCAGGAGTTCCTCGTCCCGGAATAAATCCTCCTTGAAGTGGGCCAACAATCTCCGCAAGATGAAGACGAAGCCTATTAACAAGGACCTTTGTGATGATCTTGTAAACTACATTGCAGAGACTAATCGGCCTGAAATCTTTCATAGATACCGGTGATTCAACCTTTGGAATGAGAACTAGTAAAGTCTCCAACATTGTCGGATCAAGAGTAACACCGGAGAATGCCTGCTTAACCATCTTCCAAACATCAAGACCAATGATCTCCCAATATTCTTTGAAGAAGAAAGCTTGAAATCCATCAGGACCCGGAGCTTTAAAAGAGTTCATGTGAAAAACAACTGTTCTGACTTCCTCCATAGTAACTGGTGCCGTAAGATTATTGCAAGCTTCCTCATTCAGAGAAGGAAGAGGCACATCACCAAGGCAACCCAAATCAACATCATCCAAATGATAGAATAAGCTTTTATAGAAAGACTCTGCTTCTTGACTCAGAACCTCTGGATCAGTTTTCCACACTCTATCCTTGAGAAAAAGGTCATGAATCTTATTATGCTTCCTTCGCGCAAGAGTTTGAATATGAAAGAATCTCGTATTCCTATCCCTAAATCCTACCCACTGTTCTCTGGACTTTTGGAACCATAGAAGCTCTTCTTGCACTAGAGTATTATTATAATCATCAAGCAACTATTGCTCTTTCTGACGCAAATAAATACTATCCACCACTTCCAAACGCTTTTGTAAATAATTAATCTGCTACTCTAATTCACATTTCTTAACAAAAAATGTTACCAAATACGTTCGAGTTAAACTCTAGTGAATTCTTCTGTACTTTCGAAAGCTTGCCGTGAATCCCTCTGTTACCAGACCACCATGACTGGTTCACAATATCCCTATACCCAGGATGAGTAGCCCAAGCAGCAACAAATCGGAAAGGTCGATTCCCTTTAGGCTGAGGACGACCTTTACAACGCACCAGAATAGGGCAATGATCAGACTGAAACCTATTTAAAACTTTTGCATAAGCCTCTGGAAAGATAGATAACCAACTACTATTTATACAGACTCGATCAAGCTTTTTTGTCACGTCAACATAATTTTTCACCTTCCTTTACCAGGAAAACCGCCTCCCAATAGTCTTCAAATCAAACAAACCACTATCCCCTAATGAAGTAGCAAACATGTCTGCTCTTTGATGAGAAAATTGACAGCCCTTAGATTCATGAAAAAATTTGACTTCATTAAAATCACCAAGAACAATCCAAGGTCCTTGAAAAACCATGAATTGTGCAACAAGATAATCCCAAAGAAGAACCATTTTATTAAATTGAGGACTGCCATAAATACCACTACCCTTCCAAATTAAATTATCAAAGTGAACCTCAACAGTAACACCCTGATCAAAAGCATCAATGAACTTACAACAAACATCCTTCATAGAGGATAGAAACCAAATACCTCCCTTATGCTCCTCTGCTTCTACTATACCAACAGAGTGATACCCCAACCTTTCCCAAAATAATTTTAAATGCTGAAAAGGGGAGTGAGTTTCAACCACAATAAAGAAAACAGGTCTAAATTTCCTAACAAGTTCCTTACAATGCACCCGGGTTAACTTATTAGAAGCACCCCTAATATTCCAAACAATAATATTTAAACTATCCATAAATAATAGGGACAGAATAAATAAGAACATAAATTCTAAACAGAATCACCAACCTCAATAGGTGGTTTGTCTTGCGGTACTGGCACACTCTGATCCTCAATAATTGCCACATTCGGACCTCCTAACACTGCACCTACCATGCTTCCATCTATTAAGGTTTCTTCCATTATGCCACCATTTTTATCAACTGTCGAGTTCTGCAAGGAGGAAGGCCGAGGACGCTTCCGTAGAGAAATTCCACGACGTGCAGGAGTTCTGCGCGATGGAGATGGCGCAATTTCATGTTTTTCTCGCTTTTCCATCCTAATGCCAATTGATTTGCCTCCATCACCATGAAAATTGGGCCTTGGAACCCTTCTCGAATCAAACTTGTGCTGCTTTCCATCTTGGTCCTTCAAACTTGATGACTAGCCCATTGTGAATTTTTCCTTACGCAGCACTTGTTGCCAGCCCTCTCCATCATCCATGCATGCCTCATTAACATGACCATCAGGCACATGAGGAGCCAATGATTCCGTAACCACATCCTTCCCTTTAACAACTCCTAATTTCTCACCCAAATTACGAGGATTCTCACCCAAATCACGAGCTTCTGATTCAGCCTCTTTTTGAATCTCATGATTGTTGTGTGGCACTAGTGTCGGGGCTTCATTATTTTTTCCATCACCAAAGGAATTTCTATTTCTTTCCAAGGACTCCTTCTCCATGCACAGCGATTTATCATGCCCATACCGTGCACAAGTAGCACAAATCAACTGTAAACTCTCGTACTCCACTTCATAAGTCACACCCTCCACTATAATATGTTTGATTATAGGTAACTCAAGATTAATTTGAATACAAGCTCGGACATATTTTTCTCTTTCTGCAAGCTTAGTGGCCAAATCTACTTTCACCAGAATCCCTATTGCAGAAGCAATTCGCAGCATTGCTTGTTCCTGGTAGCACCAAATTGGAAGTCGCGAGACTCGAATCCATATCAGCGTTGATCCAAAGAATTTTTCGCATGGCTTAAAATCCACATCCCATGGCTTTACTGCAACATAGTGACCGTCTATCCCAAGAATGACTTTCTCACGGATCCGCAGCAATATCAAATTTAACAAAAAATATCCAAACCCTACATCCAACAAATCAAGCCCTCCTTTGATGCACCATACTATCTGAAGCTTATGCATGAGAGCCGTGTATCCATAATGCTTATCCAGCACCTTGATCACGATGGCTTCTCTTTGCCTCCTTGGTAAATCTGACACTTGGTGGACGAGAATACCTACTTATCTGTCACCGTCGCGATCCCATCCCCAGATAATGACCATACTAATGCAAAGGTCTTAGACTTTTCTGCACCAATGACTTTATCTTTAAAAGAGACCTTAGATGCCTGTTCTAACCCCTCTCGAGAAGAACCCTCCTTAACACTGGATACACACCTACCCACGCTCTCCCCCTTATCTCTTCTGATGGCATGGCCATCTTTCTCACCGTGTTTCACCCTCAACCGCTCGCTCCCGCTCTCTCCTTCTCTCATTCTCCTTGAGTACGGAGTACGTACTCTTTTTCTGCTAGGATTTTTTTAGATATTCTTCTTCTTTTTAAATTATTATATATTTATATATAAAGATATCTACGTATAATTTAATTTATTTTTAATGTATATTTTATAATACAATGTATATTATACTCTAATAATTAATTTTGATGATTAATTTTAATATATATCTATTATAATTATATTTGGTAAAATATATATATTTTTTGATGGAATTTTCCGTACATCTATTTGCTATTTTTCTAAAATTATATGAAGGGAGGTACATTTTACATACAATGCAAGTAGTGATGTATTTTGAACAGTAAGGACCTAAGGTTTAGGCAAAGGGCCATTTTTGTAGAACCAAGTAAAGAGTTTTCTTGGGTATGTAACTAATTTTTGTAAGTTAATATTAATTAATTTTTTAAAATTATTTTATTTATTTTAAATTATAAATTTTTAATTCAAAAATTTTAAATTATAAATTTAATTTTTAAAAGTGACTAATATTGTTAACTAAAAGTTAATTTTTTAAATATTTTCTTTTAACTAATATTTAGAAAGTTTTCAACAATTAGAAGACTATTTTATTCCTGCAATTAATTTGCATATCTAAAGGATTACCAAGAAGTAGTTCATTGGTATGAAGCGTTGATTTTACCATCTCAATTTTTTGAATTATTTTTATTATTCAATAATTAATTAATTAAATTTATAATAATTTGTTGTTTAAATAAGTAATAGAAGTTCGAATCTTATCTTATATACACAGTAATTTATTAGTTAGCGTTAAATCCTTAGATAAAGTTATGATTCGTGATAAATTAGTCATTGGCCTAATGGATTAGGAGATACCATAAAAAAATCAAAAAACATAATAATTTGAAATTTAAATTCATAATAAAAAATTAAAAGATAATACACATAAAAAACTAACATATCTAATTTAAATTTAAAAATATATAAACACTAATTTTAATGAATTCCTAACCGATAATAAATTATTCTTCAAGATATAATTATAACTAATTCCATAGTTATTGAATTTGAATAATATTTGGCTATATAAAAAGATGAAAAAACTAGATTTATTATGAATACAAAATCAAATTTAAATTCAATTAAGTAAATAAATTTATTACAAATTTTAACAGTAAAAAATCGTGTTGTATAGTTATTCAATTTACTGAGTTCAAACTTTAAAGTTTATTTTAAAGCTAAATCATTATTTATTTGTTCTTTATATTGTTTTTATTAATGGTTTATGATCTATTGATTTCTAATCAAATCCTAGCTAATCACCTTAAAAGAATAAAATTGATCCCTTAGTCAAATATTTATACTATATCAAAACACATATAAAGTCAAGGTATGTGTACGAAAATTTTTAATAAAATTTATATCTATTTAAAAATTAAATTAAAATATAAAAATATACCAATGCGATCTAAATGGTACGAAAATAAAAACAAATTTGTTGTGTTAATAGACGAACTTATTAGTTTCAATAAATTAGTTTGTCGTTGCAGTAGATAAACTTCAACAAAATTTACAAGTTTGCTAATACAGTAGGTGAACTTGCTCAAACTTCCAAACAATAAAAAAAATGGATTTCGAAAAAAAAAGGAAAAAGTTGTTTTGAAAAATATTTATTTTTTAATTTATTTTAGAAAATTTTTCTCAATACCAATTCAAGTCAAATAATGTTAAAAGAATGTTCACGAAAAGTTAATGTCGATTTTATACATTGTATTAGAGTTTATATCACAAATAAATCAGTTGTCAAAGAAAAACTAAGTCAAGATTCTTGTGTTTACATTTTTATGATTTAATATTATACGTATTTTAGTCATGAGTCACATAAATTGTAACATAAGTAAATGAAAAATATATAAAAATTTACCCACTCTGACTAACAACTTTTAAAAATAAGAATTGAATAACATTGTATTTTCACTATTTTTATTTTAAAATTCAGAGTGGTTGGGAATGAATATGATGACACCATATAAATAAAGAGTAATATTTCAGATAAGTCTCCAAGAAATTTACCATCCGACAGTTTTATCTCTCACAAAATTTAACTAAGATTTTGACCCTGAAGTTCTCAGATATCCACTAGATACATCCCTAAAACCGTTTGATCCGGTTAACGTGGTGACGTGTCAGGTTAACTGCGATATGTCACCTCCAGGACATTTTGGTCCCTATCCATGCTGGACAAAATGACGTCGTATTAGAACCAGGGGCAAAACGACGTCGTTTCGAGGAGGACAAATTTGTCCCCACTTGGACAGAGAATGCAAACGACGCCGTTTTCATGTGGGGGACCTATTTGCCTTATAATAGTATCTTAGGGGACTTATTTGACCTATAATTCGTGATGTTACACTCAAATACTTTCATTGCCCCTGTTTGTTAATATTGGAAACACAAGCTGATGTATTTGGACCTAGTAGCATGCAAGAGTCTAATCCTCCCTCTCAATATACTCAAGTTGACAATTCTCCCTCAGATGCGACAAAAAATGTCTCAAGCAATCCAAAGATATTCCCTCTTGTAAGTGGTTTAATGTAAGCAGTTGAAATCTGTGTGAAACATGGTGATAACAATACTGTTTATTCCAAACTCGACTTTCTTTTAGACGTCCAAAAGAGACAGTAATTAGGGCAAAAAATCCGAGGAGTGTTAGTGTTGAGACAATGGCAGCTGTAATCAGTGGCACAATATCTAAGTTTTTCAAATTCATTCCAACACTAGAGTTGAACCAGTATTTTAAAAAATGATGCTTCTAAGAATTAGTGTGAAAGTTGTTGTCTTAATTATGTTACCACCTTTTGTTATATTGGAGGAAGAAGACTTTATGTTGTTTAGAATGGTTTCGTTTAGTTTATGTTGAAGAAAATAAACCTTCTTTTGATTTGATTTGGTTTGTGTTGCTATTGAAGCCAAATATTTGTGTGGTTAACATGTTTGGGTTCTCAGATTTATGTTACCATTTTGATAAATGAACAAACCAATGTCAACGTGTTTTTAAGGTTTGCGTTGAAGTAAATATAGTTTCTTTTAACATCATGAATTATAGGTCAAATAGGTCCCATAAGATAGTATTATAAGGCAAATAGGTCTCCCGCATGAAAACGGCAATGTTTGCATTCTCTGTTTAAATAGAGACGAATTTGTCCTCTCCGAAACGACGTCGTTTTGTCTTTGATTCCAATACAACGTTATTTTGTCCGGCGTGGATGGGGACCAAAATGTTCTGGAGATGACATGTCGCAGTTAACCTGATATCTCACCATGTTAACCGTATCAAACGGTTTTGGAGACGTATCTGATGAATATCTGAGAATCTCAGGGTCAAAATCTTAGTTAAATTTTGTGGGAAACAAAATTATAGGATGATAAATTTCTTAGAGACCTATTTGGAGTATTACTCATAAATAAATTAGTAAAAAAATTTTGTTTCTTATTTTTTTTCCCATAAAATCTTCATCAGGAATGACGACACAGCGCGATAATTAAGCTGAACAGACCAATATACTATAAGATGATTAGGAACTTTATATCAAGAACATATATACGGAGGGTCAAATACTTACTCAAATTTATATTAAAGATGGAAGGTTGGTGATTGTTTTAGTCTTATTTATCTAAAGTGAGAGAGTTAGAATTTTGTGCATGTCTTATTTAATTTTTATTGAGTGACTATAATTATGATAATGAATTTATTTTTAGTTATATAATTATTTGATACGAATAAAGTTTATCATTATTTTTATCTTTATAATTTAGTACGTCAGTCTTATTAGCTACTAAATTTACTTCTATTTCGCAACTAGTAATATTTGAATGACCTAGACTTTTATTATTTCAAATAATTTTTAAAAATAAAAATTATTTATCTATTTTTGCGATAATATCGTGTTTATTATTATTATTATTATTACAGTCTTTTCACATGAACTGGTTGATATATTTTTGCAATATGTGAGAAAAAAAATTATATTTTTGTTAGAAAAATATATGACCATTTTA
The DNA here is from genome assembly GCF_003086295.3 of Arachis hypogaea. Taxonomy (NCBI): domain Eukaryota; kingdom Viridiplantae; phylum Streptophyta; class Magnoliopsida; order Fabales; family Fabaceae; genus Arachis; species Arachis hypogaea. The sequence goes on along the minus strand of NC_092045.1, from coordinate 108,384,746 downwards.
TCTATTGATTACATCTCTATTTTACTAATTATATGGGTTGGAGATGAACATGAAATGTTAGGTTGGGGAACTAGCAATCATCATTGGTCAACTCCAAATTAATTAAAAAAAATAAAAGTCTAAGCACACAAAACAAGGAATATAGCTTGGCTATGACTATAGTACTTTACTACTAATAGTATTTTCCTTCTAATTAAATTAAGATTTAACTCATTTGTGTTTTAAGAGTATATTAAAAAAATACTTTTTTAATATTTTTGTTAATACATTAAAAATATAAAAAATAAATTTTATAAAATATTTTTTATGGTATTTAATCTGTGTTCTTAAAACACAAATTAATAAAACCCTTAAATTAAATGTTTTTTTTCATTTATTTTTTTAATCATAATAGTAAATAAATGATATACTAAAAGATATTGTATTTAATTAACTTATTTTAGAGTGAACACATTACTTTTATTTAGTTCAATGGTCTATTTAAATTCATATAATATAATTATAAAATAAGTGTATTCAATTTCTTTTTCTTTTTAAGAAAATCTCTTCTATTATACCTTTAGTTACAAAAAACCAAAAATTAGCGATTTCTTTTATAATAAAAAGGAAACTCTGATATAAGACAATCTAATTTAATTTGCAATTAAATCATTTTAATTTACAATATATATTTTTAAAAAATTTAGTACCTACAAATATATACCTTGAAATATTTGGTTTCTTATTATAACTTTAATTAATGATAGGGACCTAATACTTTTTTTTATATAAAATATATAGATTCAATTACAAATTTTTAAAATAAAAAAATTGTTTATGAATTTAGTAACACCATAGATATTTTTGTATGAATTTGGCTCTTCAAACTATCTATTTCCTTTCTCTTCAAATTTTGATATATGTTTGTTTTTAACTTGTTATCATTATTATTGTAAACAAAAGAAAAGAACTCCGAAGGTAAATAATCCGAATGACTCAATTTATTGCCATATATTCTAACTTTCTCTTGTCCTATATATATATATATATATATATATGCAATAATTGACCATGAAAATTAAATACATTATTGCAAACTACAAATTGGATGTGTTCTGCAAGTGGTAGTTCCACTCCTAGTATTGAAAAGGGAAAAAATGGGTAAAAACTGTTGGAAATGCAAACCCCAAAGGTCTTGTGCTAGTTATTTAATTATATTCTTCCTAGAAATACTTTTTGAATTTCAGTTTACCTATTTTTTAATTTGTTGCAATCTGTGGCTTTTAAACCTATACTTTAATTTTGATGCACGGATATTATAAAATGTTTTACACAGTGTTACAATCAGATTTATTTTTTTAAATGATCATTCACGCGCGATGAATGTAAAAAATAATTATTTTTATTGATATGACATCGTGTAATTAGATGCACGTATAAAATTATTTTATACTGGAAGTATATTAAAATTAAATTCTTATTTTAATATTCTATTTTTTTTTCATTTTTAACTTTTAAATTGAGTTAAGTGTTAATAAACAACTCACATTTAATTTAAATATAAATATAATAAAACTCTTAATTAGCCATATTCCCCAACCAGGTGAACACATATCCAGCATCTAGTGAAGATTGTGACATTGTACTAGACTGTTCCAAGATTATTATTATTAGGGTTAACATTAGAACATGCCCCCATGTGCTACAATTTAAGAGGACTTGACAGCTTTATTTTCCATTAAAACAACCATCACAAATCTTCCAAGAAAACACTTATTGCTAAAAGAAAAAAGAAAAGAAAAGGGTGGTTAGCAAAATTGGTATGCTAATTTTGAACCTTTAAACCATAAAAGGTTTGTGTGGCCTAAGTTATTACAATATGGGGACATTAACAAGGCAGCAAATTTTTTATTGGATTCTTATATAAGTGTCTCCCTCACAAATTAGTATCCCTACTTTAATTTGTGTCATAATGGGACCATTACCTTAGAAGAATGCACTATATATCTAGTGGCTTGGATTCTCTTTTAACCTCGTATATGTGTGAGGTTAATAGGGTAAATTTCAGATACTTGTAACATGATGTCATTTCAAGAAAATTCCTAAAAGTAGGGAAAGAAAGCATATGTACCTATTTTTTATTTTCTGGTACTTTGCACATGTGTGTGTTGAACTGTTAATTGATCACCTGAATTTTGTTGATTTATTCATTGGAATTAAATTTACCAAAAAATTAAAGGGGAGGGGTGGGTTAATTTTTTTTGTTATGGAAGTAAAAGTGGCGATATATTTTAACATTGTAATTTTTGGTATTTTTTAAAACTGTGAAAAGCATACAAATCCATGGGTCCGATTTCTGTACTTAAAATTTTTTAATTTTTTTAACACAAATCGGACGGTCCGATTTGTGTACCTCTCAGAAATCGAACGGTCCAATTTCTGTACTTCTACAAATTGGACGGTCCGATTTGTGTATCTTTAGAAATCGGACAATCCAATTTCTGTACCTCTAATAAATCGGACGGTCCAATTTCTGCTTCTCTAGTTAAACGATTCCATATTTGAGTATAACACCCCAACAATCCACATTTTAAAAAAATATCATTACCACTCCAATATTAAAAATAAACCCTAAAGGGGGTGTAGGGGACTTGAAAATTCTAAAATTTGAAGCATATGACTTGCAATTATAAAATAAAAAAGAGATAAAAAAAAACCTAACTAGAAGTCAAATATCTGGAATAATTAATTTACTGTTGTCGATAGCAGATATTTTAAAAATACTAAAAGAAATTAACAAAAGAGAAAAAAATGATCAAGATATCATTTGATTAATGAAATCCCTTGGAAATATAATAAATTTTATCAAAATTTCTGTTGCCTTTTATACCTAGTCCAAGAGAATGAGATTATAACATTCTACCTAAAGTCACTGTAAAAAGGGTTTGCTTTATTGTCTTCTTAATTTACTTTCAGAGAGTACAATTTACCCTAGTAGTTTTGGAAGCACATGACATTGGAAGAATTTTAAATCTTCCTTGTATATCGGTAGGTATTTCGGTCGTTTTAATCATTGATCTCGACTATAAAAAAATATATAATATATATTAATTGAAATTAACAGTTAAAATTATTAAAACATTAATGTTCTAATTATTTTTTAAAATTTTTTCATAGCATTAACTGTAAGAAATTAATTTCTATTTCTGGTTTTAGCTTTCACAATATATATCTTAATTTGACAGGTCAATAATTAATTCAACGTAAATTGGAGCTTCGATTAAAGATATACGCCGACCAATAAATTATTAATATATATAAGATGAAATTCAAACTCTAATATTTATTTAAGCAAATAATTTATAAGTAAACTAACCACTCGATTAGTTAAAATTTATTGTTCATTATTATCACTATAAATAAATTTTACTCTAAATTTAATTGGTATCTAATAATATGATTACTAGTAATGCTTGAATCTTTAGTTGATGAGTGAGTGTTTTTTTTTTTTAACTAAACTCTAATAAATAATATATATATATATATATATATATATATATATATATATATATATATATATATATAATTCATATTAATAAGTATAACAGTGTATTGTTCATCAATCTTTATCTTTCATTTTAAAAATTACAATGCGAAAGAATACTAGAGAGAGAGATCATTAGATTGAAAGGAATTGGGGTAAAGGAATGAATACTTAACTTAAGGAAGCAACAAAGGAAAGGACCAGTTATCAGAATGCAAGTCAATAATGGACCACACAATTATTTACAGCATAAAGATTAAGGCACTGCTATTGTGGTGTGGTCCAATATAATTTAATTTTATGTCTTATCTCCAAATATCTCCATCTTTAATATTCTTGTATGTATCACACCACCTCCTTAATTTCTCTTCATATTATAATCACTAACGTTTCGTTTCATTGTTTTCAGTAATTAATGGATGCTTGGACTCTAGTAGTACCCAATACATACTCACTTCTTTTCTGAAAAAAAAAAGGAGTAGAGTTTTGGTATGAAAGTATTAACAAACATATATATGTAATTTTAAAAATAATAAAGTAGTAAGAAAGTAAGAAGAGTTATATATATTAAATGATATATAGTATTTTTTTTTTCTAATTAATATGAATAGAAATATGCTAGTGAATTTGTTGAGATTTTAATTTTTGAAACATATTATAATTTCACCTTTTATTTTCCAGCCTATAGTTTCTAATATATATATATATATATATATATATATATATATTATTTTCTTTAATTTTATTGGAAATCTAATTATAAAATTCTGAAATTTATACAGGTATACAAACTTGGGAACATTAAATCCTTGCCTCTTCAGAAAAAGATAGATCAATTTCGCTTCCACAATAATCATTAATATAAGACTAGCTAAAATAATTTTTTAATGTAATATATATATAGGTATACACACACAAATGTGTTCTCATATATGATATTATTACAACAATTTTTCGTTTCAGATCAAGATAACAAAGAAAAAAGAATTCTAGATATTTAGTCACCTAATTAATCGTATGAGTTGATTTGCGCACTCATATATAGCTGGTTGTGCAATAGATCATGATTAAGTCATGAATCTATAAAATTAACTCTTTTTCTACATAGTGTTGTTGCACAATAATACTAGTGTAAAATCGTAATTAGTACAAGATTAACTCCATTTAGTTTGCTGCGGTTTGAACTGTCACATGCAAGTTGTTCTGTATATAATATATTATGTATAATATAACACTTGTGATCGTTACGAATAAAAATATAAAAAGGAGGAGTAAATTCTTAAAGTGGTCTCTCAAATTTACGACTTTTAATATTTTAGTTTTTTAAATTTAAAATTATTTATATTGGTATTCGAGATTCAGTCCTGGATACCATGTTGGTCTTTAAACCTCTTTTTAGTATTGAATAAGCAAACTAAGTGCTGAGTTTGACTCTGATTTACCACGTTAGACACAAGGTTAAACAACGTTGTTTTGTTTTGACATTTAAATGAGACAAAAATGAGAAGAATAAAGAAAAATAATTTATATGATGTACAAATCGTTTTATCACTTTCTATTCTCCAAAACGATCTGGTCAGACATGGTTTAGTATTTACTTAGCACTAAAAAAAGTTCAACTACTAATATAATGCTTGAAACTAGATTTTAGAGACAAATATAATAAATTTTGAATTTAAAAAACTAATAAATGATGAAAACCTTAAATTTCAGATATGAGTAGAGAGATTTAGTCAAGAAGGAAGGTACATATTTTGAGATGGATTATTACGATGTGATGAGTTACCTCATCACTAAAATGTGTTGGTCCTTGCAAACATTTCAGATGAGATATTGGCAAGTTTCTTCTACTAATTTAATCATACATCACAAAAGATTTGTCTTCATTTGATTCAACCACATGCAGGACCGAAACAATGAAAGACAAATGCATGTACTCTTATTTTATTTTATTCAAATTTATTTCAACTGTGGGGAAGAAAAAAAGGACGAATCTGACGTACGTTACTTATCTAACTTTCTATATAATTTAATTTCAGTCTAAATTTTCTTTCAAAATAACAAAAGACTACTTCACAGTTCAGACCTTTCCAACCAACTCCATCACTAAACAATTCGGTCGGAAAAGAACCAATAACAATGAAAAGAAAAGAAAAAACTAGGGTTTATCTTCAAAGAATTTCAAATAGAATATTTTAGTTTCTAAAATAATTTTATTTTCTAAAATTTTTTAAAAATTAATTCTATGGAATAGATTAATTCTTTTGTTGTTTTGAAGGAAAAGTAATTTGTCTTAAAATGATATATTATAAAATTTAATTATATTATAATAAAATTTATTTGCCCAACATTAAAAGTTTGATCAGAAGTGACTGAGGAATTAATTTTTTTTAATGAGATTTATTTTTGAGATTTTTAGAGAATAAAATTTGTTATGTGCAAAAATATTCAATTAAAAATTTTTTGAGAATAAATTTAATTATTTAAATAATGCCTTTTTTCATAAATTTCTAAAAAAATATTATAAATGTAAATAGAAACCAGTCAGATTCTTACTCTGCTAAATAACCCTAATATGTGGTGGATAGTTGATAAAGGTAACAAAAACTATAGCAATCAAACCTAGACTGGACCAACTAGTTTGACCAAAAACCTAATGAATCTGAGAAGTATTTGACTTAGTCAAATCTGGTTAAACATGATGAAACCATGAATGCCAATAGCATTTGGACAGGGTCCCTTTGATAGAGACTAGTAAGCTATTAACTTATAATTTTGTTTAATATATATATGTGCTCTTTTTTTTTTAAAGATATATATTACTTAAAAAATTTAATTCATATATTTAATTAATTAAATTTATTTTAAATAATTCGATTAATAATTCACTGATTGAATTATTAACCCAATGATCTATTATTTTGATTGAGTCAGATTTGATAATTATAACAAAAACTTAATGTATTAAAAAAATGTAGATTTGAATCTTTAATTAACTCTTAATAAACATTGAAAGAATTCTTATCGTATATGATTTGCAAATATTCTTATCTTGACCTATTATTTACAAATCTAGTTAAACATTTTGGTACAAGGAAAACCCTTGATATAGTGATTTATGAACAATATATTGAGAATTGAGAGAGTTTACAATCATTATATATGAGAAGTGTGTGAGTGTATTATGTAGTATTTAAATTAGAAGTTGTCCAATCACTGATCAAAAAAAAAAAAAAACAGGTAAAATCTATTTTATTTTATTTTTTAAAAAAAAGTGTGTGGAATCTATAAACGGGTGAATAAATGTTGAATAGAACTCTAAAATAAGTGTGCGTAAATATAATGTTTTTAAGTTTATGTGTTCGTACATCGTACAAAAGATTTTTGTTATTTTTTTTTTTTGGTGTTGTAGATTTTCGTTACTTAAATGAAGACGTACTTCAACAAACTATCTTGAAAGGCTCTCTTGTTTTTACCTTTTTATTTATGATATTGCTTTGAAAATCTTTAAAATCTAAAACTGCTTTTGACTTAAAAGGTAGAAATTCTTCCTCTTTTATTAAGTAAATTTAGGAAGTGCCTTTGTTAGTTTCTTAATCTCTTTTATTTAAGTCATTCCTCACGAGTTATAAACAAATAATTAATAACTATACGTGAATTATATATATATATATATATATATATATATATATATATATATATATATATATATATATATATATATATATATATATATATATATAACCGTGTTAACCTTATTTTATAAATAACTACTCTTAATATGATATACATGAAAAATAGATTCTCTTAATTTTTAATTATTTTATCAAGCGTAATCTCATAAATTATACCCTCTTTAGTGAAACCAAAAAAATATATAAAAAATATTTTTTAATAAAAATTTATATTTAACAAAATAATTAAGAGAAAAAAATTGAGAGATCCATTCTCTATATATGCATACCTATATATATATTTTTTTGGTTTTCATGGTATTTTTCGGCCCGAATACTGAGTTCCATTTAAGGGTTTATCACTGACCAATGAATTGCTGCATACACAAGGCGAAATTCGAATCATCGACACTTGTTTAAGCAAACTAGTGAGTTAACTATTAGACCAACTCAATTTAATATATGTATACCTATATATGACACACAAGAAAACCAAAGATATAGGTGTGAATTGTCTAATCCAACATAGTGGAGCTTTTAGGGTTATGGAGTTATTGATTGCATGTGAAAATAAGGAATAGAAAAGAGCCCATTTGTCTAACCTAATAAGGTAATGAATTAGACCTCATTTGTTTTTTATTCACATGCTACCCACTTTGTTACAATTTCAATTAGAGACCATGTGACTTGCAAGTGTATCCATGGCCCATTAAATTGTGGGGGTTCTCAATTCAACTACTTTCCATTTTCCAATTCAATTATACTTTATTTTTATTAGTTTAGATTATATTTTAGAAGGAACCTTGGCCATCTTATTGGGTTTTTTTATTGATTTAAATATTTAAAAATCTAATTTAAAAAATGCCCATGTTGAATGGAATTAATATTTTTTTAATATTTGAATCAATAAAAAGCCATTAATTTACATCAAATTTTATTGGTTCATACCAAGTCAATTGCACAATCTGTTGGAATGGAGTTACAATCCTTTTTTTATATTGATTCACCTAGTAGATTTAGATGCAAAATGTGGATTTTTTTTGTTATTTTTTAGCTAGAAATTTGGATGAAATTAATTTTCTTTTCACACAAACTATTTATAAAAGCTTACTAGCTAAATAATATAAAATCATTAATAAAATTCTTCAGATGAAGACTTAGATTATGTACATTTACAAAAACTGTATTAAAAAGGTTTTAAAAGTACTTATTTTTATATTTTGAAAAACATTGTTTAAGATTACGAAATATCTTTAACCAAGAATTTTTAAATAAATAATTTCTAGAATTTGTTTCAATAATAGATGAAAATCTCATTCACATGTAGCTTTCTCTTATTTGGATTTTTTGTTTTTGTATGGTTAGTAAATGTAGATTTTTCTTTCCCAAGTTTACGTTAGTTTCAAGCCCAGAAAAAGCTAAAGGCCCAGATAATTTTAGTAGAGCCTATATCTAAATCAATCCATCAATGTTTGAATTTTCTCCAATTTAGTGATTTACCGACCAAAAAATCATGAAGTTTCACCAAAAAAAAAAAAAAGAGAAAGAGAAATGTTGAAGTATTTTTGTAGTCTTTACTCCTTAGGATGTATTTCGAATTTTGGAATAGCTGTAGGGTTAAAAAATCATAGTTATAAGAATCGAATCGATAATTAATTCGGTCAGGGTCACTGGGTTAATAGCTCGATCGATGAGTCAGTGGTCGAATCGTTTGATTCAATAATAATTAAATAAATATATAAAATTATAATAAAATAAATATTTAAATATTAAAAATAAATAATACTTTTATAATTTAATATAATCACAATATGATAAATTTATAATTAATAATATAATGAAAGAGTAACTAAATTATATATAAATTATAATTTAAATCATGTATTCCTATAATTATGAAAAATAAAATACTATTATATCTTTGGTTATTATAATTTATTCTTTATTTAAAATAATTATCATTCATCTTTTGTATAAAATTATTTTAATTGAATGTATTAATTAAAATATACCATTAATATCATGCATGAAATTGAAAAATAAGTATAGCTAATATATAATTAAAGGCACAAAATATATTAAAGACAAATGTGGCTCAATAGAAAAGAGAGTAAAAATCAAGGAAACTGTCTTTGCCTCTTTGGTTCGAATTCTGTGATGGATTAATCTTTAGTTGCTGTGGACAAACAAAAAAGATATGTTTTGATTTGGTAATTGAAAGTTAAAACACTTGCCTGATTCGCTTCCTAATTGCCTAAAGTTTGATTTTGGTTTCTTGATTCAAAATCTGGTATTTGGCCTTGCCTTGAATAACTGAGTTCACCACCAGTGTGCCATGTTACTACAAGTGAACTAGATTCCTTGTCATTATAAGTAATTTGAGTTTATCTTAGACTATATATAGTATTTGTGTAAATTGCATGCTCAGGGAAAGAAAATAAAAAATCCAATTGCCCTTGTAGCTTCAATCCTTTCAACTTTTCCATTGCTTCTCTCTTGAAGCAATCCAACAGTTTTTGAAATTCCTTTCCCTTCTCATTATTTGGATAATTGATGATACCTTTGTGCTTTGACTTTTGGTAATGAATTTGTATCTATCCAGGTTTCATTCCTACACTATCTAACATTTTGTGACTAATATTAGATACATGAGAAGTAGGCTTACACTAGAGAAGGTGAATGCAGTAATCAATGACAAAGAGCAAAAGAATCACGATGTGCTTTTGAATGATGTGTTTGTCAAGGATTTTTTTTTCTTTAATTTTTTTATCCATTGTTTTACAATACCATCTAAGGATGCTATTATTACCTTTTGTATGATCAGTGTAGAAGTTAGATACTTTTAGGGATTTGGCAATATATGATTGATGAATATGTAGGATAGATGAAATGATACTGAAAATGTGTCCAAGTTAAACTCTTTTTATCCATTGAAGTGTGATTATTATATTGATGATGCTACAATTAGTAACTATTGTAAACTTTGGATTTTCAAAGTAAAAATTAGAGACAATATGAAGGACTTTCCTGATTTTCAAAGTAAAGATTAGTGAAGTGTGATTATTATATTGATAGATGACATATGGTGGTTTGTTTGGTTGATGATGATTTGGATAATGGTAATCATCATTAGATTTAGTTATGTTGATCTTGAAGCTTATCATTGGGTAGAAGGAAGGTTTTATGCATAGATTTTCATAAAACTGTTTAGGGATTTCTAGGGGTTAAAATGGAATATCAAAACTTGGAAAGGTGTGCCAACTAAATGTAAAAAGGGTTTTCAAGTTGAGTAAAAGAAATCAAGGGAAGTTGGTATTATATCCGGGTTTTGGTTTGTTGATATGACTAAATAGTAGATTGATATGTTCTTGTATCATTACAGGATTTTAGAAAATGAAATGAAGAATTTTGTAAATTATCAGATCATTTCTCCAAAAAATTTAGCAATGTCTATTTTATTCATTGGAGCCTTTGGATCTGGCCTTTGGTAGAGAGGTAATATATTTAACTGTCTTTATTTATTGGTAGAATATGAAGATTTTAAATTATAATGCAACTTTTATTTTTAGCTGACTTCTTGTAGAATCTGTTTTTAAATGAATAGGAAGCAAATTTATACACACAAAAATATTCAAAATCAAAATCAAAATAAGCACTCTAGAAGCAAATAATTAAGACAAAAGAAGAATTTGAGTGAGGAACAGAGATTAACATGACAAAGTACAATAAAAGTTATGATGGAAATTTCATGAATTATGAGCTATATGTTAAGACATTCATAATTAAAAGATCATGTTATATTAGATATTTTATTTGTATAGAAGTTATTACTTTTGATTTCCAATACTAAAAAAATCATATATTATGTTTAATACATTGTTTATGAGTTATATAATATTTTGTTTATGGGTATTGATTTTTTGTTATTGAGAAAGTTTAATAAAAAAATTATGTTTAATGCGATAAAAATAACGGTTAAAATTTGTCTTTTTAAATGATAAAAAATGTTACTTTTATCCGGTAAAACGGACGGTTTGTAATTGCCATTTTAAACAACATGAAATGTCAGTTTAACTCGGTAAAAATGGCGGTTTCAAATGCCATTTTAACCAATTAAAAACAGTGGTTTCAAACGCCGTTTTAACTAACCAAAATGCTGCTTTGTCAGGATAAAAACGACAGTTCATAAATACCATTTTAACCAACTAAAAATGTCATTTTCATCCTGAAAATAACGGCGATTTGAACCGCCATTTTAACCAACAAAAATCACCGTTTTAACCCTGGAAATAGACGGTTTAAACTGTCGTTTTAACCAACTAGAAAATGCTTTTATTTAGAAATAATGGCGGTTTGAACCGCCGTTTTAAACTATCCAAAAACGGTCGTTTTAATCTAGGAAATTGTGGCAGTTTTCATAAAACCACCATAATAACCAGAATGACGCCCAGAATTACGTTGCTTTCTGAAACCGCCATTCTTGATAATAATGACGGTTCAAATCGCCGTAAATACAAAAAATGGCCATTTTTATTAGATTTTTTTTGTAATGTTTCTAGAAACATAAACTTAACTGCCAACTATGCACTAATAGACTTAACTAATATTGACTTTCTTCATTAGTATAAATTTGAGCAAGTCCTACTTCACTTATCTTTACAGCAAAGAGATTCTAATACTCAAGTTAGAAGAGTTAGAAAAGTAATAAATTTAAGATTATGTGTATTGTAGTATCCTATTCTTTTCAAATTAGGCTTAAGCCTTATTTGAATTATATTGGTGGTTGATACTCAAATTTTTATAAAATTTTTGAAATAAAATCTATAATTTATAAAAAAATAATGGATAACTAATTTTTATTTTTGAAAGCCATTTGAAAATCGTGAAAGTCTTGATCATTAGAATTGTTACTAGTTGGAAAATATAAGTGGACCTAGTGATATTAATCGAAAGACAGGTGTACTAAAATATAAAGACAAAAAAAATGATAAATTTTACTCAAAAAAATCAAACATTATGGCTACAATTGCAGTCATTCAATAAAGATCAAACAAGACACAGAGAAAATTCTAACTCTCTTACTTTGCATAACCATGACTAAACAATCAGTTATCCTCCATTTTTATTTAATATGAATTTCAGCAAGTATTTGACTTTTCGTATTTATATCCTTGATATCTAGCTCCTAATAATCTTATAGTGTACTGATTTTTTCGCCTCAATCGAGTAGCATATTGTAAGTCCCGCAAAATTAGCGAATAATTGATCAATAAATTAATTTTTAATAAAAAATAAGAAATATAAATTTTATAGTAAAATAGGATAGAGCTAATTAAACCAAGAATTTTGACACTAATTTCAAAGAATTCGACCCAAGATTGGGCCGAATGAATCAAACTGGTCAAACTGGGCCCAAACTAGGCCCGTGGGCCCAATCGACCCATTTAATAAATGAACATCAGCTCCTTCCTTCCCATTTCTGCATGCAAAATGCGCTGGGAACCTAAAACAAAGGGGAAGAATATCCTTCAAAAGCCAAACCCTCGCTCAATCTTCAAACCCTTGTAACTTCTCGTTCTGAGCTCCAATCGCCGCACCGTTTGCGACCACGCGTCTGCAGTGACGAGCTCTACAAAGCCCATAACATTCTAAGATAAGAAAGTCACATTTTTTTTCCTCAATTTCATCATTTCTAGTTTCAAAATTTATGAGCCAAGATGTTGAATTTTGTTCAATTTTGATGTTTAGGCTTGAATTAGCTTGAGGGAAACGTTCAATCTTGCTTCCTTGGTGCTTGTGTAAGGTGAAAATTCTAGAACCCAAGCCAATTCCTCGGTTTAGTATTTTGGGTATTGAATTTTGGGGATATGTTGTGATAAATATGTTAGGTGTATGTATATATGTGATATGGGGCCATTGGACATGTTGGAAGCTTGGAGTGAGATCTAGTTGCTAAATTTTGGTGTTGAGGGATTGCTCTCCGCTTAAGTGGGTGCCTTGAGAAATACGTGAAAATGGGTCAAGGTATGGTTTATGTTTCACGTATTTAATATATAATGTTTGTGAAAACTTAGGCTAGATGACCATAGGATAGGTTGGATGCATGATTGTACTTAATGTTTAGTAAAACTTATGGAGGATGTTGAATGAGTGTGAGAAATGGAATGGTGACTATTGCTTATGGTTGATGGTGATTTAATGAGGATTTATGAATATGAATTTGTTATTGTTATTTCATTGATATCTCATGATTGCTTTGGATATGGATTGATTAGTTTTGAGTAGTTAAATGATGTATTGTATGCTGTGGAAAGAACGAGAATGCAGAAAAGGTAAATTGGGTTGTGTAATGTTGATGTATGATGGATGATAGCAAGGTGAGGAATTATGTTGCTGGCATATTTTAGGACTAATTTTTAAGTGTGAAATGGTTGATATTTGAATGGTGAATCAATGAAATAGAGGGTGGAAGGTTTTTGGGAAAATTGGTTTTTTGGACGAATTTCGGTGAGTCATAACTTTGCTTCTGGACCCCCGAATGATTTCAAACTTGTTTTATATGAAAATTGGGTCCGTGAAGTTTTTGCCTTTAAAGAATAGAAGGAAAATAATTTAAATAGAAAAAAGTTATGCGCGTCGGAAGTTTGGGTTTGAAATTTGAAATTCTGCAGCTTTTTCAGACTTAGTAAAATTTTTGGAAAAACGTACGCCCACGTGTATGCGTAGCCCATGCGTACGCGTAACCTAAGATTTGCGTACGCGACCACATCCTCGCGACGTGACCAACCCTTTCGAATTTGGATTCACGCGTACGCGAGTAAGGATTTTCACGCCCACGCGTACACGTGGCCCCTGTTTCAGCAAATCTGGGTTTTTGAGTCTTAAACCTAATTTAAAACTTCTAAAACTCTATTTTTGTGAGTTCAGTCATAAATCATAGTAGTAAGCCTAGTAATTAGATGAAACTAGGAATTGGAGATTTCTTGGGGGCGAAGTAAGTTGAGAAAGTGATGAATTATACATGGAAACGTGTATACTTGAAGTGTATATGGTACCATGACTTTAATGATATGATTATGCAATGATTATGAATAATGTAAAGAGGTTATAACGTTGAACTTGTGAATGAATAAGCATGATGATGATATTGTTTTGTGGAATGTGGGGAAGGTGGTAGGGCACTAATCCCCCGACGTATTTTCTCACATTCTCTCTCTCTCTCTCTCTCTCTCTCTCTCTCTCTCTCTCTCTCTCTCTCTCTCTCTGTCTGCAAGGTGGTAGGGCACTAATCCCCCGACCGGTATGGTACAGCCTCACTAGGGGAAGGTGGTAGGGCATTAATCCCCCGATCTTATGCCTCATAGAGATGCGTAGTTGAGAGACGGTAACCGAGTTAGCTACTAGGTGTGTCGGATTTTGGCAGTTAACCGACGCGTGAGCTCACGGTCAATAGAAAAGGCATACATCATGTGTATATTGTTTGCTTTGTTTACTATGCATTAATTGGGAATGCCTAATTGATTATATTATGTTAATTGTTATATTTGCTATTTGCACTACTTGTCTCCTACCTGTGCTTGCAATTGTCTATTTGTCTGTCTTTGCAAACTCACCGGTGATGGAGGAACAGAGGAAAGGTGGAAAGACTTAGTGTTAAGGTTAAGTTTAACTAGGTTTAGATATCATTAGAAGACCACCTTTTTATGGTTTCTGTTTAGTAATTTAAGCTTTGTAATCTGAGTGTCGGTGTTCTAGGATTGCCTCTGGCATTTCTAGGACCTTATATCTTATGCGCGTGGCACCTTTACCATGCTGAGAACCTCTGGTTCTCACCCTATACTCTGTTGTTATTTTTCAGATGCAGGTCGAGCAGCACCTTGCTAGGCGTCTGGAGTTCTGCTGCAAAGTGGTTCATTTTGAGGCCCTACTTTTGTTATTTTGATAGATATATGTATTAGGATCTTCTTATATGTATATGAACACTTTATCATTGGTACCTCTTAGAGGTTTTATGGAGAACTAGGACTTTTAAACATGTTCTTTTGGGGTTTTATTATGTATATACTGTATGTAAATATTCTCCGTCCAGCTTTAACTTCAAAGGCTGAGTTAGGAGCTGGTTATATCATTTTTTTGTCTTTCTACTTCTACTTTCTATTTAGTTATGCTTTTAAACCTTAGATTTCTTTCCGCGCAAGTAATCATGTTTTCCGAGTGTAGCGCTTTTTTTTTACGATTTTTGCTTTATCCATTTTTCAAGGCTCCTCGTATACGGTATCCTTTTCAATATTATATATATACTTTTATTTTAGAAGTCGTAATACCACACCACCTCTGCTTTATGGCTTAAGCGTAAAGCTCTGTGTGGTAGGGTGTTCACGTATCGTTTCGTGCTGCGTTGTTCCAGAAGATGGTATGGGGAGAGGGGTGAAAAACAAAAGTTTCTTAATATTGCATCTATATGGTGTCATTGTATCCATCTTCAGCCACTCCAAGTTTTAAAATAAAAACATTGATGATGCAATATTGTTCAATTATTACTTTCAAAACTTCTTGCTAATTGAAGTAGTATGATTTCTAGATGCTTCTCACTTACTTATGTTACGACTCATGTGACTCATGACTGAAATGTCTATAATGTTTAATCATACAGAATATGAACACAAGAACCTTGATTTGGTTTCTCTTTGAAATTCTCCTAACTTTTCCTTACTTAAACTGAAAATCATGGTTGATGTAATACCCGATCTAACCGAAATTAATTGAATAATAAGTTAAGTAGGAGCGAATATGGTTGGAAGATTTGGCAATTGGAATTTGATGATTTAAATATGATATTTGAATTCAGTGAATTTTTCCGAGTCGGAAGACATAGTTTTCTGCGTAAAAGCGCGCAGTAGAATTTTGACCGGCAGTACCGGCTGAGACCTGTCTGGTACTGCAGCTGAGAAAATTGATTATGAGTAAATAGGATTAAGAAATGAGAAATTATAATTAGGAGAGGTAGAAATATTTGAAGTGCGATTTAGAGCGCTAATCTTAAAAATTTTGGTCCAAAATTGGGCCAACGGACAAAAATAAGTGAACCGGGCCTAAGTGGGCCCAAGACCCAACATATATAAACATTAGTTATGAGCATTTCAGCTCATTTTACCCTAAAAAGAAGGGTTGGGGCGCTGAAATTGAGAAGAGAGAAGAGAAGAGAGAAAACCTAACTCTCTTTGATCTTCAAACCACCATAACTTGAGCTACGGAGTTCCGATTGACGAGCCGTTTGCGGCCACGCGTCGCTCTTCTCATCCTCTACAATTATATCTAAGTTTTGTGGTGATTAATTCACTGTTCTCTGCCCAGTTTTCATTTTCCTCTTCAAATTCGAATTTGGTTTGGGTTTTGAGGAAACCTTGTGATTTTGGTTGTTTAGGAGTGCTCTAGTATGAGCCATGGGTGATATTCACCACAAAATTCAGTGGGTTAAGGTAAGAAACCCTCCAAACCTTGTGATTTGTCACTTTTATGAGCACTAGGTTGATGTATGTATGTGATATTGGTTATGTTAGTGTATTTGATGATTTTGGGGCACAATTGGGAGATTGATGTTGCTTGAGGAGCTTTGGTGAGGCTTGGAACTAGGGTTAGTAGAGACTTCCAAAGAAGAGGCTCAATTGGTTTGGCTACAAGAGGTACGGTTTAAGTTTCAATTAAGTACCGTGTGGTGTGATGAGAATTCCTAGGCTAGATGCCCCTAGGATTAAGTTTAGATTGTGTAAATGGTTGGTGCTAATATGCATAGTTGGTATGTAATGTGAATTGATGATTGGGTTGAAAATTGTGTGGCCTTGTATGCTTGGTGTATTAAAAATTTGATGTATTGGGTAATGAGTATTAATTTGTGGTTTATGAATTTAATTTGTGAAATTGGGCCAGAGGCCGTGAATTGGGCTGGAGGCCGAAAAGAGGTAAGGAAGGTAAGTTGGTGTGTACATTGTATGATGACACAAGTGATTGGATGAATTTCAGATAATGAATATATGAATGATTGGGTTGGTTATTGAATAATGAGGTTTGAGGAGTTGAAATGTGAAAATTGGTAATTTTGAGTGAAATTGTATAGATGAGGTATGTTTGATTTTGGTTGAGATATATTATCTGGTAATATATGTGAGTATGATTATTGATGCCTTGATGGTATGATAATGCATGAGAGATATGTATGTTGTGATATATGCTTGAGGAATAATTAAGGTTGATTTGGGGGTGAAACCACGTGATAGTGAGTATGATATTGATTATATATAATGATGGTTGATTGGAAATAGTATTGTTGGAAATTGGGATGAGGAAGGATGTATGACATGTTGATATGTTTGTAATTTAGCCATTTGTTTGAAATGGGTAAAAATAGTTATATGGCGGCTTTGTGAATCGTGGTAAAGTGTTAATGTATGAGTTAAGGAGGCTTGATGTTGATTTTGGTATATTTTGATTGGTTTCAAAAAGGGTTGAAATTGGCATGTTTTGGTTGATTTTGAAAAGAGTTGAAAATAGCTTGTTTTGAAAATGGCACTTTGTGGTTTTGTATGAAAAACATGGTTTTTTGGGCATATTTTGACGGGACATAACTTGGACTACGGATCTCTGTTTTGTACCAAATCTGTTTAGAAATGAAATTGGATTCAGGATGTCCATGCCGTTCGAAGAACGGGTGAAAAATGATTTAAAATGAGAAAGTTATGTCCGTTGGAAAATTGGGGGTTGAATCTGTGAATTCTGCAGCTTTTAACTTAGAAAACTTTTAGCAAAATGGCCCCTCGCGCGTAGGCGCACTTGGCGCGTACGCGCCGTTCTTTCAGAAAACGCCATCCACGCGTGCGCGTGGTGTGCGCGGGCGCGCCGATGTGCTGCACCCAATGCCCAGCCATTTTCCAGAAGGTTGTGCCTGAACTGTGCCTGTTTTGTGCCTGGGGCACGAGAGCACCCACACGTTCGCGTGGTGGACGCGTGCGCGTCGCTTGGGTATTTTTCAATCCACGCGTTAGCGTGCATGACACATACGCACCGATGAGTTTTGTGGCCATCCACGTGTGCGCGTGGAGTACCCGTACGCGTGGCCTTGTTTTCATGCCAAAGTTGATAGTTGAGTTTTAAAAGCCAAATCTCATACTTTTAAGCCTCTGATCTCACCCCTTATGTATTAAATTATTATGATATGCCTAGCAATGAGAAAGGAGCTAGGGGATGTGGTAATTTGCGAGTGAAGCAAGGGAAAAAGTTATGATCAATGATGATAAAAAATGATTATATGAGATATGGAGGATGACGGTGGAAGTACCGTGTATGCCATGAGCCGAAGGGCTATATTTATTGATAAATGGCTAGTTCTTGATTGAACCATGAGCCGGATGGCTGAGTTATTGCTGGGTTAAGGCAAAGACATTACTGATTATGGCTGAGTATAAATGCATATATGATTGATGACTGAATGTGTTAAATGGATAATAATGGAAAATGTTGAAATGTGACGTGTGACCCCGGGTAGTAGGCATTGGCGTTGTCCACTTGCTCCGGGTATGAGACGGAAAAAGATGTTTATGATAAATGAGTTTAATTATGGAGTTTTGAATTAATGTAGCTTTAATACCTGGGTAGTAGTAAGGGTTGTGGTTCGTCCCACTTGCTCCAGGTTAATGTTTGAGATTTGATAACAATGATGATTGCTTTCAAACTGAACGAATGTATGTTTTGAGATCCTGGATAGTAGCAAGGGTTGTGGTTTGTCCCACTTGCCCCAGGTCAGAGATTGTGACGCCTGGGTAGTAGCGGCAGTAGTGGTGAATCCACTCGCTCCAGGTTGAGCTTTTAAACACCCGCCTGGGTAGTAGCCGCAGTAGTGGTTGTTCCACTGGCTCTGGGTTGAGCGGGTAGTAGCAATGGGGTTGTAGCTCAAACCTACTTGCTCCGCAAGGGGTGTTTCTGTCCAATGGTTAGCTACTAGGACATGTCGGGTTGGCTATATAACCGACAGATGATATCATCAGCCATAGGGCAGGCATACATCATTTGCATATGTTTGAATTGTTTGGGTTTGCCTATTTGTTTTGGATTTCTACATCATATATGCTATGTTACCTGATTATGTGCTACTTGTTCTACTTGTACCTTATTTGTGTATTACTTACCTGTATTGCTTGTGCTTGTACAACTGAGAGGCCCCTTATGCTGGTGTCGATGGATGTTGAGGGTTGTTCTTGATGAGATGAATTAGTGATGCGATTTCATGATGATGATGATTATTGAATGAGATAATTTGAGCCCCCTGGGTAGACGCAGTGATGTGATTTCACTAGCTCCAGGCGAGGGTATGATGTATTGATATAGAGTTGCTGAGGCAGAACAACTGGTGATGGTTTTGCTTATGATTCTGAGTCTGATTCGTGGAAGAATCGGCGAGTTGGGAAACATGTGTAACATGAACTAGATTTAGTATCCCCTTACGACAGTTGCCTATTCATGGATTAACGAGAACCTAGGATGGATAATTGTTGAAGAAGTTTAGGATGCTTAGTGAGTTTTTATTGCAGTGCATTGTATTTATTTGGCACTTTTACCGTACTGGGAACCCATGGGCCCGGGGTTCTCATTCCGTATATATCTCTTGTTTTTCAGATACAGGTCCAGGTGCTCAGAAGTGAGCTGTGGTTCGTCTGAGAGACGGCGAAGATCTTTATTTTTTCTACTTTGTGTTTTGCTTAGAATCTCTCCATCTTTGTTTTGAAAAGATTATATTATGTATTGAACTCTTTTGGACTTGCCTATAGAGGCTCTCGTGTTTCCTTTGGGAGAGATTAGGATATACTGTTGTCAACTACTTTCATACTGTACCCTAGCCGGCCTAAACTTCGCGGGTCGCGACTAGTGGCTTTTTACTTATATTATATATATCTATCTGTTATCTATCTCTTAATCTCCTTTATGCCTTGTTCGTATATCGCTTTCGGCTTCACGTTTTATCTTTTTTATGTCGAAACGTGAGTGATACATCTTCGTGATTTTATTTCTACTCTTTTCAGGCTTCTCGATTAATACTCCTTTCGAAATTACCTATATTTATATATTAAAAATCTACCTGAGAGTCGTACCACCGTAATATCATTGACTTATGACTCGAGCATAAGGATTTGAATATTAGAGTGTTACAGTTGACATGGACTCTAATGCAATGTATGAAACTGACCTTAACTTTTCTTAAGCGTTCTTTTAACTTTATTTTGACTTCAAAGGATATTGAACTTAAATTGCGTATAAAATTGATGGGAGTCTCCTTCCTTTAATGACGGTTCTTATTTCAAAATTTTGTCAATCACTTTTCCTTATCGAAAGAATCACTTCGATTATATTATTTTTGGAGGTCACTTTTTCTTATTAGAGGATCATACCCTCAATTCTTTAATGCACAGTTATTAAAATATTAAATGTGTATGTAATAAAGAGGCTTTATATCATGACATACAATGATGACATCTGTATTCACAAATATTTAATATGTGACACATAAAAAATAGTATAAAACCCTACTACCAGTAAAATTTGTGAAAATCCTATATATATTCTAATGTAAATAAGCATGATTCATTAGCAAAGATCGATTTGTTTCAAGATAAACTTTGTATATGTTTTAATGTAAGTATGAATTTTTGGTTAAAGGATAGATTTCATTCTTCTAAGTATATGCATGAGATTAATATTTGAGGTGATTAGGTTTTGGTTAGAAACTAACATATCATAAACCATTAATAAAAATAATACAAAGAATAAATAATAATGAGTTATGATGATTGAAATATTTTACTTGATAAACTCAATATAAATATAGAGGTTGCAGAAGATATAAATTCTATGCAAATCTATGAGTTCGTGTTCTTTATTGTAGAAAAAAATCTTCATATTCTTGGTCTCCATAGTTAGCATAGCACAAAGAGGATATCTTCTCACACAATATATGATTGAAATTTGTGAATAGTTTGGTAAACGGTTTAGAATGATTTTAAGAAAGTGAGACAAGATTACGATTTTTCTTATAATAAAGTGGAGAGAGTATATGAATGACAATCTGTAGAGATAATAAAAGAAAGATGAGATATGGCACTTATAAATTTTTTTAGAAAAAGGGAATAAAATGAGAAATGAAGGACTCAAATGGTTTTAGATATGTGCATATTGCATTAGAATAATTGATGAGTAAATAAAGAGTAAACAAAAATACAAGAAGTAAAATCGAGTAAAAAGATACATTGAAATTGAAATAGAAAATAAAAGGATAGATTGAAATTGAATAAAAAAAAACACTCTACTTTCTATCCAATTTCTTGATGCGACAAGAAACAGACTCCTTAACCTTCTATCCAATTACCCGATATAACAAAAAAAGGACTCACTCAACCTCACTTGTCTACACCATAATTTCATCACAAAACCAAAAGGAGGGTTTTCAAACCTCTAATTAGATTAAAGTAAAAAAAATATCCTAAGCCCGTAACATAAAGCTCAATTTGGTTACTAAATAAATAAAATAAAAATATATCAAACTAAATTGAACATTCTAAAAATATAAACTAATAACTTCTAAAGAATACTTGATATCTTCATATCAAGAACATTTGAAGCACGTAAAAATATACTCTTGTTTAGGTAAAATCTTCAATCTAAATCGTTACTTTGAAAGTCCTATAAAGTTTTTTTGCGTTTGAAATTTGGAAATACCTATTAGATACAAATTTATAGAGGCTCTCGTGTTTCCTTTGGGAGAGATTAGGATATACTGTTGTCAACTACTTTCATACTGTACCCTAGCTGGCCTAAACTTCGCGGGTCGCGACTAGTGGCTTTTTACTTATGTTATATATATCTATCTGTTATCTATCTCTTAATCTCCTTTATGCCTTGTCCGTATATTGCTTTCGGCTTCACGTTTTATCTTTTCGATGTCGAAACGTGAGTGATACGTCTTCGTGATTTTATTTCTACTCTTTTCAGGCTTCTCGATTAATACTCCTTTCGAAATTACCTATATTTATATATTAAAAATCCACCTGAGAGTTGTACCACCGTAATATCATTGACTTATGACTCGAGCATAAGGATTTGAATATTAGGGTGTTACATTATGGTATCAGAGCAGTTTGTCCTCGTGAGCCTGAGGGATAGAACTGCTTATGCTTCAATGCATACTCTGAGTCGGTGCCTGTGCTAGTTAGGGTATCTAACTGATATATCTAGCATGAAGTCCATGAGTGTACCTTTGGAACCTTGAAGCACTATACTTCCGATATTGAGACTGATCAACTTGATATCGATTGTTTGGTGTGTATTGGAACCAGATGGCGCCTCATGGACCTGGTCGGGGACGTGAGAGAGATTGTACTAGTACGCAGGAACTGGAAATCAACCCGAATAACTCGGTAAACCTTATGGCGGCGTTGGAGAATATGGCTGCTGCTATGCAGGCCACTGCGGAGGCTCTTGGGCAACAGATAAACAATAATGGAAATGGCGGAAGGGAAGCTTAGGGCCCGATGACACTGGCAACTTTCTTAAGGGTTAATCCACCTAAGTTCAAGGGAACTACCAAATCTGACTGAAGCCGATACCTGGTTTCAGGATATGGAGCGAGCACTGCAAGCACAGTTGGTACCCGAGGAGCAGTGTGTTGAATTCGCTACCTATCTGCTTACTGGGGAAAGCATCGCATTGGTGGCAAAGGGCCCGACACCTCCTGCAACAGGGAGATGATCCTATTACTTGGGATGCCTTCCAGGTGAAATTCTATAAGAAGTACTTTCCGAATTATGCCAGGACAGCCAAGGAATTGGAGTTACTGCAGCTGAAGCAAGGTGCTATCACTGTATCTGAGTATACAGACAAATTTGAGGAGCTATTCAGGTTTTCTCACATGTGTCAGGGAGCTCCGGGAGACTTCGAGGAATGGAAATGCATTAAGTATGAAGGAGGGCTCCGGAGCGACATCTTAAGTTCAGTGAGACCAATGGAGATCCGAACTTTTTCAAAGTTGGTAAATAAGAGCAGAATTGCTGAAGAGTGTGTGAAGAGGATGGTTGCAGAGAAAGAAAGCATAGAGAGCACAACCAAGGATTCGCACCAAGGGGTCGAGAGTTTAAGGAGAGAGGATACATACAACACTTTCTCCAAGGACGGAATAACTTTGCAACGAGTGAGGAGTCCCAAAGAAACAGTAAGGGAAAGCGGACAGCTGCTTCTTCTGATGTTTCGAGCTGTCAAAGATGTGGAAGTCATCACCCAAATAGGCCGTGCCGATTGGGGTTAGGTGTATGTTACAAGTGCGGGTTACCAGGGCATGTATCAAGAAATTGCCAACAAGGAGAGAGTCAGGATGTGGGCCGATTGCGACAGTAAGATTGAGGTAATTGCAATAATCAGGCTTAAAGGACAATGCGTGATTTTATAATACCGCCTGTACAGTAAAACTGGGAATGTCAAGCTTAATATTAGACTGAGAAGCAAACCGGATGGTCCGAGTAAGGATTCGCCTTAATACAAATGGATAAATGCCTGTGATGTAAATGATTTTCTGTTGAGAATGATGTGTTGTGTTTGTTATATAGTTGGTTAATTTCTGGATTTTTGGTGAAACGGATTGAACCCGTGACTTTTAGTTCCTTTGATTTAAATAGATAAGGGATGGTACTAAATGATGGATTTGGAAATGTTGATTTGAATTGTCGGTCAAGTTAAGTTGTGGTTTAGTACTTGAGGAAATAAGTGATGGAACTAATACTTGACGAGAAATCAAAGTGGCATAACGGAAGCTTGCTAAAGCGTTAGTACAGTATGGTAATAATAAGGAAAAGTGGGGTATGATTAGAAATGTTTTATGCTTTGAGTACCTAAAAGTTTAGTGAGCTTATGCAGATAATGATTCTAGATAATTGGAATTAATTGTGGTTGTGAGCCTTGGTGGTTCTGAAACGGAAGAGGAAATTATCATTGATGCGTAATCGGATTTAGATGATGATTGAGTGCAATTTGTCGTGTTTGAGAGATGAGTGCTATGATGTTTGGTCATGGTGACCTTGGATTTAGATCAAGATTTGTAATGATCGGTTTCAGAGGAATAGTTTGGAAACCTTTAAATTGCAATGCTGATGCGGTACTGAGATTGGTTTGAGGAAACCCGTGACGGGTGGTAGACTCCAGTTTTTAGGAGAGGTGCTGTCAAGATTTCCCAAGAATTTGAAAGAGTGTTGGTTATAGTTTCGAGAATGATCTTTGATTGATTATAGTGATGTGGAATGATGGCTATGATTAACGATGATGGCAATATTATTGATGACATGATTTGAGATTTAATAGGGTGTGAGTTGATGAGACGATAAAAGTAAGGAATGAGGCTGTTGGGCGGCGTTGAACAAATGACCGAGACCCTCGGAGATAGAGAAATCAGAGCGCGGCAATGGAAGCGCGTAGAGTAAAAAGACCTTGGAACTGTTATGCGTTGGATATAAAGGAAGACTATGCTCGCGTACTCGCAGTGATGGATAAAATTTTCGAGGGCGAAAATTTCTGTTAGGGGGTAGAATGTAATACCCGGCTAACCAAAATTAATTGAATAATAAGTTAAGTAGGAGCAAATATGGTTGAAAGATTTGGCAATTGGAATTTGATGATTTAAATATGATATTTGAATTCAGTGAATTTTTCCGAGTCGGAAGACATAGTTTTCTACGTAAAAGCGTGCAGTAGAATTTTGACCGGCAGTACCGGCTGAGACCTGTCTGGTACTGCAGCTGAGAAAATTGATTATGAGTAAATAGGATTAAGAAATGAGAAATTATAATTAGGGGAGGTAGAAATATTTGAAGTGCGATTTAGAGCGCTAATCTTAAAGATTTTGGTCCAAAATTGGGCCAACGGACAAAAATAAGTGAACCGGGCCTAAGTGGGCCCAAGACCCAACATATATAAATATTAGTTATGAGAATTTCAGCTCATTTTACCCTAAAAAGAAGGGTTGGGGCGCTAAAATTGAGAAGAGAGAAGAGAAGAGAGAAAACCTAACTCTCTTTGATCTTCAAACCACCATAACTTGGGCTACAGAGCTCCAATTGACGAGCTGTTTGCGGCCACGCATTGCTCTTCTCATCCTCTATAATTATATCTAAGTTTTGTGGTGATTAATCCACTGCCCTCTGCCCATTTTTCATTTTCATCTTCAAATTCGAATTTGGTTTGGGTTTTGAGGAAACCTTGTGATTTTGGTTGTTTAGGAGTGCTCTAGTATGAGCCATGGGTGATATTCATCACAAACTTCAGTGGGTTAAGGTAAGAAACCCTCCAACCCTTGTGATTTGTCACTTTTATGAGCCCTAGGTTGATGTATGTATGTGATATTGGTTATGTTAGTGTATTTGATGATTTTCGTGCACAATTGGGAGATTGATGTTGCTTGAGGAGCTTTGGTGAGGCTTGGAACTAGGGTTAGTGGAGACTTCCAAAGAAGAGGCTCAATTGGTTTGGCTACAAGAGGTACGGTTTAAGATTCATTTAAGTACCGTGTGGTGTGATGAGAATTCCTAGGCTAGATGCCCCTAGGATTAAGTTTAGATTGTGTAAATGGTTGGTGCTAATATGCATAGTTGGTATGTAATGTGAATTGATGATTGGGTTGAGAATTGTGTGGCCTTGTATGCTTGGTGTATTGAAAATTTGATGTATTGGGTAATGAGTATTAATTTGTGGTTTATGCATTTAATTTGTGAAATTGGGCCGGAGGCCGTGAATTTTGGGCCGGAGGCCAGAAAGAGGTAAGAAAGGTAAGTTGATGTGTACATTGTATGATGACACAAGTGATTGGATGAATTTCAGATAATGAATATATAAATGATTGGGTTGGTTATTGAATAATGAGGTTTGAGGAGTTGAAGTGTGAAAATTGGTAATTTTGGGTGAAATTGTATAGATGAGGTATGTTTGATTTTGGTTGAGATATATTATGTGGTCATATATGTGAGTATGATTATTGATGCCTTGATGGTATGATAATGCATGAGAGATATGTATGTTGTGATATATGCTTGAGGAATGATTAAGGTTGATTTGGGGGTGAAACTACGTGATAGTGAGTATGAT
This sequence comes from Arachis hypogaea, assembly GCF_003086295.3. Classification (NCBI taxonomy): domain Eukaryota; kingdom Viridiplantae; phylum Streptophyta; class Magnoliopsida; order Fabales; family Fabaceae; genus Arachis; species Arachis hypogaea. Next base: position 108,358,385 of record NC_092045.1, on the reverse strand, counting down.
ATTGATTATGTATAATGATGGTTGATTGGAAATAGTATTATTGGAAATTAGGATGAGGAAGGATGTATGAGATGTTGATATGTTTGTAATTTAGCCATTTGTTTGAAATGGGTAAAAATGGTTATATGGCGGTTTTGTGAATCGTGGTAAAGTGTTAATGTATGAGTTGAGGAGGCTTGATGTTGATTTTGGTATATTTTGATTGGTTTCAAAAAGGGTTGAAATTGGCATGTTTTGGTTGATTTTGAAAAGAGTTGAAAATGGCTTGTTTTGAAAATGGCACTTTGTGGTTTTGTATGAAAAACATGGTTTTTTGGGCATATTTTGACGGGACATAACTTGGACTACGGATCTCTGTTTTGTGCCAAATCTGTTTAGAAATGAAATTGGATTCGGGATGTCCATGCCATTCGAAGAACGGGTGAAAAACGATTTAAAATGAGAAAGTTATGTTCGTTGGAAGATTGGGGGTTGAATCTGTGAATTCTGCAGCTTTTAACTTAGAAAATTTTTAGCAGAATGGCCCCTCGCGCGTAGGCGCACTTGGCGCGTACGCGCCGTTCTTTCAGAAAACGCCATCCACGCGTGCGCGTGGTGTGCGCGGGCACGCCGATGTGCTGCACCCAATGCCCAGCCATTTTCCAGAGGGTTGTGCCTGAATTGTGCCTGTTTTGTGCCTGGGGCACGAGAGCACCCACGCGTTCGCGTGGTGGACGCGTGTGCGTCGCTTGGGTATTTTTCAATCCACGCGTTAGCGTGCATGACGCATACGCGCCGATGAGTTTTGTGGCCATCCACGCGTGCGCGTGGATTACGCGTACGCGTGGCCCTGTTTTCATGCCAAAGTTGATATTTGAGTTTTAAAAGCCAAATCTCATACTTTTAAGCCTCCGATCTCACCCCTTATGTATTAAATTATTATGATATGCCTAGCAATGAGAAAGGAGCTAGGGGATGTGGTAATTTGCGAGTGAAGCAATGGAAAAAGTTATGATCAATGATGATCAAAGATGATTATATGAGATATGGAGGATGACGGTGGAAGTACCGTGTATGCCATTAGCCGAAGGGCTATATTTATTGATAAATGGCTGGTTCTTGATTGAACCATGAGCCGGATGGCTGAGTTGTTGCCGGGTTAAGGCAAAGCCATTACTGATTATGGCTGAGTATAAATGCATATATGATTGATGAATGAATGTGTTAAATGGATAATAATGGAAAATGTTGAAATGTGACGTGTGACCCCGGGTAGTAGGCACTGGCGTTGTCCACTTGCTCTGGGTATGAGACGGAAAAGGATTTTTATGATAAATGAGTTTAATTATGGAGTTTTGAATGAATGTAGCTTTGATACCTGGGTAGTAGTAAGGGTTGTGGTTCATCCCACTTGCTCCAGGTTAATGTTTGAGATTTGATAACAATGATGATTGCTTTCAAACTGAACGAATGTATGTTTTGAGATCCTGGGTAGTAGCAAGGGTTGTGGTTTGTCCCACTTGCTCCAGGTCAGAGATTGTGACGCCTGGGTAGTAGCGGTAGTAGTGGTGAATCCACTCGCTCCAGGTTGAGCTTTTAAACACCCGCCTGGGTAGTAGCCGCAGTAGTGGTTGTTTCACTGGCTCTGGGTTGAGCGGGTAGTAGCAATGGGGTTGTAGCTCAAACCTACTTGCTCCGCAAGGGGTGTTTCTGTCCAATGGTTAGCTACTAGGACATGTCGGGTTGGCTATATAACCGACAGATGATATCATCAGCCATAGGGCAGGCATACATCATTTGCATATGTTTGAATTGTTTGGGTTTGCCTATTTGTTTTGGATTTCTACATCATATATGCTATGTTACCTGATTATGTGCTACTTGTTCTACTTGTACCTTATTTGTGTATTACTTACCTGTATTGCTTGTGCTTGTACAACTGAGAGGCCCCTTATGCTGGTGTCGATGGATGTTGAGGGTTGTTCTTGATGAGATGAATTAGTGATGCGATTTCATGATGATGATGATTATTGAATGAGATAATTTGAGTCCCCTGGGTAGACGCAGTGATGTGATTTCACTAGCTCCAGGCGAGGGTATGATGTATTGATATAGAGTTGCTGAGGCAGAACAACTGGTGATGGTTTTGCTTATGATTCTGAGTCTGATTCGTGGAAGAATCGGCGAGTTGGGAAACATGTGTAACATGAACTAGATTTAGTATCCCCTTACGACAGTTGCCTATTCATGGATTAACGAGAACCTAGGATGGATAATTGTTGAAGAAGTTTAGGATGCTTAGTGAGTTTTTATTGCAGTGCATTGTATTTATTTGGCACTTTTACCGTACTGGGAACCCATGGGCCCGGGGTTCTCATTCCGTATATATCTCTTGTTTTTCAGATACAGGTCCAGGTGCTCAGAAGTGAGCTGTGGTTCGTCTGAGAGACGGCGAAGATCTTTATTTTTTCTACTTTGTGTTTTGCTTAGAATCTCTCCATCTTTGTTTTGAAAAGATTATATTATGTATTGAACTCTTTTGGACTTGCCTATAGAGGCTCTCGTGTTTCCTTTGGGAGAGATTAGGATATACTGTTGTCAACTACTTTCATACTGTACCCTAGCCGGCCTAAACTTCGCGGGTCGCGACTAGTGGCTTTTTACTTATATTATATATATCTATCTGTTATCTATCTCTTAATCTCCTTTATGCCTTGTTCGTATATCGCTTTCGGCTTCACGTTTTATCTTTTTTATGTCGAAACGTGAGTGATACATCTTCGTGATTTTATTTCTACTCTTTTCAGGCTTCTCGATTAATACTCCTTTCGAAATTACCTATATTTATATATTAAAAATCTACCTGAGAGTCGTACCACCGTAATATCATTGACTTATGACTCGAGCATAAGGATTTGAATATTAGGGTGTTACAGTTGACATGGACTCTAATGCAATGTATGAAACTGACCTTAACTTTTCTTAAGCGTTCTTTTAACTTTATTTTGACTTCAAAGGATATTGAACTTAAATTGCGTATAAAATTGATGGGAGTCTCCTTCCTTTAATGACGGTTCTTATTTCAAAATTTTGTCAATCACTTTTCCTTATCGAAAGAATCACTTCGATTATATTATTTTTGGAGGTCACTTTTTCTTATTAGAGGATCATACCCTCAATTCTTTAATGCACAGTTATTAAAATATTAAATGTGTATGTAATAAAGAGGCTTTATATCATGACATACAATGATGACATCTGTATTCACAAATATTTAATATGTGACACATAAAAAATAGTATAAAACCCTACTACCAGTAAAATTTGTGAAAATCCTATATATATTCTAATGTAAATAAGCATGATTCATTAGCAAAGATCGATTTGTTTCAAGATAAACTTTGTATATGTTTTAATGTAAGTATGAATTTTTGGTTAAAGGATAGATTTCATTCTTCTAAGTATATGCATGAGATTAATATTTGAGGTGATTAGGTTTTGGTTAGAAACTAACATATCATAAACCATTAATAAAAATAATACAAAGAATAAATAATAATGAGTTATGATGATTGAAATATTTTACTTGATAAACTCAATATAAATATAGAGGTTGCAGAAGATATAAATTCTATGCAAATCTATGAGTTCGTGTTCTTTATTGTAGAAAAAAATCTTCATATTCTTGGTCTCCATAGTTAGCATAGCACAAAGAGGATATCTTCTCACACAATATATGATTGAAATTTGTGAATAGTTTGGTAAACGGTTTAGAATGATTTTAAGAAAGTGAGACAAGATTACGATTTTTCTTATAATAAAGTGGAGAGAGTATATGAATGACAATCTGTAGAGATAATAAAAGAAAGATGAGATATGGCACTTATAAATTTTTTTAGAAAAAGGGAATAAAATGAGAAATGAAGGACTCAAATGGTTTTAGATATGTGCATATTGCATTAGAATAATTGATGAGTAAATAAAGAGTAAACAAAAATACAAGAAGTAAAATCGAATAAAAAGATACATTGAAATTGAAATAGAAAATAAAAGGATAGATTGAAATTGAATAAAAAAAACACTCTACTTTCTATCCAATTTCTTGATGCGACAAGAAACAGACTCCTTAACCTTCTATCCAATTACCCGATATAACAAAAAAAGGACTCACTCAACCTCACTTGTCTACACCATAATTTCATCACAAAACCAAAAGGAGGGTTTTCAAACCTCTAATTAGGTTAAAGTAAAAAAAATATCCTAAGCCCGTAACATAAAGCTCAATTTGGTTACTAAATAAATAAAATAAAAATATATCAAACTAAATTGAACATTCTAAAAATATAAACTAATAACTTCTAAAGAATACTTGATATCTTCATATCAAGAACATTTGAAGCACGTAAAAATATACTCGCGTTTAGGTAAAATCTTCAATCTAAATCGTTACTTTGAAAGTCCTATAAAGTTTTTTGCGTTTGAAATTTGGAAATACCTATTAGATACAAATTTATAGAGATTTAAGTTACTTTTAAAACAAATTTTAAACCAAGTCAATCAAATAACTATAGCTTGAGATATTTGAGAAATATTGTTAGTATGTTAGGCTGGTTGGTTGCAACACGATTTTTTACTATGAACTTGTAATAGATTTATCTAACAAATTGAATTTGAATTTGATTGTGTACTGAACTCAAAGAGTAAAGCTAGTTTTCTCATATTTTTATATAATCAAAGATTATTCAAATCCAATAATTATGAAATTAGTTATGATTATATTTTGAAGGATTGTTTATTGTCGGTTAGGATTTTACTAAGGACGTTCTAAAGTGATGATGGTGGTTATCATCATGTGATACGGACCATAGGTGTTGCAGGTGGATTTTGACACGTGGTAGTGTATAGCGCGAGATGGAGCTCCGTGAATATGGTCAGTATGATGGAGCGTTGGGTTTTTTTCATTTTTTTGTTTGTTATTTCATACATTTAATTACTAATTAGTGATAATGAAGTATTTTTAGATTAAGAAATAGGATAGGCCAAGGGTTTTGGGCCAGAATACTTTTGTTTTTTTGGTAGGGTACAAATTAAGATAGACAACTCTCCACTGCCGAAAAATGGAGATAGGTTCCTGCCTTCAAGGTGGAGTATTGGGCGTTATGTTCTTAGAGGAAGGCGGCGGAACAGCAGGAAGGTGGAACCCTAAGTCTTTGTGAGACACAAGTGGAGAAAGGCATAGTGTTGCTAGCACGTACAAATAGAAACTGCACCATCTTTTTTTTCAATTAGGTTACGGCAGATCCTCTCAGGCCCAACCCTCTCTCTATCTCTTGCTAGAGATGACCGTCACCAGTCACCTGCCTCAAAGTCATGTTGGCCCACTTCAAGTATCTTGTGTTTGACTGCTTGTCGACGCTCGTTTGGTGGAATCGGACTGTTGAAGATGCTTCATGCCGATGGTGCTGCACACACTACTTCTCAGTGACAACGACCCTCATTGACGACCCTGAACCAACAAATGAAAATGGATTTTCTCTTGTTTTCTTTTTTAAATGGTTTTTTTTTTTGTTTGTTTAAAGTGGTCATTTCTTTCCTGACATATTTTTGGCATAATGTACTTTAACATTACTCTATCTTTTAATAAGACCCAATTATTATTATCTTAATACAATCCGGTCTATCTCTACCGGACAAAAAAAAGGCCCAATAACCACACTTTTTCTGGAACCCAATTTGTTTTCTTTACACAATTTCTTAAACAAATATAGACACTAAGTTCAAACAAAAGTTATGATCCTCCATCACAAGACACTCAATCCAGCCATCTTATAAACATGTGTTATTCTCGATTTGTGACATCTACCCTTAACATCACATGGTGATTTATATTGTCAATATTATAGAATTTTCTTTTCACTAAAATTAGTATTTTCATATTTTCAGATTTTAAATTAAATACGTTAGTTTTTTAAATACATTATTTTTTTTAATTTTTTATTATAAATTTTAAATTTTAAATTATTATAATTTTAATTAATTATTAAATAATAAATATGATTCAGTCACAAAAAAATATGATTCCAAAAAAATTGGAATGTTGCATATATTATACCTGAGAGAGATGAGAACCTCCCTATTATATAACGTGTATGCTAGAAAATAATTTTTTTTTTTATGATAATGATGATCGGATCTTTTTTTTTTTTAGGAAGATCTTCTCAACAGTGTGAGACCGCAATTCGAATATCTTATTACCTAAGTCGTTTGTTTGGGATTCGCTTCGTGCTATTGAGTCGTGACAAGATCTAGACTGGGTGGATTAGGCCACCCTGCAATTATTATTATTATTATTATTATTATTATTATTATTATTATTATTATTATTGTATATTGCTTGGAAATTCCTTCTTTTTGAGAGGGATAGAAAAAGTAAAATGGAGGAAGATACCGTTAGGCAAACTAATGTTTCATAAAATATCTTATGGAACGTGATGATCATCAAATATCTCATGCATTCAATAATTTTGGCATACGATATTATAACAATCACATCTCTCTCCATTATATCAAACATTCATTACTTGCATGGTAGGATGTACTTCTGCTTGTTAAAAGAAGTGCTATTTACACTCAATTTTCAATCGCTCTAGTAATAAGGACACCTTGAATTATAGTCATATGAATTTAGTTTTGATGTAATAATCAATATTATATAATTTATAGAGCAATGCTAGGGACAGCAATTTTTGTGATTGTTAACCATCAACTAACCATCAATGATAATTTGATGGTGTGAGATTGGTGTGAGATTTCATCAAATGGCTCACATTTCTCTGCTGGTTACATGCTGGCCAAAATTCAATAAAATTTTGGCCCTAGACTTTTTCTAATTTATATACTCATCTAATAATTATCTTGCCAAATACATTAACAAAATGATTAAGTCTTACAATTGCTTCGTTCCTAATGCAAATAAAACAATGTGCTTTGTTAATTGTGTCAAATAGTATTCCTATAGACTTTTTTTTTGGTTTTACAGTATCTCCCAACTTGACAGGTCAAAAACTAATTCGTCACAGATTTGAACTCCATTTAAGATTTTACCGCTGGCCAATGGGTTGCTGCATACACGAGACGGGATTCGAACTTTCGACATTTGTTTAAGCGGACGAGTGATCTGATCACTTGACCAACCTAAGTTGGTTGTATTATTCCTATAGACTATAGTAACAGTTTATTGATATTAAACTTTAACAATATATATGTTTTGGGTTCAAGGTTTATAACTATGCAATAATTGCGTTAAAAGAAAAAGTTTAGGGGCTAGTAACTTTATCAAATTCTGGCCAGCATGTAATTAATAAAAAAAAGTGAGTCATTGGATGAAATCTCACACTAATCTCACACCATTAAAAACATCATTGATGGCTATTTGATGACTATATATTCCAAAAGTTACTGGTCCCTAACATTCTTCTGCATTAAAATTTATAAATAAAAAATTTATTATCCAAATGATATAATTACGTAGCATGAATAAAATTATTTTTAACAGAAATATTAGTGATATAATAATTCATTTAATTTTTTATCAATTTAATATTTGTATATAAGTGATTTTATAATCTTTTATGATCTAAATATTTATAATTTTTTTATTAACTTCAAAAAATAAAAAAATCAACAAAAACAAATAAAAAGAGAAAAACGATGAATACAAAACTTACAGAAAGATACCTACAATTTGAATGAAAAAAGAAAAGAAAAAGAATAGAGATATTTGTAATTCCAAACATTTCTTGTATTTGATTGTTTTTAAGATGTCCTTTTATGATGATGTGTTTGAAGATGATGAAATAATGGGAAATAGAAGGATTGTTTGGTGAATTAACAATGTATATGTATGAATGTCTTCACCGGAAATTAAATATATATTTTGGAATAGACATATACCAGATTGAGCATTAACATATACCTGAAAGTTGGTTCAATTGCAGAGGTCATATATGCCTAACATCTCCACTTTTGTTTGTAGCACCTCACATGGAAAATATCTAATACATTCAAGAAAGTGCTGTTTTCTATCTCTTTTTATGAAAGCTAGCTATGGGGCACAACAAGTATCTTCCAAATATCTTCCCCCCTTTCCACATTCTTCATTCTTAATCTTAGTTACCATCCACTTCTTGATTAGCATAAAACAAACATTCATATATATAGTTTCAAGTTTTATATATACATCAAATATTGTTTATTACTATTATCACTATATATGCTAAGGTATGTGCCCTTCTTCTAATTATTATTCATTTCTAATCCATCAATCTATGTTATATATGTATTTTTCTTACTTTCCAAGTACTCCATATAAACTTTAACTATGTATTTAGGGAATTCATATATGAATAGAATTTAATTAGTTAATTTATTTTTTGAAAATTTAGAATTTATGAATAGAATTTAGTATTTAAAATTAGTAGTTGATATTAGTTGAAAAAATTGGCTCCATATTTTGGTAACTTAGTTATTGTGTTTTCATTACTACATACTTTAATTAATTTTGGTTTGATACATTTCATTATTCATTTTAGTAATCAATACAATTGCATTGAAGAAGCAATGGAAAGATTAAGCCATAAACATATTTTTAATGCGTGACTTAATTTCTTTTCCAACTTTTGTTTTAGGCCTTTTTTCAAGTTTTGAGATATGCGGTGGCTAGCTATAATAAGTTTAAATCAACTTTTAATAAGTAACTAATGAAAGTTCTTTATTTCAACAACCAACATGATTAGACATGTGGACCGTTATAAATGTGTTCAAAGTGATCTCAAACGACATTAATTAGTGGATTTCATTTTTAGGTTTAGTGATTGTTAGTTGAAAGAAGTTGCCAAAACTAGTTATAATAATGCCTTAGCTTTAAGCATATGAAACAAAAAATAAAGAGAAGAGGAAATAATAATGGTGGTTAATTAATTTCTAGGATGATTGTGAATTTTAATTTATACATCATATTTTATTTCCATTTGTTATAAACGACACATGGTTGTTGCACACTAGGGAAACTTACTAGCATGCATAATATGGTAGAAAAAAATTGACAAAGAATATATTAAAGAAACATTATTATTGTCTTGGTCATCATCTATTATATAGGAGAAAATTTAATTCAGAAACGGCTCATTACCAAAATAGAAAAAAGAAAAAAAAATTGGAAAGAGAGGGCTAAACAAAGTAGGGGGGTTTGGTTTAGCGTGAAGGGTTCAAATTATTTTGGATATTTTCTACGATCTTGATTGGATATCAAAAATATCATCACACCAAAAAGGAAATAGAAATTAAAGAAAGAAAATAAATAAAAAAATTATTCACTTTAATTTGTTGACTAGTAGTTTATCAACAACAAGCAAATAATCCTTAATAACATGGCTCACACATAATTATATATGACAAAAAAAATATTAATTAAAATTAAGAAAATACAACTTCCTAATTGCTTTAACACTTTACACACATAAAATTAAGAACATACTACTCTAGCTAGAATAATACCAATATTAATAGAGTGAAATAATGAATGTTAAAATCCCAAATCTTAACACCAAGGAAAATAAAATAATTAAGCAAGTCCACAGAATATTTTACAACCATTTCTTTTTTTTTTCTTTAAAAAAAAAAGAGGCATTACAATTTTTTAAAAGTGGTGTCTTTCTAAGTAGTTCCATTATTAGAGGGTGGTGGTGAAGAACACTCACACACTACTTCAGTCTCAACCTCTCTCTTGTGGAAGCTTCTATGGCAGCCGCAAGCGGCGCAGGCGAGGGCAGCCCCTGTCCCCTCCTCGCCGCTTGCCATGAACTCCCTGCAGCCATCGACCGCGTAGCCGCCTACGCTCGCGGCGTGGTTCTTCTGGCACTCGCCATATTTCACGGTCCTAACACTCCTTGTTGGCTCCTCTCTTCTCAAAACTACTTGGCGCTTCCTCATTCTATAGAACTATTTGGAGACGAAGAAGGAAAAAGAAGGAGGAGAAAATTGTTGAGAATTTTAATTTGTTAGTGTTTTGTGTGAGTTTGGTGAATTGAAAATCAAGTAGAGGCATATATAGAAAGAAATCTGGTAAAGAGAGAGAAAGAAAAAGTGAGAGAGAGCCCTAACCCTAGAATGTGTATTTATAAATAAAACACTTATGAATACAATCATGTATTAGTGGACACAGCTCATAACCACTATTTCAAAAAAAAAAAAAGAAAAAAAAAGAAAAAGAGAAATATTTAGTGTGTATGTACAATTCAATCATGTAATGCAGTAATTCTTTGAATATTATTGGGGTCTTGTATTAACTGAGAAATTAAATCTTGGAATTAAATTTGGAATCAAAGAATAATTGAGGAAATTAGTTAAATTATGATATATTTACATTGTAACTTTTCTGATTTTTTGAACAACTAATATGTGAAAGTGGATATTTAAATTAATTAAATAATAATAAATTCTTAAAAAAGTTAACTACAGTCTAAATTTTAAAGGATAAGTAGAATTTTTTTACTTAATTATATATTGTCTAAATCTTCAACAAATTAGTGAATAATTTTTTAAATAATTATCGAAAATAAATTACCTTGAGTTGGACGAATGATCAGTTCAAACGTCTATTTAAAAAAGTATATATTAAAAATTGAAATTATATTTTATGTATGCGATAATTTATTGACAAACAATAAATTTTTACTTAAAATTTATATCCACAACGAATTAATTCTTTAATCTATTAGGTTAGGAGATAACGTGAAAAATTAATAAAAAAAAGTTATGGAAAATAATAACATGGGTGAACTTGACTTTATTTCTACGGATTAATGGCAACCGTTTAATTTTTCGTTAACATTCAATCAAGTGTTGTACATAGGCAAAAGGTAATTTCTTTATTAAGATAGTAGACTTGACAGTTATACATAATTACATATCAGTAATAATTTTTTACCTTTTACTCTTTTGGTATATAAAAATTAAATTCTTAATTTGGGTGCAGTATATAATAATATGTGAAATTAAAAATATTATGTGTATACTAAAAATTAAATATTATATATTTACATATATATATATTATTTTATATATTTTTAATATATATTTTATATAAATAATTAATTTTTAGTCTACACATAATTTTGATTGAAAAAAAAAATCAGCATTAATTGTACTTAAAGTAGGTATAAGTGAGAATTTTACTAATAAATTAAAGTAGGTATTAGCTTAGAGTAATTTCACCCCGTGATGAACCAAGTTGATGAATTTGGTGAGACAATGGCATTGAGTTGAAATTTAATAAATTAACTAGAAAAGCAAAAATAAACAAATAAAAGTTTAAATAAAAGGGTACTGAGCGCAATCAGTAATATAAAACGCCAGTGTACAATTTACTATAATTACAAAATTTCCATCCTATTCACCTAATTCACTGTTCATAATAAGGTATCAATTGAAATCATCAAATAAATCCAAAAATGATTCCCTCAAATACAAGGGAAAGCTCAATAATAATTAATCAGTGATGGGCTTAAATTGGGAAGAAAGCTTTTCATATTTTTTCACCTAAAAATAATTAATGACGGGTTTAGCTAGCAATAAATAAAATAAATAAAGATTGGTTTTAATTTTGAGATGACCAGCTAAGCCAGATTTAAGCCTTACACAGTGTGGCCCCTAATAGCTTTCATAGTAAAATGGTAATAATTTTTTATTATTAAATAAATTTTAATTTTTATAAAATACATGTATTGTATGAATACATTTTTATATTCAATCCCTCAAAACGGTTGCATTAAAATAGATTGTTCTGTCTCTTGAATTAAATTTCTAATGGTCACTTTATCATTTGTTTGTAGTTGAATATCAAAGTTCTAAAAATTGAACTAGAGATCAAATTGATATAATTAAAAATTTAAATATTTAATCGAAATTAAATCAAATATAATAAAATAATATATTTATATATATATAATATATAATTTTTAAATTTTTAAATTTTATTATTCTATATCAATTAACTGTTAAAAAATTATATCGATTTAACCGGTTGCTTGATTATTTTAACAGATTTATTGCTAATTAATTTTTATCTTAAACCGAACTAATTTGGTATTCGATTCGGTCCGATTTTCAGAATAATAGTTGAGAATCACATAATAGTCATTAGTAAAAATAAAAAGATATTAGATTAAGTAGTTACTCAAAAAGTTAAAACTGATATATTTTGGTCTTGGCAGTCAAAATTCTCATTCAAAGATGATGTAGTAAGTTAACTACTAACATGGCAAACTAAAATCCTCATGTGAAAAATACCTTATGTCTTTTTTTTCCCTACCTTATGTCAATATTAAATTTGCCATGCAATAATTTAACATAGCAAATTAAATATTAAACAATTTAAAATTTTATTATACTAAAACAAATTATGTCGTATCATTATTATTATTATTATTATTATTATTATTATTATTATTATTATTATTATTATTATTTAGGAGTGTATATAGATTGAATTTGAATCGGCCTAATCTGTATATCCGATGGTATCCGAATTTAATATTTTTTGTGGGGTGCATTGATACGATGGCAATAAGATTTGTCCAGAAGTGCTATATATCTTCACCTAAAAACGTGAAGATGATAGGTAAGCTTTGCCAAACCCTGTACGACCAAAAATTCAGAATGATTCCTTTAATTAATTTGTTGTTTGCATGTACATGTTGCTTTCTGTGTTGTAGGATCCATCATCGTTTCATGAATAATAAATCCACTCTTGCCGAGTTGTCTTCTTTAATTTATATAAATCTTATTTTCTAATTACTACTTCATACATAAAAGTGGTGTTTCAATTGCCAAAAGCTTCATACATTTTTCAAGAGAGACATTATGTGAGAGCAAATGTTTCATTTTAATTAAATTGGAAGCGTGCATGCCTCATTTTAGTCTTCAAAATTTTAAAAGATTCCAATTTAATATCTAAGAAAATTACATTTTTGAGTCTTGTATAATCAGGTTCATTTTGTTCACTCCATATTCAATGAAATAAAAGATTATATATTTTTTTCGTTATTATAAATCTCACATCTACCAAACATAAAATCTCTAAATAATTTATAAATATGAAATATCTTTTATTTTATAAGTTATTTTTTTAAAATTAAATTAGACCCGTTTAATTTTAGTTCTAATATAATATCAAACAGAAAAAAATAAAATAAATTATAAAATTTTTTATAAAAAAATAAAAAATATAATAATAAAAAATATAATTATAAAAATTAAAAAAAATAATAAAAAAAATAAAAAATATATGAATTTAATGTCTCTAAACATAATATATCCGAATAGCCTAGCTAATGTTATTAAACTATCTACCTACAAATATCTCTACGTTCTAGATGATCATTACTGAATGTAAAAAAAAGAAAGTGTATTATATGTCTTATATTTATTAAAAATAAAATTTAAAATAATTTATAATATAAAATATTTTATCTCTTATTCTATAAACTAGTTTCTGAATTGAATTAGGCCCCTCACTCTCAGCTATTTTGTCTCAATACTATGAATCTTTCCTGTTATTATTTTTCGTAGGTCTTTTGTCTTTAAGACTAAGCGTTAGTCAATTATTCTTGACGCGTCATATTCCGAAAATCTCAAAAAGTATCTTTTTGATGATAAATTATTATATTTTGTAGGTTATTTTCAGTATTTAACATTGCATGCCATGTGGCTGGCATGTATTGGTTGATATATCCCTTAACAAGATATATCAAGTACCAACAAATAGTAAAAGTTGATCAATAATATTAAAATAGCTTACAGAATATTACTGTAGTAAGAACTAAATTATAATTTTAAAAATTTTAACGCTAAAATACAGCATGCTTATAATTTCAGAGAAAATTGAAAATTTATTCAATACTTTCTTCGTTGACCTTTGAAAAAAAGAAAGTAGGTATCTAATAAATATAGTATAATGAAAAAGATACGAAATATTTTTTTTTCTTTAGTTAAAGTTTAAACACCGACGTGCCTCTAAACTGTACGAGTTTCTCAATTTATTACTGCTAAGATAAAAAATACTTACTTAAGTTTTTTAAAAAATAATATCTTTTAAATAAAAAATTTACATGTAATTATTTTTATATAAAATTAATAGTTAAAATTATTAAATAATAATTAAAAAAATAAAAAATATTAAAAAATTATCAAAATTTATTATTTTTTATTATTATTTTTAATCATCAACCTAATTTTTTTAGTTTAATAATCTAATAAAATTCTTATATTTTTAAATATTAATAAAAAAATAATAAATTTCGTTGATGCTCTAATAATAAAAAAATAATATAAGATACAGTAGGTATACTTATGTGCACATTCTACTTTCTAAACCAAAAATAAAATCTCGTGTGGAAGGGATCTTAAGATTTATGGGTCTTTTAAATAATTTATAAAAATTTTGACTATTATATTTTGGAAAAGTTGGATTACTCTACTAGTGCAAAGTTTTGATTATTTTGTGTGAAAAAATTGATTCTATTGTGATAAATTATTTTCATAGAAAAATATGTATAATAATAATATTTGGTAATAAAAAATAATTTAAATTTATTTTATTTAATATTTATTAATTATTATTAAAATTAATAAATACTAAATAACATAAATTTAGACTAATTTTTTTATTGTCTTTTTAATTTTATTATATATATATATATATATATATATATATATATATATATATATATATATATATATATATATATATATATAATGACGGAGCTTTATTAAGGCAAAGGGGTCATGGCCCCCAAAAATTTTATAAAAAAATTAGTATTTCTTTCTCACATAAAATAAAGTTAGCTCAGATAGTTAAGTTCACATATTTCCATCTTATGTATCTGTGTTTAACATTTATGTTTATCATTCACTTTACTTTTTATTCTTATGTGATACTCGGTTGATAGTCCCATACATTTTTATATATTATTTTATTTTTAGAACACTATAAAAACTGTAGTATAACTAGTAGTATGCCACATGCTAATAAATAGTCATTATTTTATTCTTTAAATCAACATTGCAAACTATATGTCATTGTAGTATTAGCACTATATATATTAATTAGATTTTGATATTTTATTTTATTAGAAAGTTAAAATTTTATTTTGGTGCAATATATTATTTGATTGTAATAGAAATAACAATAAAAATAACTAGTTTTGAGACTTTTGAAAAATAGATGCTTTAAAAATAAATTTTTTAGAATGTTAAAAATTAACTTATAAATTATAATTTATTTGTATAATTAAAAAATAGTTTTTTTTAAAAAAAAAATCAGTTTTTAGATTAAAATATTTTTTATATGCAAAAAATAGTTTTTTTTTTGTAAAAAAACCTATTATTTTTTAAAACTAATTTATTAATTTTATAACCAATTAATAACTAATTTTATCATTTAAAATCAGTTTGATTTATTAACTTAAGCCAAATTTTTAATTAACCAAAATCAGCTTTAATTTTTTAGTTAACCTTAACTATATATAATTGCACGTATTAATAACAAATTTAAAACTAATTATATTTACAAATTTTTTTAATATAAATACTATTATATAATTTTTTAATTATTTTTATTAAATTTTTTGGTCCCTCCAAAAATTTCTTTGAAGCTCCGCCACTATATATATATATATATATATATATATATATATATATATATATATATATATATACAAATATGTATTGATAAATTTTTAGTATTTAAATTATTTTTAATATTATAGAGACAAAAAATTATTAGCTCAAACAGTTTAAATTTATTTTATATATTTAGTATTTATATATTAAAGGATGTATTAAATAAAATAAAAAATAATAAATTTTGATAATTTTTTATTAATATTTTTTGTTATAAAATATTTTTGTTAAATTCTGAATTATGCTACACATCTAGAAAGTGACGCAGCTACGTTAATTTTAATGGGAAAGAAAAATGGCCTCCTAAATTAATAATGTGTACATACTAAGTCTTTAATTTGTCAGTTTCGTCTCTATTTAATTTTTTCCCTCTCTTTTGAACTTATATTTTATGTTGGTCCCTTTTAAAAAAATTTGTAGCTCTGATTTTGATTTAGATATTTTTATTAATTAAATCCAACTAAATTAAATAATAAAATTTAAAATAATATTAGTCATAACTAATTTTTATTAAATTAGATTAATTTAATTAAATTTATTTAACAAAAAGGTTTAGACGGACAGTATTATTCTTAAACTATTCATATCTGCTTTATGCTCTCACTCCTAGAATCAATTACTCCTTCCATTATGGTTACGAGAGAGTTCATTAACATTTTTATATAGTTCAATTATGTTGTAGCGTTTATTTATGGAAAGTAATCAATTTAACCTTTGAAAAACAAGGGGACAAAGTTGTAGTGATAATTATGAAATATTCTAAAGTAACCATCCTTTACAGTACATATGACTTCGGAATTGTCATCATTAGGTAGTCTACAAGAGCTAATTGCAGCCACCTAATTAATGCATATAAACATATAGGTTTATTGAAGATTTGAAGTACACTCTCTTTTTCAATGCCTTTAAATGGAACATTCACGACTAGAAAATTGATTAATATGGACAGATTTATAGACAAATTTAGTCTTTAATATAGACGGATTTTTGGTTACCGACGAAATTACCGACGGATTTTGTCTCTCTGTAAAAGTCTCGTCAGAAATTATTACCGACGGATTTTTTCCGTCGAAAAATTACAGACAGATTTTTACAAGTTACCAACGGATTTTTTCTCTGTAAATTTTCTATCCATTTCCCAAAGACGACAAACTTTCCGACGGATTTTCCGTCTGTAATTACAGACGGATTTTCCGACAGATTTTCCGTCTGTAATTACAGACGAATTTTCAGATGGATTTTCCATCTGTAATTACAGATGGATTTTCTGACAGATTTTTCGTCTGTAATTTGAACTTTGGAAAATCATTCCACGTTCTGATTACAGACAGAAAATTCGTCTGTAAATCCGTCTGTAAGGTAAAATAGAATTTTTTTATTTTTCTAATTGTAAAATAAACTTGTTTTCATACAAAATAAATATAAATTTAATACAAACTTTTATCTAATTTGTATTCGAATATTTATAATATTTCAAAAAATAAAATTCATCGTATTATCAAAACATAAACGAAGTGTATTAATACATCAACTATAATCCTCAGTGTATTGTTCAACCGTACTAAATTTATCAGCTATAATTCATAACATTGTATTATTTGAGAAAAATTACATTATGCAAATCTCTACAAGCCAATCAACTAGTATCCCGCGCATGCTTTGAGTAATGTCGTGTTGCTTTATATCTCTTAATGCAATTGGAAAAGGGCTACACTTCTTGCCTGATATCAGCAGTAAAAGGTGCTGGGGATTTGAAATACGAGCAGAATCAACATTCCTTAATGAGTCACACTGACGCTCCATTCAATCTGCACAGAAGCAATTTCAGGTGCTCATGCTTCTTGCCATCAGTTGTGGGGTGCTTCCAGCAGCTTAAAGGGACCATATGAATGAACTAATTTGCCATGAAATGAAACTAGTAAATTAGTTCTCAATTCAAAAGTTGAAAATAAAAATTTGGCCTTCTCTATATTTTAATTCATGGACTTCCAACAAAAATTTTTAGAAGTTGCAAAATCAATTTCTAGGACTAGGACTAGGAACAATTCTAATATACAAGGCAAGGAGTAATGATTTCCATAGATCCCAACTAAGAACAATTAAGCTATTTTCAATCAGCCAATAAGCTATACAATGCACTAGTAGAAATGGGGCAACTCACTTCAGAGGAATTTAACAATTAGTTCTAATTGCCGATCTTTGATGCTGGATCCCCCCACAGACCTATCTACCAATATAAAGAGCTCTTTACTTTTATCTTTCAGGTAAATCCCAAGGTTGATATGAAACAAAAAAACTAGATTTCAATAATCATTCATGTGTATTGGAATTAGCATAATTGCAACAGACTTGATTCAACAGAACAACATACAGGGTAATAATTTCCAGCAACAAGTTGATTTACTTGCAATTTCCAGTCTTTTTTATAGTCTCGAATCTGTAAAATGCACCGTTTTAGCAACAAATCAGGAATACCATAATATAATACATTTGCCTAGGCATTCATATTGAGAACTCTAAATCAACTGATCAACCTATTAGGCATACCCTTTCGATGAAATCGCGTCCATTGGAATCAGTGTAAAAGGTTTTGCTACTTGCTACACTTGTTGTAATCTCTGTTGCAATTTCTGATCACCTTAACAGGAAGTGAAGTGCCAAACTGATCCAGATACCCTATTACTTGGCCTTTGATGTAATCACCCTATAAGTTCCATTCAACTGAATAATGTGCAGACAAAAAGTGAAGTAAGCAAGGTTTCTAATGTCCATTCCTAATTCCTAACAATAGAAATTGCAAGAAATGCAATGACCAATGAAAATGAATAATGTAAAGAAGAAGATCAAGAATACCATGTGATGTGACAACAAAAATTAAAGAAAGTAAAAGCATTAATAAGAGAGTTGTATATATAGGTACCATTGAATCAATGGATTTCTGGTTCATGCGATACTCCTCAAGCTTTTGAAGCTCTTGAGAGAAGTTCTACAAATATAGGAAGAAGGCACCTGAGGCTAAGATTGGAACACAGAGTCAGGTAGCAGCAGCAAAGCAAAAGCAGATAAGGTATTCAATCAATCAGTTCATAATTTCTTATAAATATAAATCAAGCTAGAGCATTAACAGCTTCTCATATTAAATTATATTGTTCTAGTATGATTTTCAAATGAAAAAATATGCAATCCATGAATTACCTTTTTCAATGATTTGGAGTGCTTACAACTAAAGAACCACACTCAGCAATGCTTTTGTTCTGCATAAACAAAAAAAAAAGAACAAAACTTAGCTACACAAATGAACCAATTAACCTTTTTAGATTTAACTGCATAATAAACCAATTAATAAACAAAAAAATAGAAAATCCAATTAATGACTATATGCACATTCCATCATTTTCCCCCTATAGGAACACTAGTTAGTTGTAGAATAATAGAATTTAGAGTTAAATCCAATTAACGACTATATGCACATTCCATCCGTACCATCCTTTCAATGCAGTCAATACGAAAACCAAATAGTGCATTTATGTCAGCAGCTTCATGGTTACCACGTATCAGGTGAACATTCTCAGGATACTCAATCTGCAGAATCACAAGGGTAGTACGTGATCGGTTATAAAGATAAAAACAAAAATAATAATTAAAATACAACTACATATACACATTAATATAATTGAAGTAGCTTACCTTAAGTGCAAGCAGCAAGGTAATGGTTTCCAAGCTGTGCTGTCCTCTATCAACATAATCTCCCAAAAACAGATAGTCAATATACCTGAAACATTATGAGTACCAAACTAAATAATAATGAATCATATGCTTCCTTAATATACACCACCATAGAAATTCTGTTATTTGGATAATAATAATCTCAGTCATTATGGCTTAAGTAACAGGAAGTGCAACTTGCAATCCACCAACAGGATTTAGATAAATATTACCATTTTATTCTTTAATTTGCTAACTTCTGGAATTGGGCATGTGCAAGCGCATTTGGCAATACTCAGAATATTCCAGAAGTACTTCAATTTGCCACACAACTAAATAATTAGTAAAGGCTGGAACAAATACTACAAGAGAAATAATTAGTTTTCTGTTGAAAATCTTTGTCAGTTTTCACAAATCCTACAACCAAAGCCCTGGGCAATGCTGCTATCCACTCATCTCTATTAAGATCTGAAGGAATTGCACTTAAAATGTTGTTTAGAAGATTCTCCTTGGCATAAATAGCAGCAGCAGTTCCATTGTGACCATCAAATAGCTGCAAACAACTTCTTTATCAGAAAGTGCAAATGAAACAACGAAAAAAAATTATCGAATCACAGGCATTTAGTGCAAACATTTGATGTGCATATATCTATCTTATTATCCAGTGAGACTAATTAACAAACATTTGATGTGCATGTTAGCTCAAACCAACAAATAAGCAAACCATCGAACACTTGGTGTGCACAGCGAAATTCATAGAGGGAAAGGAAGAAGAAAAAGAAAAACGCACGAGTGTTTCTCTGAATTCTTGTTGTGCGATCTTTAATTCGCTTCGGAGCCCTAATCTGCGCAGCTTCGGCCTTGAGCTTCTTGCGCTCCTCATTGGCAACTCTAAGGGATTCTCTGCAAGCTTCGTCCTTGAGCTCCTTCTCGATCTGAAGCAGCTCCATTTCGTGGATGTACAGATTGCGAACCTCCTTCACCTGCTTCGTGTAGCCACTTCGGAGCATCGCCAGCTTCGCCTCAGCCTCCTTCGGGTCCTACGGAGGCTGCCAGCTTCCAAAGAAGGTATTGGAATCCAGAAACGTGTGGTTCTAGTGGTGGTTGTTGTGGTGCGAGGTAGTGGGCGAACGACCGAACAATGGCAGCAGAGGCGGCGGCGGAGGAGGAGAAGGAACGAAGAGAGTGTGACAGAGAAGATCTATTGGAATAAGAGAAATTAATTGCATGAAATTGAAAATCTAACCTCCAAACTTTGGCTAAATTAGCAGATTGCAGGTTAGGGTTTGAAAGGAGAGACGCGAGCAACACAGGGAGAAGATCCGGGAAGGAGTGTGACGGAGCTTCGGTGCGACGGCGGTGCAAGGCTGAGAGGCGCCACTGACGGAGCATTTGGAGGAGATGAGTGTGGAGAAGTAGAAGGATCGTGACTGAATAGAGGAACTATGGGTGACAACCCTAATTTCAATATATTTTTTGACGGAAAATTTTAAATTACAGACGAAAAATCTGTCTGTAATAATTTAATAAAACGTAATTTTTTGTTCATTTAATTACAGACGGATTTTTTGTCTGTAACTATTTTCTATAAAAAAAAAGTTAATTTTTCCGACAGAATTATCGACGGATTCTCTTTTCCGTCTGTAATTTATGCTAATTCATTTTTTTTGTTTTCCGACAAAAAATTCCTCTAAAATTCTGTCTGTATTTCTGTGGGATAAAATTCATCAGAAATATCCGTCTGTAATAACTAATTTTCTAGTAGTAATTAAGCTAATTTTAGAGTCTTAAGTGGGACATTATATTACGCTAAACTAATTAAATTTATCCTTGTGAAGTTATGATTATGATTATTGGTGGCTAAATTAGTCACACTAATATTTTTTAAATAATTGCCATTTTATCTTTAGTTTTAGCCAAATGCATGTATAATCATTTAAGTTTAGTAAAAAATTTTATTGATTGTGAAGTTTCACATCGATTTGAGAGAAAAATAAAATATGTCTTGTAAAAATGTGATTACGAATACTCAATATAAAATGTTTTATTTATTATCATCCTTACTATAAAAAATAAAACTGGGTGTTCAGAATGCCAAAACGAATTATATTAACAAGTAGTGGGAGCATTGAGTTAAGCTATTTAAGATGATATCAAAATTATTGGGTTGAATAATAAAACTAACTTTCAAAAAAAAAAATGAGTTGAAGGTGCGAGAGGAAAGAGGTGAGCAAGTTTAGACTCACAGCCAATGAAAAAAATAAGTAAAAAATGTTAACTTTTATTATGACTTGCCCTCAAAAATTGTTTATAGCAACCAATGAAGAGAATAAGTAAAAAATGTTAACTTTTATTATTATTTGTCCTCAAAAATTGTTTATAGCAACCAACTGCATACATACATTAATATATATATATAGCGTGCGGGATGTGTCAACTGGCAATGCGAAGTCGTATAGATCATTTTTTGTTAGCAAGGATTAACTCATTATAATACAATTAACAGCACTATGTTATATCTATTAGGTAATATCTTCTCTCAAGTTGGGAGGGTTAGGCATAAAAATGTCCAACAATCTAAGCTTGCTACACAATGTGCTGAACGGTCCTAGTGCCAGAAGCTTAGTCATGATGTTTGCGATTTGTTTATGTGTAGAAATTGGTAAAAGATGAATTAAACCCTCTTGCAATTTATCCCTCATAATGTGACAATTAGTCTTAATATGCTTTGTATGCTCGTGAAATATTGTGTTAGTAGCAATATAAATGGCAGATTTACTATCATAGTACAAATTTACAGGTTTACCAAGAAATGCTCCTAAGTCTTTCAACACATAACTAAGCTATTGAGCTTCTCTAGTGGCCAATGTAAGAGTCTGATACTCTGCCTCAAAGGAAGAAGCTGCGATCAGTGACGGATTATGAAAATTTTGATAGTGGGGCGAAATATATATAACATGATAATAATTTTTATAATAAAAATATTACGTTTACGTAAAAAAATTAGCTATCAAATTATTTACTATAAATTTGTATATAAATACATATATCATTTAACTTATTTTTAATGTGTATTTTGTATTTTAAAATTTGTATTTTAAGATTTATTCTGTACAAGTGATTATTTTATGTATGCGTAGCATAATTGTTGTTATAATTATATTTTGTTATTGTAAAATATGATTAGGTTTCAAAATATCTAATTACAAATTAAAATACTAAAATAGTAATTTAAATAATAATATATAATTTAAATTTAATTTTTTATATTTCATATTTTAAAACCTTAACAATATAATTAAAATGTCTTTTTTTGTATATGTCGTTAAACAATCATTTAAAACTCAATTTTCATACAATTAGTTCTTGATTATATTATTCATAGTTGAAAAGGTTCATTTAATTAGTGTAGTTGTTATGAGAAAAACTAAAGTTAATTTTAAAAGAAAATACAAATGGATAGATAATATTCTTTCGAGTCGATTTCTAAGAAAGAACATCAATCTTATTTAAATTTAAAACTTGATCATTATAATGGATATCTAATATGAAGTTCTTAAATTGGCTATCAAGTATCAAAAGTTGAATAAAAAATTATTGCGGGGTCAAATTTAATAATTTAATGGGGACAAATAAATATTATTATTATATACTACTCAATAAAATTTAGTAGGGGCATTTGCCCCACACCCTAAAGAGTTGATCCGTCCCTGGCTGCGACGATTACTTGCTTCTTGCTCTTCCAAGTGACAATGGAGGAACCCACATAGAAGCAATAGGTTGAAATCGATTGTCGCGAGTCGGGGCATCCAGCCCAGTCAGAATCAGAAAATCCAGTAAGAGATAGATCGGAATTGGCCGAGAAGAACAACCCCGCTGCTGGAGAGTTCTTTATGTACCTGAAGATCCTATGTGCCGCTTGCAAGTGATTAGTTGTGGGACAATCCAAGAATTGGCTGAGCTTGCCAATTGCAAAGCTTATATCCAGCCTTGTGTTTGAGAGATACAACAGTTTTCCAATAATTTTCCTATAATCGAAGGAATCAGGCAGACTATTTCCATCACCCTTGCTCAATTTTGCCCCATAGTCCATGGGAGTGGAGGCAAGCTTACAATGCTCAAAACCTGTGTCCCGCAAGAGATCTAGAACATATTTTCGCTGATATAAAGCTATGCCTTTTGAAGACCTAGCAACCTCTAAGCCAAGAAAGAACTTGAGATCACCAATGTCCTTAATCCAAAATCTGTCATGCAAAGTCTGTTTCACCCTTTCAATTTCAAACAAGTCGTCCCCTGCCAACATTAAATCGTCAACATAAACCAAAATGACTATAAAACCAGTACTTTGGAATTTAGTAAACATGCTGTAATCAGATTTACACTGATTATATCCTTACTCTAGCAGAACAGATTTCAATTTGAAGTTCCATTGTCTACTAGCTTGTTTAAGCCCATATAGAGACTTTTCAAGCTTGCAAACCTGACCTGGAGCTATCGCAAGACCTTCGGAGGGTTTCATATACACTTCCTCATCAAGCTCACCATGTAAAAAGGCGGTATTAATGCCAACTTGATTCAAATGCCATCCCTTGACAGCAGTCAGTGCCAAAAATAACCCGCAGTGTTCCTAGCTTGATACCGGGACTAGACGTGTCTTTATAGTCAATTTCGGAGACTTGAGTGAACCCCTTTGCCACGAGACGAGCCTTGTATCGCTCAACACTACCATCAGGGTGATATTTGATCTTAAAGATCCACTTACAACCAATCGCCTTCTTATCACTCGGAAGGGAAGTCAATATCCAGGTTTTGTTCTCATTCAGAGCATCCAATTCAGCTTGGATGGCCTCTCGCCAACAAGGTTCAAGTATGGCATCTTCATAGCATTTAGGCTCAATGTTTAAGATAGCTAATGAGTATGCACTATACATGGGTGAAATAGATTTGTATGATAAAAACTTTGAGATGTGATGTCATTAATTGGAAGTAGTTTCTCTATTGTGATTATTAGTAATATTCATGCATTTATAATCTTTTAAGTATGCTGGTGGTTTACTAATGCGTGATAATCTTCTCGGTGTGGGGTGAGAAGATGGTGATATATTGTGATGTTGAATGTTCGAATGTGTGGGTTGTGCATGCAATGCTGGAATCGAGGATTCAATATCTGTGGACTGTGTGGCAATGTGTATGTGTGGTGCAGGTTGACTAGTGTGGAGTGGATTGGAAGCAGAGGTGTGCAGATCGGTTATGTGGTGGTCAAACAAATCATAATCATGCATGACGTGGGGCATATGATGTTGTTGAAAAGCTGGTTCTTGGTGAGAATCAGTAGGCAACTGAGATGAAGCAATATATGGAAAATGATTTTCATAGAATATGACATCTCGAGACACAAAAATTTCTTTTAAAATCAGATCAAGAAGCACATAACCTTTGGTACCCTTCCCGAAACCGAGGTGAACACATTTTCTTGAACAAGGGTCCAATTTTGTTCTGCTATTCTTGATCGTACTTGCATATGCTAAACAACCAAATACTCTAAGGTGAGAGATATGGGGAAGTGATTTATGCAGTACTTCAAACAAAGATTTTTCATGTAAATGAGGTGTGAAAATTCGGTTTATCAAATAGACTGTGTGGATCACTCCAAAACTCCAATAACACTTAGGTATTTGGGCGTGGAACATAATGGCCCTTGCCACAGTCAAAATGTGTTGATGCTTTCGTTCAACAACACCATTTTTCTGTGGTGTCTCAATGCATGACCTTTGGTGCAAAATTCCAAATGAAGCATAAAAGGTTGGCATTAAAAATTCAGGACCATTGTCAGTCTGAATAATTTTTACAGATTTTTCAAATTGGTTTTGACAAGTTTAACAAAATTTTGCACCAAAGATGCTGCTTCAGCCTTAAACTTCATCAAATTTATCTAAGTAAATCTGGACTTGTCATCCACTATAGTGAGAAAATATCTATGGCCATCAATAGATGAAATAGCAAGTGGTCCCCAAATGTCAATGTGAAGCAAATCAAAATTATTATCAGAAACAGTATCACTTTGAGAAAAAGGCAATCTTCTTTGTTTTCCTAATTGACAAGAGTCACAAGGATTTTCATTTATTGTAGAATCAATGAAATTGAAAGTTTGCTTGATAACAGCTAGTCTATTATTAGGAATATGACCTAGTCTATCATGCCATAAATGGTGCATGTGTGCTCTTTGTGTGGGTGCTGTGATATGGTGTGCAGTATGGTGTTTGCCAAGAGGGGCAATGCTGTGCTTATTTAGTATGTATAGACCATCAACAGAGTTAGCAATACCAATCATATTATCTGTGTGTTTGTCCTGTATTTCACAGGTTATATCAGAAAAAGTCATTTTACAATGCAATGATGCAGTTAGCTTCGACACTGATATGAGTTTAAAATTGAAGGAAGGAATGTACAATGCATTGGTAAGATAAAAACTTTCTGAAAACTTAATGGTTCCCATGATGTAACTCATAGTGGAAGTACCATTAGGGAGTTTGATGATGATCGGATCAATTTCAAATGTTTCAGAAAAACCCCTGAGGTAGGGATGTCAATGGGACGGGGCGGGGGCAGAGGCGGGGGGCCCCAGAATTAATCTCCATCCCCGTCCCGATTCCCGCCATGGGGAGATAATTGTCCCCATCCCCATTCCTCACGTTCCCTGTATTCCCCGCGGGACCCTATTCTCCATCCCCTTATGTTTAACATTCATATGAAAATTATAGTAAAAAATATCAAAAAAATAAAAAACAAACTACAAAATACTATTACAAACACACAAGTATATCTTATCCAAGATTATAAGTCCACAAATACAACATAGCAAATTATAGTCCATAAAAATCTTAAAATACAATTTCCATTCTAAAAAAAACAATAAGATATAGTCTTTAACATCAAGTGGAGACTGGAGAGAGTTGGGGCTGTGGGAGAGAACATCGTATCGTGCTGTGGGAGTTTTGGGGTTTGAACAAAGTGGAGATGAAAGAGAGTTGGGGTTGAGAATAGAGAGTAGATGGCGCAACAAACAATACAGTGAGTAGGGAAGACTGAATATAGGGTTAGGGCAGGATCCTGCCTGTGACATATGGAGCATTGACATAATTTAAATTGAGTAAATGTCCCATTACATAATTACTTAGCCCTTAGAAAGAAGAAGGGCTCACCAAAATGACTAAGATCTACTGAGGGGCAGGTGGAATAGAACCTGGAATGACTTCTGTATCTGAAAAATATGGGAATATAATAGGGTGAGTTTTGCAACTCAATGAGCAAACATTATATCTATAACCCACACGAGACAATACAGAGTTTACCTTGAAAATTATATTTCCTATCAGAGATGAGAAATTTATATTAATTAATTATGCAAACAAATAGATAAGTAGTTAAGTGGATGAACTGAAATGGGAGTTCTCATTCCAGAAGTCAAATCAAATCAAATATTACACACCTAGGGCAGCTCCACCTCTAAGGGTAGCCCTTTCCTCTAGTGTGCCCGTACGGTATAACAGATCCAACGTGTGGCCTACACGTTGGGCTAGCAACGCCTCTGCTAGCTGAGGTCTGAGTTAGATGTATCTAAGTTAATGTTATAACCGCCGTTAATTACGGTTTTCTAGTCAGAGTCTCCCAAACCAATCCAAACCAAATCATTTATAACAAATCTCTAATAATTAAAACATATTACTAAATTTTCATAGTAAATCAAAAATATATATAAGAATGCATACTAAAATTTAATTAAGTCAAATAAGAA
This sequence comes from Arachis hypogaea, assembly GCF_003086295.3. NCBI lineage: Eukaryota > Viridiplantae > Streptophyta > Magnoliopsida > Fabales > Fabaceae > Arachis > Arachis hypogaea. The sequence goes on along the minus strand of NC_092045.1, from coordinate 108,331,165 downwards.
AACATGTATGCTTTATAAAATATATAAATATAATCTCGTGTGTATTTTTATAAAATTGTAAGTTTCACAAATCAATATTTATTTCAAATATTCAAACATCACAATAATAAAATATTTTCAAACTCCAAAATTAATGATTCAATAAAATATTGATAATAATATATTTAAAAATAATTATAGATATAATATCCACTCACAACTTGATTTCAAAGAACCAAAAGCAAATCTGGGCGCGCCAACGAGCTACCAAATGATGTCCAATAATTCTACAACTCTAGAAATATGACAATAATGATATTTGTGAGCTACTAATATTGTCAATTAACATAATCTTACTCACCTTGACAAAAGCCCTAATTTTCTAACTCTAATAACCCTAATTCAGATTTTACTATATCCACATGTATAGATATGACAAAAATTAGAGATATGGCTAATTATTGAGTCAAATAGTTACCTTGAAGTCTCAATAATAATTGAAACTCAAGGACTGAATGGTTCCTTCACTCATTATGTGGAAACTCCATGATTTGGGATTGTACTAAATGAAATTTAGATGAATGAAGTTAGAGTAGAAAAGAAGAAGGAAGTGTGATGAAGAAAAGTGAGATTGATGATAGTGAATGATTGAAATAAGAAAACATAAGATGATGGAAGAGATTGGGAAGATAAAAAGGATGAGGAAGGAAAGAGATGAGATTGAGAAAGGGAGGGGAAGGGCTTCGGGAGCCTTCCTGACGAAAATAAGGGGAGTTAAAGTGGGTCACGTGCTTTTCACGTGCCACTCCTCTCTTTTTTTTTGGGTTACTACATTCTCTCCCTCTTAATAAATTCGGTCCCTGAATTTTTGAATTTATATACGGTGATAAGTGGTGCACAAAATCACAATCACACTTTTGTAATTCCGCACAACTAACCAGCAAGTGCACTGGGTCGTCCAGGTAATACCTTACGTGAGTAAGGGTCGATCCCACGGAGATTGTCGGCTTGAAGCAAGCTATGGTTATCTTGTAACTCTTAGTCAGGATATCAATAATTCTCAGGTTTAGTTGTGAAAAGTAAAAGAACATGAAATAGATACTTGTTTTGCAGTAATGGAGAACAGGTTGAGGTTTTGGAGATGCTCTATCTTCTGAACCTCTGCTTTCCCACTGTTTTCTTCTTCATGCACGCAAGGCTCCTTCCATGGCAAGCTGTATGTAGGGTTTCACTGTTGTCAATGGCTACCTCCCATCCTCTCATTGAAAATGTTCAACGCGCTCTGTCACAGCACGGCTAATCATCTGTCGGTTCTCAATCAGGTTGGAATAGAATCCAATGATTCTTTTGCGTATGTCACTAATGCCCAGCCCTCAAGAGTTTGAAGCTCGTCACAGTCATTCAATCCTTGAATCCTACTCAGAATACCACAGCAAGGTTTAGACCTTCCGGATTCTCAAGAATGCCGCCATCAATTCTAGCTTATACCACGAAGATTCCGATTAAGGGATCCAAGAGAAATCCACTCAATCTAAGGTAGAACGGAGGTGGTTGTCAGGCACACATTCATAGGTGAGAATGATGATGAGTGTCACGGATCATCACATTCATCAAGTTGAGGAACAAGTGATATCTTAGAATGGAAGCAAGCGTGATTGAATGAAAAACAGTAGTAATTGCATTAATCCATCAAGACACAGCAGAGCTCCTCACCCCCAACCATGGGATTTAGAGACTCATGCTGTAGAAGATACAATAAGAAACGTGTAATGTGTCATGAGGTAAAGATACAATGTCAAAATATCCTATTTATAGTAAACTAGTAACCTAGGATATACAGAAATGAGTAAATGACGTAAAAATCCACTTCCGGGGTCTACTTGGTGTGTGCTTGGGCTGAGAATTGAAGCTTTCATGTGTAGAGACTTTTTCTGGAGTTAAACGCCAGCTTTTGTGCCAGTTTGGGCGTTTAACTCCAATTTTTGTGCCAGTTCCGGCGTTAAGCGCCGGGAATTCTGAAGCTGATTTGCAACGCCGGTTTGGGTCATTAAATCTCGAGCAAAGTATGGACTATTATACATTGCTGGAAAGCCCCGAATGTCTACTTTTCAACGCAATTGAGAGCGCGCTAATTGAGCTTCTGTAGCTCTAAAAAATCCACTTCGAGTGCAGGGAGGTCAGAATCCAACAGCATCTGCAGTCCTTTTTTAGCCTCTGAATCAGATTTTTGCTCAGGTCCCTCAATTTTAGCCAGAAATTACCTGAAATCGCAGAAAAATACACAAACTCATAGTAAAGCCCAGAAAAGGTAATTTTAAATAAAAACTAATAAAAACATACTAAAAACTAACTAAAATGTACTAAAAACATACTAAAAACAGTGCCAAAAAGCGTATAAATTATCCGCTCATCAATAAGTGTGATAATTACCTTCAGATTCAAACAAATACGGATATTTGTCGCGCATAGCGTCCTCCACTTCCCAAGTTGCTTCTTCTACCGAATGATTCTTCCAAACAACTTTCACAGACGCTATCTCTTTAGAACGTAGTTTCTTTACTTGGCGATCAACTATAGCCACTGGTTCCTCTTCAAATGATAAATCCTCCTTTAACTCTATGGCTTGTGGTGCAAGCACATGAGATGGGTTGGGAAGGTATTTGCGCAACATTGATACGTGAAAGACTGGATGAATCATAGACAACTCAGGCGGCAATGCCAAGTGATAAGCAACTGCACCTATTCTGTCTAATATCTCAAATGGACCAACGTAACGAGGATTAAGCTTGCCTCTTTTCCCAAACCTCATCACTCCTTTCATAGGCGACACTCGAAGAAATACCTGATCACCCGCTGAAAACTCTAAGTTACGCCTTCTGTTATCAACATAAGCCTTCTGCCTACTCTGAGCTGTTAATAAACGTTCTCTTATTATGCGAACCTTCTCAACTGCATCTTGTACCAAATTTGGCCCCAAAAGCTTAACCTCACCAACTTCAAACCACCCAATAGGTGACCTGCATCTTCTCCCATAAAGAGCCTCAAATGGTGCCATTTGAATGCTGGCTTGATAATTATTATTATAAGAGAACTCGATCAAAGGTAGATAGCTGTCCCAATTTTCACCAAAATCTAGAACACAACACCTTAACATGTCTTCCAATGTCTGGATCGTCCTCTCTGATTGTCCATCGGTCTGAGGGTGAAAAGCCGTACTAAGATCCAAACGAGTTCCTAACGCTTTTTAAAAATATTTCCAAAAATGAGAGGTAAACTGGGGCCCGCGATATGAAATAATGGACACTGGAATTCCATGTAGTTTAACTATCTCATCAACATAAAGTTGAGCATACCGAGCTGCATTGAAAGTTGTTTTCACCGGAAGAAAGTGAGCTGATTTCGTCATTCTATCCATAATTACCCAAATTGAATCAAAACCTTTAAAACTATGAGGTAAACCTGTTACAAAATCCATCGTAATCCTTTTCCACTTCTATTCAGGTATCTCAATTTGTTGCAATAATCCAGCAGGTCTTTGATGTTCAGCTTTAACCTGTTGGCAGGTTAAGCAATGAGAAACAAAAACTCCTATGTCTTTCTTCATGCCTTCCCACCAAAACAATTGTTTCAAATCTTGGTACATCTTATTGGAGCCCGGATGAACTGTGTACTTAGAATTGTGAGCCTCCTCCAAAATAGCTTTCTTCAATTCATGGTTATCTGGCACACATAAGCGTTGACCACAACGCAAAACATCTTGATCAAGAGAAAAGTTTGAGTTCCTCCCATTGTGAACATCTTCTATAAGCTTCCTTAGTTTTGGGTCATCACGTTGTGCAGCCTTGATATGTTCTACTAGGGAAGATCGGGCTCGAACATGTGCTAAGAAAACTCCTGATTCTCCAAGGTCAAATTGAATTCCACCGGCCTCCAATTGATGAACTTCTTCAACAATTGGTCTTCTTGCAAGAGTGATATGGGCCAAGCTACCCATAGATTTTCTACTGAAGGCATCTGCTACAATATTTGCCTTTCCAGGATGATACAAAATAGTACAATCGTAATCTTTTAGCAACTCCATCCATCTCCGTTGCCTTAAATTTAAATCCTTTTGTTGGAATATATACTTCAAACTTTTGTGATCCGTATAGATCTCACAGGTCTCACCATAAAGGTAGTGTCTCCAAATCTTTAAAGCAAAGACGACCGCTGCCATTTCCAGGTCATGAGTTGGATAATTCTGCTCATGCTTCTTGAGTTGTCGCGAGGCATAGGCAATAACGCGGCCATGCTGCATTAATACACAATCAAGTCCTATCCGAGATGCATCGCAAAAGACTAAGAATCCCCCAGACCCAGAAGGTAAAACAAGAATTGGTGCTGAGGTTAGACAAGCCTTAAGTGTCTGGAAACTTTTCTCACAACCTTCTGACCATTGAAACTTCACATTCTTCTGAGTTAACTTGGTTAATGGTGCCAAAATCCTCGAGAAGTCCTTAATGAATCGCCGATAGTAGCTGGCCAACCCTAGAAAGCTACGAATTTCTGTCACCGTAGTAGGCCTTGGCCACTTCTGAACGGCTTCAACCTTCTTTGGATCCACCATGATTCCATATTTTGATACCACATGCCCCAAAAATGTCACTTGATTAAGCCAAAACTCACATTTAGAAAACTTAGCATAAAGCTTGTGATTCCTTAAGGTTTGTAACACAATCCTCAAATGATACTCATGCTTCGTAGCACTTTTCGAATACACCAAGATATCATCGATGAAAACAATAACAAAGCGATCTAAGAAAGGTTTGAAGACTCGATTCATTAAGTCCATGAAAGCTGCAGGCGCATTTGTCAAACCAAAGGACATTACTAAGAATTCATAGTGCCCAACTGCCCATAGCGAGTATGAAAAGCAGTTTTCGGATTGTCTTCCTCTTTTATCTTCAATTGATGGTACCCTGAACGCAAGTCGATTTTTGAGAAATAGGTAGCTCCTTGAAGTTGATCGAACAAATCATCAATCCTTAGCAATAGATACTTGTTGCGAACAGTTATCTTATTGAGATGACAATAATCCACACATAGTCGCATCATTCCATCCTTCTTCTTTACGAATAGAACAGGAGCTCCCCACGGAGAAGTGCTAGGACGAATGAATCCTTTCTCTAGCATATCTTCCAATTGAACTTTTAATTTTCGTAACTCAGTTGGAGCCATACGATAGGGAGGAATAGACACAGGTTGGACTCCCGGAGCTAATTTTATGGAAAACTCAACTTCGCGGTCAGGTGGCATCCCTGGTAGCTCATCAGGAAACACGTCAGGAAACTCTCTAACTATAGGAACCTAATCAAGACTAGGAACTTCGGCATCAACATCTCTAACAACTGCCAGAAATCCTTGGTTTCCCTTATCCATTAATTGCATAGCACTCATAGATGAGATGATGCTAGCTAAAGTGGGACAATCATCACCCTTAAAAACAAAAGGTGAGATACCTGGTATGTCAAACCTCACAGTTTTGGAGTAACAGCCCACATCAGCATGACAAGCTGCTAACCAATACATGCCTAAGATGACATTAACATCTTCCATTGGTTCTAAAAGGATCAAGTCAGCTAAGGTTTCAACCATATTAATTCTAACAACACAAAACCGAAACACGACTCGGACCACCGTGGAGACTCCAAGTGGAGTGCCAACATGAAATGGATGGGATAACAGTTCAGGTTGTTTATCAAAACGAGATGCAAGATGTGGAGATACATATGAATAATGAGAACCCGTATCAAATAACACTCGAGCATCTAAAGAACAAACTTGTAAAGTACCTGCCACCACAGCATTAGAAGCTTGAGCATCGTGACATGTTAAAGCATACACACGTGTCTAACCTTTTCCTCTTTGGCTCCCTCCTCTGTTATAAGTTTGATCCCTGCCACCAGCTCTTCTGCCACTAGGACCAGAAGAATTTCCAATAGACATAGCTGAAGATGATGTCATTGGTGTTGTAGGACATGCAATACCTGAAGCAAAGCCTCCTCTAGGATTTGGACAATCTCTCCTAAGATGACCAGATTGACCACAACCAAAACATGCACCAGTAGCCTTGAAACATATACCAGAATGGTAGATCCCACACTGTTGGCAGTAAGATTTAGTTGGTCTTGTCTGATTAGAACCATGTCCGCTAGATTGAGAGGTGCTCTTAACAAAAGGTCTGGGATTCGAAACACTCATGGGAATAGATCCAGAAGTAGCAACCCCACCGAAAGATGTTTGAGGATGAGCTCGATAACCCGAATAACCTTGCTGATTAGTCTGACCATGAAGAGACTGAAATCCTCCTGAACTAGATCCACCAGAAAATTGTCCCTTCATCTTGGGCTTCTTACCAACATCCTTAAAAGTATTTCTCTCCACTATCCCAGCTTCAATTCCATAGGCAGAGTTTAGGACATCCTTAAAAGACATGCGTCCAACCTCAGGCATAAGAGTGGTGAACATAGGTTTTTCCAATCCACGAACGAAACGACGAACTTTCATCTCTTCTGAATTCACCAAGTACGGAGCACTCTTAGAAAGTCTAGTAAACTCCTTAGCATACTCAGTCACTGTCATATTCTCTTGCCTTAATCTTTCAAAGGCAATTGCAGCTTCTGCTTGCTTGTTAGCTGGATAAAATCGAGCGAGAAACTCTTCAGTGAACTCTTCCCAAGAAGGAGGAGAAAGTCCAGCTGCTTCTTTGCTCTCAAGAAGAGACTCATACCAATATCTTGCTGAACCACGCAAGTTGTAGGATACTAACTCAACAACCCATTCCTTGGTGCACTTGAGAGCTCGAGTAGCTTTCTTTGCATCCTTTAGATATTGTTGTGGATCTTCATCCAATGAATCTCTATTGAAAGTGGACGAATTCAACTTCAAATACTTTTCAATTGGCGGCTCTTGATCCCCAAACAATTGATGAACTCTATAAGGTTGAGGATTTGGCATACTAGGAATTCCTGCTCCGCCCCTATTTTGATTTGTTAGGACCTGTAATACCGCATTAAGGGTTTGATTCATTCCCCTTAACTCGGCCGCTAAGTCTGGTTGAGCCTCTCTTACTACGGGGTTCTCTCCTTCGCGCCTATCAGCTAATCTTTAGCTCCTTGGCCTTTGTCAAAGCGCTCCAAGTGGTGGAGAAACTGCCCTATTAGATTCAGCAGTATCAGGAGCATTAATAGCTCCACCACGTCTTTTCTTAGGTGGCATCTTCCACCTATTGAGTAAATAAGCGATTGGATTACCAACGACATATGTAGATGGAGTTCAAAGATAATAGGACAGACAGAAAGAATCATGAGAACAAAGGATTGATGACAACTTCCTATAGGCCTCTAGTAACATCACACTTTGTGAAAATGGGCCGGCTTCCATTTGCACAATTGTGATCTTACTAAAGAACACTTGCTCCATATTACACAGGAAAATCTAAGGCTTTGATACCACTTTGTCATGACCCAAACCAAGCCATGACTGGCGCTCAAGGGACAAGACCCTCAGCAAGCCAAACGACCTAATTTTCGGAAAAACGGACAGAATCTCATCTGGTTCTAGGATCTTACCCATACAAAAATTATCTTCTTGTATCAATAACAAACATCCATATCCAAAGACAACAACCACAACATATGCCAATCATATCCTAACAATATCTAAACAGTTCAATCCATAACATATATATATAGTTGATAACTAGAGTATATAGTTAAATCCATAAGTCTTACATAACCAACTTATAATTACTATCTAAACAGTTCAAGATCCAAAATAACATAACCCACACGAGGATCCTGCCTGTGACATATGGAGCAATGATATAATCTAAATTTTGAGTAAATGTCCCATTACATAATTACTTAACCCTTAGAAAGAAGAAGGGCTCACCAAAATGACTAAGATCTACTGAGGGGCAGATGAAATGGAACCTGAAATGACTTCTGTATCTGAAAAACATGAGAATATAATAGGGTGAATTTTGCAACTCAGTGAGCAAACATTACATCTATAACTCACACGAGACAATATAGAGTTTACCTTGAAAATTATATTTCCTTTTAGAGATGAGACATTTATATTAATTAATTATGCAAACAAATAGATAAGTAGTTAAGCGGATGAACTGAAATAGGAGTTCTCATTCCAGAAGTCAAATCAAATCAAATATTACACACCTAGGGCGGCTCTACCTCTAAGGGTAGCCCTTTCCTCTAGTGTGTCCATACGGTATAACAGATCCAACGTGTGGCCTACATGTTGGTCTAGCAACGCCCCTGCTAGCTGAGGTCTGAGTTAGATGCATCTAAGTTAACGTCATAACCGCCGTTAACTACGGTTTTCTAGTCAGAGTCTCCCAAACCAATCCAAACCAAATCATTTATAACAAATCTCTAATAATTAAAACATATTACTAAATTTTCATAGTAAATCAAAAATATATATAAGAATGCATACTAAAATTTAATTAAAATTTAATAAAGTCAAATAAGAAAACATGTATGCTTTACAAAATATATAAATATCATCTCGTGTGTATTTTTATAAAATTGTAAGTTTCACAAATCAATATTTATTTCAAATATTCAAACATCACAATAATAAAATATTTTCAAACTCCAAAATTAATGATTCAATAAAATATTGATAATAATATATTTAAAAATAATTATAGATATAATATCCACTAACAACTTGATTTCAAAGAACCGGAAGCAACTCTGGGCGTGCCAACGAGCTACCAAATGATGTCCAATAATTCTACAACTCTAGAAATATGACAATAATGATATTTGTGAGCTACTAATATTGTCAATTAACATAATCTTACTCACCTTGACAAAAGCCCTAATTTTCTAACTCTAATAACCCTAATTCGGATTTTACTATATCCACATGTATAGAGATGACAAAAATTGGAGATATAGCTAATTATTGAATCAAAGAGTTACCTTGAAGTCTCAATAATAATTGGAACTCAAGGATTGAATGGTTCCTTCACTCATTATGTTGAAACTCCATGATTTGGGATTGTACTAAATGAAATTTAGATGAATGAAGTTAGAGTAGAAAAGAAGAAGGAAGTGTGATGAAGAAAAGTGAGATTGATGATAGTGAATGATTGAAATAAGAAAACATAAGATGATGGAAGAGATTGGGAAGATAAAAGGGACGAGGAAGGAAAGAGATGAGATTGAGAAAGGGAGGGGAAGGGCTTCGGGAGCCTTCCTGACAGAAATAAGGGGAGTTAAAGTGGGTCACGTGCTTTTCACGTGCCACTCCTCTCTCTTTTTTTTTTGGGTTACTACAATCTCGGACAAAGTGAAGATCAGTTTCAAAATGTTTTGATTTTGAATGCAAAATTGGATTTGCTGCTAACAATACTGCACTGAGATTGTCACAATATACTAATGGGGAGTGGAATTTGCAATTCAACCATGAGATTCTTGATCTAAATCAATTCAGAAACTAGGTCTGCCATAGCTCTATATTTAGCTTCAGTACTAGATCTTGCAACAACACATTGCTTCTTTGAGCTCCATGACACCAGATTTCTTCCAAGAAAGAAACAAAAGTCTCCAATTGACTTTCTATCATCTGGATCACCTCCACAGTTAGAATCATTTAATGCTGTAATGCTTTGCACACTTGTTTGTTGTAAGTGCAAACCAAAGGTTGATATGCAACTGATATATCACAACACCCTCTTTAACAACTTTTAATTCTCATCTAAGGGTGTATGTATAAATTGTGACACCTTGCCTACACAATACTCCACTTCTGGACAAGTGACAGTGAAATACTATAAGCTCCCCACAACTAATCTATAAAGCCTTGGATAATTAAAAACTAAACCACCAAAGGCAGAGAATGTAACTGAGGATGGGAGGAATGTGCGGCAGGGTTCGCAGTTCTCCATTTCTGCCTTTTTAAGTAAATCTTTGATATACTTCTCTTGGGATATGACTAGACCACCAGCATTAGCCTTAGTGACTTGAATTCTAACGAAGCAGTGCAGATCGCCCAGATCTTTCAGTGCAAATTTGTTATTCAGCTGCTGAATCACTTGAGATATTGCTCCTTCAGAATCTCCTATGATGATTATGTCATCAACATACATAACCACAAAAGGTGTGGAATTATGTTTAAACCTGACAAAAATAGAAACATCATACTTTGTGGTACTAAAACCAAGATGCTGCAAAGCTATAGAGTGCTTATGATACCATGCTCTTGGTGCATGCTTTAAACCATAGAGTCCCTTTGTGAGTTTGCATACTAAGCATCCATCTCCTAGTTCATAGCCTCTTGGCTGCCTCATATATACATCTTCAGTCAGGTCACAATGCAAGAAGAGATTATTCACATCAAGCTGCCTAATTTTCCAATTCTTGCACAAAGTCAAAGTGAGCACAATTTGAATTGAAGTGGGTTTTACTATAGGGTTGTATGTCTCAGTGAAATCAAAGCCTGGCCTTTGTGAGAAGTCTTGAGCTATCAATCGGGTTTTGTATTTTTGTAGGCTTCCATCAGAGTTGTATTTAACTCTAAAAACCCATTTGCTACCTACTACTTCTCTTCCTTCAGGTAAGGAAACTAGCTTTCAGGTATGATTTTGGATTAAAGCATTGTACTCTGCATCCATTGCAACTTTTCAGGTTGAATTTGATAAGGCATCTCTTACTGACCTCGGTCCAATATTAGTTGAGAAAAATTTGGGCTAAAACACTCTATTCTTACTCCTAGTGATCATAGGGTGAGTATTCAAAGTCACAGGTAGATGATCATGTGTTAAGGGAAGTACAATAGGTCTGAAATAGGAATTGAGATTGGTGTGGCTGATGGTGCTGATGGCACGGGAAAAAGAGAAGTAGGATATGAAGTTTGATTATTTAGAGTGTTTGAGGGAGCAGAATTAGCAGTTAAGGTTGGTGCTGGTGACGGTTGAAAATTGCTTGAGCTAGGCTGGACAAGTGTTGATGTATGTGATGTAGAGCTTGGAGTAGTTGGAGCTGATGTTGTTGTATGCAGACTGAATTGTGGGATCTCTTAGGAGAGGAATGGTTGGTGCCAATTTAGGGTTAGGTAGGGAGGTTGCTTCTTGTGATAGTTGTACCATTTTTGAATGGAAATCGTTGCTTATCAAAAATTACATTACTTGAAATTACCACTTTGCCTTGTGCAATAAGACACTTGTACCCTTTGTGAATTGTGATGTAACCTAGAAAGACACCGGATACTGACCTTAACTCCAATTTGTGCTTATTATATGACCTCAAATGTGAAAAACATAGACAGCCAAACACCTTAAGACTTGTGTAATCAAACTTCTTTGCAAACAATTTGTCAAAAGGAGACTGATCTTGTAGAACTTAAGTTGGCAGCCTATTTATCAAGTATACTGTAGTCATAAAGGCTTTCCCTTAATATTTGGTTGGCATTCCATCACCTGCAAGCATTGTGAGGCCCTTCTCCACACATGTCTGTGCTTTCTTTCAGCATTGACGTTTTACTGGTGTTCATGTGAACAGGAAAATTTGTGGCTCACTCGTTATACTTGTAAGTTCTTAGCTAAACTCACATATTCAGCAGCATTGGTAGACTGAAACATCTTAATTTTAGTATTCAATTGCAGCTCAACCATTTGTTGGAAACACATAAAAACTGACTTGATTTGAAAGCGAGTTTTGATAAAATACAACTAGGTATATTTACTATAAGCATCAATGAAATTCACGAAATAATAGTTTTCATTCAAGTCAGGAATAGGGGCAGGGCCCCAAATATCTGTGTAAACTAGTTGTAAGGGAGTAGTATACAAAGTATTTGAGGGAGAATAGGGAAGACTGTGAGACTTTCCAATGCAGCATGATTCACAAAGAGTTTTATTTGAAGAAAAGACAATATTACAAGATTTCAGAATAGAAGAGACAACATTGTTGGTGGACAAAATTGTGATCAACAATAATGGCTCTTTGGCATGTGCATAAAAACATTAACTCAGCACTTTCTTTCCACAATCTCGTGCAACTAACCAGCAAGTGTACTGGGTCGTCCAAGTAATAAACCTTACGTGAGTAAGGGTCGATCCCACAGAGATTGTTGGTATGAAGCAAGCTATGGTCACCTTGTAAATCTCAGTTAGGCAGATTAAATGGTTATGGATTTCGAAAATTAATAATAAACATGGCAAGCTGTATGTAGGGCATCACCATCGTCATTGGCTACTTTTCATCCTCTCGGGAAAATGGTCCTATGCGCTGTCACTGCATGGCTAATCGTCTGGAGGCATCACCCTTGACAATGGCTACATCCCATCCTCTCAGTGAAAATGGTCCAAATGCTCTGTCACAGCACGGCTAATCATCTGTCGGTTCTCAATCAGGTTGGAATAGAATCCATTGATTCTTTTGCGTCTGTCACTAACGCCCAGCCTTCAGGAGTTTGAAGCTCGTCACAGTCATTCAATTCCGGAATCCTACTCGGAATACCACAGACAAGGTTAGACTTTCCGAATTCCCATGAATGCCGCCATCTATCTAGCTTATACCACGAAGATTCTGTTTGGGAATCTAAGAGATATGCGCCCGGCCTAAGATAGAACAGAAGTGGTTGTCAGTCACGCGCATTCATAGGTGAGAATGATGATGAGTGTCACGGATCATCACATTCATCAAGTTGAAGTGCAACGTATATCTTGGAATAAGAATAAAAGAGAATTGAATAGAAAATAATAGTAATTGTATTGAAACTTGAGGTACAGCAGAGCTCCACACCCTTAATCTATGGTGTGTAGAAACTCCACCGTTGAAAATACATAAGTAAAAGGTTCAGGCATGGCTGAATGGCCAGCCCCCATGAAGGTGATCAAAAGACCGAATGGTCAAAAGATACTGAATACAATAGTAAAATGTTCTATTTATACTAAACTAGCTACTAAGGTTTACATGAGTAAGTAATTGATGCATAAATCCACTTCCGGGGCCCACTTGGTATGTGTTTGGGCTGAGCTTGATCTATCCACGAGCTGAGGCTTCCTTTGGAGTTGAACGCCGAGTTATAGCGTGTTTCTGGCGTTCAACTCCGGGTTGTGACGTGTTTCTGGCGTTTAACTCCAGACAGCAGCATGTACTTGGCGTTGAGCGCCACTTTACGTCGTCAATTCCCGATTAAAGTATGGACTATTATATATTGCTGGAAAGCTCTGGATGTCTACTTTCCAACGCCGTTGAGAGCGCGCCATTTGGATTTCTGTAGCTCCAGAAAATCCATTTCGAGTGCAGGGAGGTCAGATTCCAACAGCATCAACAGTCCTTTTGTCAGCCTTTTTCAGAGTTTTGCTCAAGTCCCTCAATTTCAGCCAGAAATTACCTGAAATCACAGAAAAAAACACAAACTCATAGTAAAGTCCAGAAATGTGAATTTATCATAAAAACTAATGAAAACATCCCTAAAAGTAGCTTGAACTTACTAAAAACTACCTAAAAACAATGCCAAAAAGCGTGTAAATTATCTGCTCATCACAACACCAAACTTAAATTGTTGCTTGTCCCCAAGCAACTGAAAATCAAATAGGATAAAAAGAAGAGAATATACTATAAATTCCAAAATATCAATGAATATTAATTCTAATTAGATGAGCGGGACTTGTAGCTTTTTGCCTCTGAACAATTTTGGCATCTCACTTTTTCCTTTGAAGTTCAGAATGATTGGCTTCTCTAGGAACTTAGAATTTCGGATAGTGTTACTGACTTTCCTAGTTAAGTATGTTGATTCTTGAACACAGCTACTTTTATGAGTCTTGGCCGTGGCTCTAAGCACTTTGTTTTCCAGTATTACCACCGGATACATAAATGCCACAGACACATGACTGGGTGAACCTTTTCAGATTGTGACTCAGCTTTGCTAGAGTCCCCAGTTAGAGGTGTCCAGAGCTCTTAAGCACACTCTTTTTGCTTTGAATCACAACTTTAACCACTCAGTCTCAAGCTTTTCACTTGGACCTTCATGACACAAGCACATGGTTAGGGACAACTTGATTTAGCCGCTTAGGCCTGGATTTTATTTCCTTGGGCCCTCCTATCCATTGATGCTCAAAGCCTTAGATCCTTTTTACCCTTGCCTTTTGGTTTTAAGGGCTATTGGCTTTTTCTGCTTGCTTTTTCTTTTTCTTTCAAATTTTTTTCGCCATTTTTTTTCGCAAGCTTTTGCTTTTTCACTGCTTTTTCTTGCTTCAAGAATCAATTTTCATGATTTTTCAGATTGTCAATAACATTTCTCTTTGTTCATCATTCTTTCAAGAACCAACAGTTTTAACATTCATAAACAACAAGATCAAAAATATGCACTGTTCAAGCATTCATTCAGAAAACAAAAAGTATTGTCACCACATCAATATAATTGAACTAAATTCAAGGATAAATTCGAAATTCATGTACTTCTTGTTCTTTTGATTAAAAACATTTTTCATTTAAGAGAGGAGAAGGATTAATGGAATTATTCATAACTTTAAGACATAGTTACTAAACACTAATGATCATGAAGTAGAAACACAAAATATAGATAAACATGAAGCATAAAAATCGAAAAACAGAGAAATAAGAACAAGGAATGAGTCCACCTTAGTGAGGGTGGCGCCTTCTTGAAGAACCAATAGTGCTCTTTGAGCTCCTTTATGTCTCTTCCTTGCTTCTATTGGATGATCCCTAGTAATTTTGGTGCTCATATCCTTAGTTGCTCCCAATAATTGTGTGGATGACAATTTATCCCCTGAGGTATCTTAGGGATCTCTTGATTTGCAGTCAAATGTTCTACCACTGAGCTATAAACCCTTTAGATGAGTCTTTCCATCTCCCATGACTCAGAGGTGGAAGTTTTTGTCTTCCCTTTTCTCTTTCTTTTTTTTTTTTGAGGTTTCTCTGGCCTTAGGTGCCATCAATGGTTATGGAAAAACAAAAAGCTATGCTTTTACCACACCAAACTTAGAAAATTGCTCGCCCTCGAGCAAGAGAAGAAAGAAGAGAAGAAGAAGAAGAAGAAGAAGAAGAAAATATGGATGAGAGTGAGGGATGGTGTTTCGGCCAAGGTGTAGAAGAGGGAGTTTGTGTTGTGTGAAAATGAAGTAGAATGGAAGGGTATATATAGGGAAAGGGGAGAGGGTAGGTTCGGCCATGTAGGGTGGGAAAGTGTTTTTGAATTTTGAGGGTATGTGGGGTTTATGGGAAAGAGTGGATGGATGTGAGTGGTGAAGGGGGTAATTGGGAAGAGAGAGAGATTGAAGTTGTTGGAAAGTGTGACATGGGGAAGAGTGTTATAGGATTAGGAGGTAAGGTGGGAATATGTTAGGTGGGGATCCTGTGGGGTCCACAGATCCTGAGATGATCCTGTGGGGTCCACAGATCCTGAGGTGTCAAGGAATTACATCCCTGCACCAAATAGGCATGTAAAATGCCTTTGCATACCATTCTGGCATTTAAACGCCGAGGTGATGCACGTTCTGGGCGTTCAACGCCCATGTGAAGCATGTTCTGGGCGTTCAACGCCCATATGTAGCATGTTTCTGGCATTGAACGCCAGTTTCATGTTTGTTACTGGCGTTCAGCGCCAGCTTTCCTTAAGGCACATTCCCTGCGTTCCAATGCCAGATTGTTGCTTGTTTCTGGCGTTCAGCGCCAGATTCATGCTCTGTTCTGGCGTTGAACGCCAGCCAGATGCTTCTTACTGGCGTTGAACGCCAGTCTGTCCTTCCTCCAGGGTGTGATTTTTCTTCTGCTGTTTTTGATTCTGTTTTTAATTTTTATATTTTTTTCGTAACTCCACATGATCATGTACCTAATAAAACACAAAATAACAATAAAATAAATAAAATAAAAATAAAAATTAGATAAATAAAATTGGGTTGCCTCCCAACAAGCGCTCTTTTAATGTCATTAGCTTGACAGTGGGCTCTCATGGAGCCTCACAGGTGATCAGGTCAATGTTGCATAGTCCCAACACCAAACTTAGAGTTTGGATATGGGGTCTTAACACCAAACTTAGTGTTTGGTTGTGGCCTCCCAACACCAAACTTAGAGTTTGACTGTGGGGGGCTCTTCTTGACTCTGAACTGAGAGAAGCTCTTTGTGCTCACTCTCTTTTGTCACAGAGGGATGGCCATGTGCCTTAAACACAAGGTAGTCCCCATTCAATTGAAGGACTAATTCACCTCTGTTGACATCTATCACAGCTCATGCTGTAGCTAGGAAAGGTCTTTCAAGGATGATGCATTAATCCTCTTCCTTCCCAGTGTCTAATATTATGAAATCATCAGGGATGTAAAGGCCTTCGACCTTTACTAACACGTCCTCTACTACTCCATAAGCTTGTCTTAATGACTTGTCTGCCAATTGTAATGAGAACAAGGCAGGTTGTACCTCAATGATCCCCAGCTTCTCCATTATAGAGAGTGGCATAAGATTTATCCCTGACCCCAGATCACATAGAGCTTTTTCAAAGGTCATAGTGCCTATGGTACAAGGTATTAAGAACTTGCCAGGATCTTGTCTTTTTTGAGGTAAAATTTGCTAAATCCAGGTATCTAGTTCATTAATGAGCAAGGGAGGTTCACTTTCCCCAGTCTCATTACCAAACAACTTGGCATTCAGCTTCATGATAGCTCCTAAATATTGAGCAACTTGCTCTCCAGTCACATCTTCATCCTCTTCAGAGGAAGAATAGTCTTCAGAGCTCATGAATGGCAGAAAGAGATTTAATGGAATCTCTATGGTCTCTATGTGAGCCTTAGATTCCTTTGGATCCTTAATAGGAAACTCCTGCTTGCTTGAGAGACGTCCTAGGAGGTCTTCCTCACTAGGATTTTCGTCATTCTCCTCCCTTGTGCATTCGGCCATATTGATCACATCAATGGCCTTGCACTCTCCTTTTGGATTCTCTTCTGTATTGTTGGGGAGAATACTGGGAGGAGTTTCAATGACTTTCTTACTCAGCTGGCCCACTTGTGCCTCCAGATTTCTAATGGAGGATCTTGTTTCACTCATAAAACTGAAAGTGGCCTTTGACAGATCAGAGACTAGATTGGCTAAATTAGAAGTGTTTTGTTCAGAATTCTCTGTCTGTTGCTGAGAAGATGATGGAAAAGGCTTGCTATTGCTCAGCCTATTGCGTCCACCATTGTTAAAGCCTTGTTGAGGCTTTTGTTGATCCTTCCATGAGAAATTTGGATGATTTCTCCATGATGAATTATAGGTGTTTCCATATGGTTCACCCATGTAATTAACCTCTACCATTGCAGGGTTCTCAAGATCATAAGCTTCTTCAGAAGTTGCCTCTTTAGTACTGTTGGATGCATTTTGCCATCCATTCAGACTTTGAGAGATCATGTTGACTTGCTGAGTCAACACTTTGTTCTGAGCCAATATGGCATTCAGAGCATCAATCTCAAGAACTCCCTTCCTTTGAGGCGTCCCATTATTCACGGAATTCCTCTCAGAAGTGTACATGAATTGGTTATTTGCAACCATGTCAATGAGTTCTTGAGCTTCTGCAGGTGTTTTCTTTAGGTGAATGGATCCACCTGCAGAATGGTCCAATGACATTTTCGCAAATTCAGATAGACCATAATAGAATATATCTAATATGGTCCATTCTGAAAACATGTCAGATGGACACCTTTTGGTCAGCTGCTTGTATCTTTCCCAAGCTTCATAGAGGGATTCACCATCTTTTTGTTTGAAGGTTTGAACATCCACTCTCAGCTTGCTCAGCTTTTGAGGAGGAAAGAATTTATCCAAGAAGGCCGTGACTAGCTTCTCCCAGGAGTCCAGGCTATCCTTAGGTTGTGAATCCAACCATATTCTAGCTCTGTCTCTTACAGCAAAAGGGAAAAGCATGAGCCTGTAGACTTCAGGATCTACTCCATTCGTCTTAACAGTCTCACAGATCTGCAAGAACTCAGTTAAAAACTGATAAGGATCTTCAGATGGAAGTCCATAGAACTTGTAGTTTCGTTGCATTAAGGCAACTAGCTGAGGTTTCAGCTCAAAATTATTGGCTCCAATGGCAGGAGTTAGTGTTTGAATTGTGCATGTCCAATTTAGTTACTGATTTAAGTGTGCATATCAAATATCATACTGATTTAATTACTACTTCAACTGTGTATGGTGGGTTTAGGGTTTAGTTCCAACCTTCGATAAGCTCATTCCTGGAGTGGATTATAGATTTTATGTTAGACATCTTTACAGCAATTTCAGGAAGAGATTTCCAAGGCTGCAACTAAAACTGATGATGTGGAATGCTGCAAAAGCTACTTCATTTCATTCAATTCATTTCCACAATTCAGATGAGTTCAATAAAACAACATTGCAGCTGCACAATCTATCATTGCATTTAATTACACATGCACAATCTAGCCTTTCATCAAACTTAATTCAACAAAACATCATTTCATTACAATTTCATTGAGTTCAACAAAACACCAACCAGTTCAACATCACTGCTATTTCTAAGCCAAAATACAGAGAACAAGTTAGGGATCTAATAATTTTCTCCTAAACCTCATCATCTCCAGCAACATCATTGTAGTAAAAGTCTCCCAAATTTAGTGGTGGTTGTTTTTTTCACAAACCAATATTAGTGCAACTGTCCATACAACTAAAGCAACTTCCACTGCAACCATGAACCTGAACTCAAACTTATCCAATTTTCCCTTCAAATTTCTGACCTTCATTCTTAACCTTGAAACTTGTGGGGGGCCTTCCTCTGGTTCTGCCCATACAAAATAGCCGCATTCTTCTCCAATCTAGACCAAACATGAGACAATCGGGTCTCACTCAGAGATTGTCAAAACATATAACTCAACAACAAATAAACACATGGCTAAACCTCACCCCAAAGTTAACGCAATCCTAGAACCTCCGCCCAGGATTTTCTACTGTCGATGAGGTGGCGAGCACAGGTCGTTTCCCACAGTAGCAAGTTGTCCTCCTTCGACGTGTTTGGTTTCTATTTCATGTCGCCTGCTTGCTGCTTTGCGTCGCTTTAGATTGACATGCTTCATACTCCATCTTTTTTCAAGCAGAGAAAATCGAGCAAAGGAGAAGGTGCAGCAGCAAGGAGAAGACAAGATTTTGCAATTAGGGTTTTGAAGAGAGGACCCTATTTTGACATTTATCTATTTATTTTTTCTTTTCTTTTTAGTTCAATAACGGTAACAAACAAATGCCCTGCCACCGTATATACTAACCTCTATGTATGTAACGCCGTTAACAAAATGTTAGTCATTTAGACGGTAAAACAACGTTGATTCGATTTAGAAACATTTGAGATATAAATAGGACATTTAAAATATTAGAAATAAGTCTCAGATTTACCCTAAACGTTAGGGACATAAATAATATTTTACTCTAGAAATAAATATAATAACAATAAGCCTCTCTCCATTTTTGCATTTGTAAATTCTTGGCTTATATGCTTTTCGGGGCTTACTATTGTAAGAGATAAGGATAATGATGACTTCAACTTTCGCTTCACTGGTTCTTCTTAGTTAAGGATCTACCTTAATTTAGTTATACATAATTTGGGTTTCATTCTGAAGAGATCTAGGTATGTATAAATTAAAGAAGATGAATAGGATTCTAAAAGAGAACGAGAGAAATACTGAAATGAAATGTATTGATCTTTGTGAATTATTAAACAAAGGGAATTCTATTTTTATATTGATGGTTGGTTCTCCTGTACAACAGATCCATGTAACCAATTTTCGTTATATCAAAAAATTTAGAATGAATATTCAATTCGTTTTTGAAAATTTTTTTGAAGGATTACGAAATTTTTAAATAAAAAAAAAATTTGTTTGGTCTTTGATATTTAATTTTGTAGAATTGGTTAGTTTTTTTGTCAATGATCTCTCTTTAAAATATACTTATATGACACGTTAATCATTAATATATCCTTATTTAATTTTTATAAATAAAAATAATTTAAAAATCACTAATATTTCTTAGTTTTACACAATAAATTTAGTTATTTTATTTAAAAAAATAATAGAAAAATAAAAATAAAAACTAAACGGCTTTGATAATTATTCTTAAAAATAACGAGACTCCCAACAAAAAAGAATTTGTTAATCCTAGTTAGTTCTTAATAGATAAATCAACAGTTTAACATGCCATGTAAGCTTATTCCATTAATATTGATAGAAAATATTGATATAAGGACTAATCAGTCTCATAAAAATAAAGATTAGAGACCGAAAAGAGGTTTTTTTTGTTGAGAATTTTATTGTCTTTTAAGATAATTGTTAAGGGCCGTTTAAAATTTTTTCTCAAAAATTTATAACTATTTTATAATAGATTTTTCTGGCTCAATTAACTTAAATTGACTCTTCTCCTTTAATGTTTTTATTGTTACACACATTCTCAAATAAAATGCAGATCAAGATCAAAATATTTGGTGTGACTATGCATGATTAGGTTGGCCGAGAGATTACAACACAAGCATGATCACAATAGAGGGTTGAAGTTTCCAAAAATTTGAATTAAAGCTCAGACAAGAGGTTTACCAGCTACATAAGTTTAGTAGTTGTTGCTCCAAGCGCACTAAATTTAGCCTCCTGTAGTTAAATGACTCACAAAATGATGTTCCCTACTAGCCCAAGCAACAATGTTCGATCCAAAATAATTGCAATAGTCAGAAATAGACTTGTGATCATCCAAATCTGATTTCAATCCGCATATGCAAAACCAAAAATTCGAAAGTGAGACGAAGGATTGATTAAAATGTCATGATCAATATTACCTACCAAGTATCTCATCAAGATATATTTCACTGATTTTCAGTGAGATAATAGTGGAGAATGGATATACTGATTCACTTTATTAACTGAAAAAGTTATCGCAAGTCGAGTAAGAGTACAATACTCATATGTAATGATTGGAGTAGCAACTGCTTTAGCCTCTGACACATCTGTAAGACTCTGGGTTTTTAAAAATTAAATAATAAGTTATTTATTGAAAATTATATTTTTATAAATTTTTGTTATCAATTGGACAATTTTTGTATTCAAATTTAAAATTTTAGTAATTAAAAAAATAAAAATTATATATGTTTTAATTTAAATATTTAGATTTTGAACCTTATTTTATGAA
This sequence comes from Arachis hypogaea, assembly GCF_003086295.3. Taxonomy (NCBI): domain Eukaryota; kingdom Viridiplantae; phylum Streptophyta; class Magnoliopsida; order Fabales; family Fabaceae; genus Arachis; species Arachis hypogaea. Next base: position 108,310,001 of record NC_092045.1, on the reverse strand, counting down.
TAAAAAATTAATTTTATTATCTCTAATTCTTGAATTAGAGTATTTATTTGAGAATAAATTGTAATTTAATGAATAAAAAATATTTTATTTAAAGATAATTTTATTAGGTTAAAATTGATTTTCAATTATTACATTACTTCTATTTTTGTTAGAAATTACTAACCTATCCTCATCCTTTTTTCCCAAATTAAAATTCAAATCCTAGCACTAATTTTTACTTAATTCACCTTCCGCCTGACCTAGCCGCCACCCCACCCCACCCTCTTTCTCACCCTCACTTGCGTTCACACACACATGAGAATAAGAAAGAAAGAAAGGGAAAAACGGAGAAGAGAGAGCAGAGGAAAAGAGGGAGAGAGTCGCCGTTCCCTACCCTATCTCGCGCTGCCACTACGCCACGTTGTTGTCGTCACTGCCGCCGTCGTGTTGCCGTCGCACAGCAAAAAGAGAAACGCATATGAGAGAGAGACCTCGTGGAGGAGTGAGAACGAGTCAGGAGAGAGACACGTCGCGTTAATGCTGCATGTGAGAATATACGTTGATTGAAAAATCTATTAAATTAAGAAGCGCTTGAAATATGCGTGTTTAAAACGCATGCATGTGGGTGATTTAAGAAAAAATGACTTATATGGACTTGTTAAAATAGTTTAGTATGTGGAGAATAATTGATTACGGAAAAGTTTAGGAGCCAGCAACTTTTGTGTTTTCTGACCAGCACTTAACTATCAAAATAAAAGTGAGTGATCTCTCACTATTAAATATAATCTCATACCATTAAAAATATTATTGATAATTAATTAATAGTTAAAAAATATTAAAATTGCTGCCCTAACATATTGCTCAAAAGGAAAAAAGTGATCTCAATATTCCTCTTAATTTAATTACCCGATAAATTAAGGTGAGATATTGATTTGAATTTTGAAATACCACGTTGAATTAAGTTATCCCATCAGATCATTGGTTGATCTTCCTGTTATATCAAATGATTGAAAAGTAATTCATGATCTTTTTAAAAAAAAAAAAAAGAAGAAGCAGCATTGAATAAAAAGCTAGAGATGATTAAGACGCATTTAAATTGACCATAGGGACTTAAGTATGATAATGTTTTGGAGAGGTAGAGAAAGATGAAGTCTTTTGTTACTCAACCACCCAACCCATTTTGTGAATTTGTGATTTCAACAGTAAAAGGATTTGTAATTATGATTTTTGGGGGTCCTCAGATAAAAGCATCTTAAGCTAATTTCTAATTAATTAAAATATATATTAAGCTTTTTAATTTTTCTTTATTATTATTATTGTTATTGTTGTTTATTGTTGTTGTTAGTAATACTAAGTAATCAATTTTTTTTTTTGCTAACATCAGTTAATTTTTTAAAATTTATTTATTTATCTTAAATTTTAGACTCTAAATCATATATTCTTAATTCTAAATCCTAAATTATCTAAACACTAAAGTTGGTTAATATTGGCTAATTAAAAATTAATTCTTTATATTTTCTCTATTATTATTATTATTATTATTATTATTATTATTATTATTATTATTATTATTATTATTATTATTAGAGTAAATGGTCAAAATGGTCTCTGAACATCACGCGATCTCCATTTTGGTCTCCGAAATATTTTTTTAATCAAATTCATCTCTAAAAGATTTTTAGTCACATTAGTCCTTCCGTCACTTTTCTCGCTAACGCCGTTAACGGAAGCTGATGTGGCACGTTAGAATCCATGTCAGCACACCCCCATGCATCCAATTGTCTGCCAGCACGACAACTTTACGAAATTTCGTCAAGTTAATCCTTAACTAATAAACCCTAATCCCATCATAGTGCATATATATCCCCTTACGTTGACGTTAAGTTGCAGAGGTTTAGAGACCAATATTGGAGGTTGCTGGCATGATGGGGGGTGAAAACGGAGGTCGTCGTGGTGGGGTGTCTTTTCACTTACTTGGTAGCTATAGGTCTTTTGCTCATTTATGCGAAGAAAGAGAAAGAATGAAGACCTAATATGTCATTGTGGGTTGAAGATGTTGATTAAGAAATCTAGAACTTCAGAGAACCTAGATAGATTGTTCCATACATGTCTAAGCTAAGATACCGGTGAGTTGTTCTCATGAATTTTTTCATCTTCAATATTGTTACTAGTTGTGGGGCTTTTCAATCAAGATATTTCTTAAATTTCTGCAGAAGGACAACCATTGCAACTTCTTCAAGCGGGTTGATGAAGATGAATACAATTGAGAAAATGGAGATGCAGAAATCAAAAGTTGAGAGCAATCATGATGAGTGAAAAGTAAACATTACTTACATGGAGAATGGAGAGTTTGGAAGCAGAAGTCAATTTACAAGAATGCTAATAACTTTTATGTTTATTGGATTAATAATTGTGATGGTAGTTGTGAGATTAATTTGTATATTTTGTATTTTTAAGTAATAGTGCTATAAAGATTTTAACTTTATTCAGAAAAGTAATGTGCTGTGAACAAGAACGAATTGATATGTCTATTCTATTCAATTTAGTAATGAATTGCGCAACCTGTTTTATTAAATTTGCTTTTATCAAGATTATCCTTTAAATTGTAATCTGGTTAATTGAACTTAAAAGTAAGGGTTGAAGTTAATACCGTATGAAATCAGTTAACACATTACATAATTATACCTAATTGCACAAGATTACATATATAGATAAACTAAATATCTTCATATATTGAAATTGAAACAACGACATTATTTGATCGATATCCAAAAAGCTAACCATATTAGTCTATATTACTACCATTAACTTAATAAAAGGGCTAAACAAAAAATATCTATTATATCTGCTTTAACACCCATTAATACTTCTATGTGATCTGGTTCATAAGTTATTTTTCCTCTTTTATCGGTTTTAAACTTTTCATCGTGGTGAAATATAAATATCATTGGAGGTCTTTCTATTTACAAAGGAATAAAGATAAAACTTAGTATAAACTCAAAATGACAAACGATTTTGTATTGTACATTATTTGATTACATGAGCTTTGACAATAAATAAAAAAAAGTTTAACTCATTAGTAATAGCATAGAAGGAAAATTAGCATTTATATTTTCTGTAAGTATTACCTAAGTAATAGCGTATAAGGAAACTTATTGATAGAGACATTATATATTGTTGTTTCAGATGGTTCCAAAGAAATCTTCTTCAACAGGTGGATGTGCCAAGAATTGGTTTCATGCTACTTAGAACATGAACAATTTTTTATCTCTATTTTTTATCTAATGACAATGCATGCTCTTATTCTTAGGATCTGAGCAACACAAGTAATTGGAGAAAATTTGAGGTCTTTGCAACTATAATTTCAAATTGAGAAAAAATAGCATTTATATTCTCTGCAGTATGTAATTGAAAACAATACATTCTATTAATTCTGTTTTCAAAAATGTAGCCTACTACATATTTAACTTTACCGATCACAGTACGTAAATCCTAACCAAATTCTAAAAATAACAACCCTAAACCATAGACTACCTACAAAATCAAGCCTAAACACATTCAAAAGAGTTTATTTACCACAACAAACACATTACTATCAAAATTAAAAAAAAAAGAATTACCTATTCTATTGCAAACCAAATCACTAGAGCACAAATAACACTAGGGCAAAATTGAACAACATTTCATTCATGTAAAAAACAACTAGCAGAATCTCATTCTCTCTTTTGTAATCAAAGAAAGGATATAGGTTACAAAAAAAAGTTTTTTGTACCTTGCAGTAGCGCCGAAAATGTTGCCTTCCTTCCTATCTCGTTTACGAAATAAGAATCTATCCTCGCCGGAGAAGACACACATGACACTTGCCGTATAATCGCGCTTCAGAATCCAGCCTCAGTCGTCTTCTACGGAGCGTGTTGCTGGGTTCAAAGAGCAACAAGAACAAGGAATTTTTTTACTGAGAGTGAAGAGAAGTGTGAGGAATTAAGGTTTTGGCTTCGTTGCTATTCAATACGGTACCGTTTCGATGTCAGCTTCTTAAACACTTAAAACAGCGTTGTTTTATATGGTGACGTGTATCCCTAATGTGCCAGGTCACACTCAAAATGAAGATCGCATGATCTTTTAAGACCATTTTACATTACTCTTATCACTGACAAAAAATAAAAGAATTATATATATAATTACCTAATTAACCAGACACTAATTTCAGCAATGGTCAGCTTCTTGAATTTAAAACAATCTTGGCTTGAATGGTGTAAGATACCTTTCACATACATTGGACCACATGAATGAATCAATGGCTGTGCCAATTGTTATTTAAAAGAGCATGCATTATATCTAATCTAATAATCCTTGTATTTCAAACTCATTCTATGATTTCCAAATTGCTATAATTAACTTTAATGCTGCAAATGATTATCAAAGAAGAATAATTAGAGTCAAGCTCTGAGATTGCCCTTATTGGACTTACAACATTTTGGTTGTGACAATGACAACCCATGTTCGCTTGAGCTTTTCAACCATATTTAGAAGGAAATGAAAGAGCTCACCGAACATACATGTATTATTTAGTTTTCTACAAAAGAATATTTGTGTTACATCTTTTTTATTTCTTAAAGAATTCCATTTGATTGATCTTTAAAAATTTAGTTAACATACACTACAATATTTTTGGTTTTAAGCCTCGGTTTTTCATGTCACATTTAAAAATCATAACCATAAATAGTCTATAATCATACTTTTTTATTTATGGTCACAGTTCTGAAATTTTAAAAATTACTTTTTTTGTCACATAATTTTTCAAAAAGCGTGACAATAAACGCCAAAAGTCATAGTTTTAAATGGAACACATTTTTAAAAGAATTATTTTAGGCTTTAGATTACTTGTTTTTATGTCATATTTAAAAATCGTAACCTAAAAATGTCTATAATTACATTTTTTAATTAAAAATTGTGACCTTAAATATTTATAGTCACAGTTTTAAACTGTCACCTAAAAAAATTCTATACGTGACATTATATTAAAAGGAGATAACTATTATATTGGAGGCATAACTGTAAAATTTTATTTTACTAAAAGAAATTATAATTTGATGCAATTGATGACATTCTAAACCTTAGATACGACCTACGCATTTGATGTTAAGAACCTTCAGAGGTTAATCTCATTTCACATTTGAATTAAGAACCTATTTATGTAAAAAAATATTTTAAAATACCAAAAGGATGGATTTAGCATATTTAAACATTTTTTTTTTGTTTTCACGATGATCTGATGAGTTTAAACATATAATGAAAGGAAAACAAAGAGCTAACAATATTATTTTTATCCTTTAATAAAATTAGTTATTATAACTAATACAGTGTATAATAATTTAAATTTGAAAAGTTTAGGAAAATATTCTATACTTTTTACTATAATCTGTACTATAAAAATATTATCATTCAGTTTTTAATTTTTTTTATAAAACCCATATTTTTTTATAAGAATACCTTGATTCTCATTATTCAAACTTATACTTTTTTTAAATATATTATATATATTACATATTATTGGTAATTAACAATGATATTATATGGTAATTTATTAAAGACAAAAGAAATAAGATAAATCAGAATCTTAATGATATAAAGAAAAGTTTATATTAAAATCTCATTGCCATAAATGTAACACATGGGTCAATGGAGGGGAAAATAAATTAAAACGCATGGGTTCTTTTTGGTGGTGGAAAATACATGGGTTTGCCATTCATTATTTTATTTTTTCTTGGTCAGTAAGTTGCATGTCTTTGGTTTTGGACTGCAGTACTCTCAAATATCTTGAAATTTGGGCTTCAGCCCGAAATATAAACAGTATTCTGTTCACATATTTCATTCATAATTTTGTAGGTCTAAAATAGTTTAGCTCCATATTGATTTTGAATTTTTAACTATATATATATATATATATATATATATATATATATATATATCTTTTAGCAAAGTTAGTAAAAATAAGAATTACTCCTAAATGATATTTGGGAAGAGAAATAAGAATTGAATATGGAACTCCAAATTCAAGTGAAATAAACAAATTAAGTTTTGGACTCAACCGATGAGGTTTGAAATTTGAACCCAAGGTAGCATATGACAAACACTTAAACTGAATACAATAACAGTGGTAGAGGCTTTGTACTGTTGGCCTCATATAGCCACATTTTAAGTTTGATTTCCAGTTGTAGTTAAGTGTGATAGAATTTGTATTGTGTGTGAGTGTGGTGTGGGTGAGTGGATAGATAATGTTTAGGATTGAAAATTGTCCAAATCCGTCAACAACAAAAAATTGAATACAATAATGTGGTCTAATTCTTTTCAGATTATTGTTTGCTAGTGTTACAAATAAATTATACTTTTATTTGAACCAATTTGAGTCTAAAGCTAATTTTATAGGAAAAGTATAGGAACTAAGTTAAATCAGCTAATTTTTTAAACAATTTTATTTAATTATTAATTTTAATTTTTTTTTAAATTTAAAATTTGAATAATAAAAAGTTGACTAACCTAATCCTAATAAAAAGTGTAAAAACGCTCTCCCTTCTCTCCCACTCTCATTCTTGTAGTCATGCACAAAAATCCTTCCCCTTCTCCTATTTTCATAGTGACGTTGTTCACACTCCTCTCCATTTGGCGCAGCCGTCCCGATACCGAACACCACGTTGTTAGGCGACATCCCACAACCACCTCTTCACCACCGCGAAGTAAATCAGAAGAAGCTCTGTCGTCCCATCTCTTTCGATTCATCGTCGCACAGTCGCTTTGTCGTCCAGGATCACTGTCCTCCTTAGGAAGGACTGTGATCACCATTCTCTCTCATCTCGTTGGTCTTCTTCCTTATCTAAAGTGTCGATTCGTTGCTGCTCCAGTGCGCCGACAATCTCGCCTCCATGACCACCGTGTCGTTATCTCCTTGGTGTGCCAAATTTCGTGCCGATAGGTAGTTTATTACAAGAATCATCGCCAAATTTCCTTGGTCCACCGCAAGAATCATTGCCTCGCTGCCGTTTTCACTGATTGAAGGTTTTTGTCTAGCTATTTACTCCTACGTCATAATTTTGCAAGTTATTTTTCTTGTCTTCTATAAGCAAGTTTCTTTGATTTCATAACTATTGCTAGTGCTTATTTGGTTTCCATATTTTTATTTGTTGTTTTTTGTATGAGTCATTCCAGAAATTCAAAAAGGAAGACAAGCAACTTTCAGGAAGGAACAGAAGCATATATACGAAGATCTGATTCTTTGCAAAGAGTAAGTTCATGTCTGGTCGCTATGGCCATCAACTCTCATTCTCCCAATATACTTAGATACACTCTTAAATAATTGATCAATCAACTTGTTATGCATAACGCATATAGATAATAGACTTATGTTTATTGCCATGGGTTAGGTGAAAATTGAATAATTGATGGAATATAATTAGATTAGGGTAAAATCTGCCGTTGTAAACTAAAGATGAATGTGAAAAATTAAATAATTGATATTTATTTTTATATTTTTCGGATGTTCTCTTTTTATACATTTTTTATGTTTTTTACGAATGGTATTATGTGTTTCTATTTTGATTTGGTTGTTCTCTTTGCAGAGTAAATTGAAAAAAATGGACTTATAAGAGCAAAGGACAACCGACAATTCATGAGGGATACATGTTTTCTATGCTCGTTAGCAAGTAATTTAAATAATTGGCAAGTGATAAACTTCAGGAAAAGAAGATTGATGGTTGTGGTAGAAGTAAAAGAAACCTGTTCTTGAATGAAGGAGGCTTTAGATATATTGATTCAAAGACAAATTCAGTTGTAGATTGTAAAAATTATAGGCGTCACTTGCTTTTGAAACTTGCAAAGGTGTGGAAGAGTAAGAAATTAGAAAGGGGATATGATATTTTTGGAAATGAATGAATCAAAATTGATTATCAACTTGAAAAATTATAATTCATCATGGTTGCAACTTGCAATTTTTTTCCAATAGTTTGTTTTCTTTTTTTATATATCTGTGTTGGTATAGTCAAAATTAAAGACTGAAATTGAATATAGAATGTAGAATTAGTTGAGAGATGTGGTAAGTAAGAGTGTACAAAAGGTAATTCATTTTTTTATTCATTTGATTATTTTTGTAATAATGATAAACAAATAACTAGAAGTGTAACAAAACACTTCTGTCAAGTCTCTTTGGCAAAAAGAGATTGTGTTTTTTATCATTTGTTACATGTTTAAACATTGAATTATATACACAACACCAACAAAATTTTTATTCTTATTACTAATGATTAGATTATAAACATGTCTTAAGATTCAGAGAAGAGTATATGCTAGTTTAACAATGTTCTTCATTGCTCTTAAATTTTTAATGAAATCTTGTAATAAAATTGAGTTTTAAAGTCACATTATGCTAGTGATTAGGAATAGGTCACAATTAGATACTTTCTTGAGCAGAAGCAACTCTATTCTTTTCTTTTCATTTTATGTTGAAGAACTAATTAACAAGAAGCAACTATTAATTGTAAACAATTTTGATTCCATCATCAAAATAAAAGAATCAATGATGCCAAAAAAGGTGTGATTATTGTTTGTTAAATTGCAATTAATTTAGAAAAATCATCATTGTTAATCATTCTATTAGAAAAAATCATCATTGACTAACATGCGTGCGATGTTTTGGGTTTTGTTTTGTTTTTCACTTATGTGGGATAAGCTTTTTTAATTTGACATTCACATGGTTTCTGATAAAATAACATCCATTTAGTATGGAAAAAGAACATCCTAATGCTTGACAGAAATAACATCCACTTAGATATTTGTAAAAATAATCATGTACCTACACGAAAAAATATGCCGAGTAGGACTTAAAAAAAGGGTCATGCAATTCTTAAAGAAATACAGTCATCCACAACTACAATACAAGAAAACTCAAAAAATATATAAAGTAACATCCATCTAGTAAGAAAAAGGAACATCCTAATGTTTAAGAGAAGTAACATTTATTTAGATCTTTGCAAAAACAATTAGATATCTACACGGTGAAACATACTGAGTAGGATTTTAAAAAAAGAGGTCATGCAATTCTAAACGAAATATAGACATTCACAACTGCAACACAAGAAAACTTAAAAAATGTATAAAGTAGCATCTAGTTAGTATGCAAAAAGAACATCCTGATACTTAACAAAAGTAGCATTCACTTAGATCTGTGCAAAAACAATCAGAAACCTATTCGGAGAAACATGCCAAATAGAATTTAAAAAAAAAGAAAGAAAAATGCAATAGCCCTAAACTCAATAAAAAATCACCTGCATACATAGCAAATCGAACATCATTTTGATATGAACATAAACATTTACAAATTGGAAAGAAAAAAAGGTTTCAGATTCACCATCTTTAGATAGCTGAATCAATTGTGATTAACATACAACATACAACCTACGGGGCATGTATAAGTAGAGTCAATTAAATTACAATATTCACAATGAATTTAAAAACCATCTGCATACAAGATAAACTTCACATTTATGTTCTTGATAATTAAAAATCAACCATGGTGAAAATAAATGGCCTCTTACATCATATTTAAGATTAAACTTAAATTAAACCAAAATTAATCTAATTTTGGTATCAAACACTCAAACCACATTTACAAAACAAAAAGTCTGTGCAACGCGTGCATGAAGAATTCACAAATTCAGGGAACAAATAACAGTATAGAAAACAATTTAAATGATCAACATTTTAAATCGGAAAGAACAAAAATTTCTTCCTAAAAAAGCTATACAATCTCTAATAACAGTAACATCCAATCTATAATTGCTTCCAAATTAAGCATAATTAAACACAAATCAAATGAAAAAATTCTCAGATACTTCTTCCCTTCAATATAGGGTTAAAAAAAACAGATACATATTCAAACGTGGTAAAAATAGGGACAAAGGACTCATGGTGGAAGGGTGGCGGCGCAGTGGCGGTAGCACGGCAAGGAGGAAGGTCAGCGACGACAGTGGACACGGACGTTGCTCAGAACGCGCATGGAAGCACCGGCAAAGACGACGTCTAGAATTGGGTGGAAGTGGCGGGTTGGTCGACGCAGCTACAACGTTGGTAGTGAAAGTCTCGACAATAGTGGTCGTTTCACGTTGACGGTGACTTCACTGGCAGATGGCCGTGGCACAACAGAGATGTCGACTAAAGGAGGAAGAGAAAGGATTGTGCATGAATTTTTTATTTTACTGAAAAGTGAGGTTAAGATAATTAGTGGATGAATTTTTTGAGTGTTTCTTCAATTGTTTGAGCTTTTTGTCAAAAACCCATTTAAATTGGGTAATAGTTGGTAGATCTGAGTTGGTTTAAGTGAAATTGAATATAAAAACAACCAATTAATTTAAGTTGGTTTTATTTTAACCCCATTTTCTCCTTATATATATTCTTAGTTTCTATGTTACTGCATGACTGACTTGCACGGTCGAGTGCCCACCATTCAATGCTAATTAGTAATTAGCTATAAATTATAGACATTTTTTTGAATTGTCGTATTCGTGTGTTAGATATATTTTAGATATAATATTCATTGATATTCGTCCGACATGCATATTTATTGTGTCCAACCGTACTTTAATAAAAAATAAAAAAATTTTCCAACACATATAGACACTTCTAAATATCATCACGTGTCAACGTATCTAACCTTATTCTTAACATGTATTTTTGAAAATGAATTTAAAAATAATATATTATTATTTATTAAAATAAAATATATTTTAAATATTTTATATAATTAAAAGAAGACATTAAAAATAGTTAAAATTTTTTTTATATTTTAATATCAATAAAATATCATAATATCATTATAATTTATCCAAAAAATACTTCATATTTATAAAATATGTCATATTTTAATGCCTTATAAAATTTTAAAATTCATGTGTCTATATATCATGTGTCGTATCGTGTTATGTTCTGTGTTTATGTCAATATCCGTGCATCATCAATAATTAATCGGTAAATTCGATCTTTGTAATTTTTTAATTATTTGATAAAATATGATACTTTATTATTTAATATTTTTTTATATTTTTTTATTCTATTTATAAAATATATACAGAATATACATTCGATTAGTTAATTTCACTTAAAAATATAAGATAAAAAATCACATTTTATTAAACAATTAAAAAAAATAAACTTCCGATTAATTACTATCTCTTATTGTCAGAGGCTAGTATCATCGACTGCCTTCAAAAACCATTATTACACTAGTGGCGAATTTATAAAATTTTGATAATAAAAAATATATAATATAATAATAAAAGAGTGTATTTATTTTATATTTTTAGAGTATACGTTAAAAGTACAGAACTGAAATTTTTATTAAAATATAAAAAATTAAGTTTTTAATGTATTTATATTTAAATTTTTTTATTAATAATAAATTTATCATCTGTTTTGAAAACACATGTTAATTAAATACTATTAAAAATTAAGCGACTCAAAAATTTATAAAATAAATAATTTTACCCAAAAGTATATGATATAGAATTTTTTTAACCCATTGTTTACTCTATATAATATATAATAATTTTAATATTTTAATTTAATAAATTAAATTAACATTAGAAAATGAAAAGACAATCCTAAAAATATGGTAAATTGTCTTTGTTTTCAAGTACAGAATATTGAGATAAAAAAATAAAAATATAAAATTATATTTGACAAAAAATATTATATTTTTTATTATTATATTTTTTATTTTTTAAATAAAAATAAAAATAAATTAAATTTTTATAATTTATTATTAAATAAAATATAAAAAAATTAATTTTTATATCTTTATTATTTATATTTTGTCGTAACTAAACGCAACCATGATAATATAAGTCTGGCTTGCCGCCTAACTCATATTGCACATGGAATTTTTTTTTTTTATGATTATTAATTAACTTTGGCGTAATTATTAACAGTTAGTAATAATTAAATCTTGTACTGAACGGCATTATTATGTTCTATCTATAAAAAAAAAACAATATGAATAATGTTATATGTATGTACATGCATGTCTTTATCATCTTATTAGCATAGTTACGTGGTTGACAATGCAAGGTGCTAAGCAGTGTATGTGTCCACATGCATAACCAGATGGGGGCTCAGAAGTCAAGCTTACGAGCCACATGATTCTGTCTCCCATTGGCAACTAGAAGAAACAAAAATTAGAAATCAATATTCTTGCTTTAAATTTCAATATTTTGTGGTCATTGCACCATTTCCGAAGTGATAGCTATTATTACGATTTATTTTCATCCTAATTCATTTATATTAAAGTCAAAATATAATTTCATTAAATAACGTGATAGTGATCATAATGGCATATTACAACTACAATTATAGTTGTAGTTGGCAATTTAAAATGTGAGTTTAATTTGTTCGGTTTCTATTTTTATGTTTTGTTATTACTTTTTAATGTTTTTGAAATTTTACTTAAAAAAAGAGTAAAAATAAAACATGAAAATAGAAACAATATTTTATTATTTTTACTATTTATTTTTCTTTTTTTTCACTAAAGTTTATTTAGGTTGTGTTTCCATTTTTATAATTTTCCATTTTGAAAAGTTTTCTAAAAAAATGAAATAACAACGGAAAACACAAAATATAATATTCTTTTTCTTTTTCTTTTTTATCAGAAAATTTTAAAAATAAAGGAAAAATATCTTCTCAAACCAAACATGATCTATCTATGTAGGTCTACAACCTAAGTGCGAAATATGATCTATATGTTAAGTAGGTTAGAGTGTGTATTATCTCTATTTAGGAAATTTTTTAATGAGCTATTTTGTGCATTATTTATCTGTCTAAGTATTAATAAAAATAAAAAAAAAATTATTTTACTTAAATATTAAAAAATTAATAAAAATTAATAAATAGATATCAATAGAATTTTAGAGTTTTGATTCACAACATATATAATATAGCAAAGTATAATTTTGCAAAATGTCCCAGTAATTTTCAAAAACCGCCATTACATGTCCGTCGCTATTTATTAGCATTTTTGTAATATTACTCAATATTTAAGTGATTCATTTATCTGAACACAATATTTAAAAAATTTAGCCTTGGAATTTATCTGCTAAACATATATAGGTATTAACAATTTGAAAACTAGAGAGGGTTTTTTCTTGTGTCATAACTGTATACATGAATGTTAGATGTTACTTGTGCACACTGCCAACTTATAAACTATAAAAAAAATGGGCTCAGAACACAAGCATTTATAGCTATTAAGTTCATAGAATTAATTGAAACGGGGTTGAAGAATGAGAACCATAATAATTAAAGATTGAACTCTGCTAGAAATTTTGGTTATATATATGATATTATTATGTCATATCTCTTCTAATAATAGTGATATATATGCTGAAGATTTGAACATGATGATAATACTGTTGAACGTACTTGTCATAATTAATCCACAATAATATTATGGGAAAAAGAATTAAACAAATTTTTATAGTGAAGCATCTAAGATGGCATCCATGATATATATTGATTAATATAGAAATATTTATACACACTTCCAATGTAGGCCCAAAAAAAAAGAAAAAAGAAAACAACAGAAAAAAAAAATCTTGATTAAAAAACAGTGACATGCATGCATGATGAAGATAGTTAAATAAATTTCTCAATATTAGTCTCATCTAGAAGCCACTTCTCAAGCAAATGGAAAGGCATCAAAACTTGACCAATTTCTTCAGTCTTGCTCTCTTCTTGTTGGGAATAAATTGAATGAGAAAACTCTAATGATGAAGTAGTATTATTTGAAGACTCCAAACACTCCTCATTACCAAAAACTTTTGTTCCTAAAATGCCCTCCTTGCTAGAAGCAGTGTCATTATTATTATTCTTCTTCATCCACCCTTTGAGCAACCGAGCTATGTTATCAGCATTTGAAGCATAGCTTAAAGATTGTGTTGCTTTATTATTATTATTGGATGAACAAGAATTAGAATTGGAATTGGAAGAAGAAGAACAAGATAAGGATTCAATATTATTATTATTATTATTATTATTATTATTGTTTTGTGGTGAGAGTGCATGAGTGAGTGCTTTCTTTGCCATGTTGATATCTGTTTGGAGCCTTCTTTCCCACTGTCCACGTGGCATAACAACTTTCTGAGATGAAAAATCATTATTATTATTTGCCAAACAAGACCCATCTTTTTTTTCTTCTTCCAATTTCTTGCTGAGCCTTTTTTTCAGATAGGTGTTCCAATAATTTTTTATGTCATTGTCTGTTCTTTGTGGAAGGTAAGAAGCTATTGCAGCCCATCTGCACCATAATTTTAATTACCATGTCAAGAAATTCAGATATCATCCCAAATATTATTTAGGCAAATTCTTTCAAAAATAAAGAATGTATATCAAACTTAAAATTTTTTCCAAAAATAATTCTTTTTTCTCCACATCATATTCACTTATAGGTGAAAAAAGAATTCATTGCTTTTTTAAATATTTTAAGATATAAAAAAATATTCTTTAAATTTTATTTAATTTAATATTTAGGAAGGTTTTTAGAATCATAGTATTATATATATACATATTTATATGTGATTGAATATAAGTATATATCTTCCTTTATATATATATATATATATATATATATATATATATATATATATATATATATATAAAACAATTTTATTTGAACATTTGAGATTTTATAAGAGGTATGTTCTTGGACCCAAAATTTAAAACATATGAGTGTACCTGTTTCCCAGTAGAGCTTGAAGGTGAATGATCATATTCTCCTCTTGGTTTGTGAAATTACCTCTTTTGATTCCTGGCCTTAAGTAATTTGTCCATCTAAGCCTACAACTCTTACTGCACCTTAACAAACCTGAAAGATTATATAAATTTTAACAGAAAATAAAAGCACAATATGATTATATAAACATTTAACAAATTATTAGTTCTTAAAAGATTAAAAAATGGAACAAATATAAACTTTAACTTTCCATTTCTTAATTATATATATTCTTTGAAAGTACCAATTTCTTTAACAAAACACAATATAAAGTAAAATAAATGAGGAAATT
The DNA here is from genome assembly GCF_003086295.3 of Arachis hypogaea. NCBI lineage: Eukaryota > Viridiplantae > Streptophyta > Magnoliopsida > Fabales > Fabaceae > Arachis > Arachis hypogaea. The sequence goes on along the minus strand of NC_092045.1, from coordinate 108,294,921 downwards.
AAATATATGATTATACTAATAATTATTATTAATTACCAGTTTTAGAAGGAATAGCTTTCCAATTTCCAGGGCCATGTTCTTGAATGTAAGAGACTAATAAGATGTCTTCTTCAGGAGTCCAAGGACCTTTCTTGATACCTTCTTTGTCACAACATGGTGGTCTTCCCATGATCTCAAAAGTATAATAGCTTCAAATTTCTTCTTTTCTTTTTTTGTTGAAAATTTCAATTTGAGTAGTACTATGCAAGAGTCCAAGCATAGCATAGCAAAGACTTAATATGGTGAGAGTATAAATAGGGGAATTTAAGTAATTAAATAAAATAAAATTATATATGGAGTGTGTGAAGTGAAGGCTGACTGAAGCAAAGAAAAGAAGGGGCAAAGGCTAAATAGTCAAAAGTTGACGGCAAATGCATTAAATATATTACGAGTAAGACGGCAAAAGTCAGCTCAGCTACACACCAATATTAATTGCCATGTCTCTCATTTTTAATTCTATCCCTTTATCCCATTAACATACATAATATTTATTAATTCACATTTAGAAAGATAATAAATATATATTAATATATAAATATTACTACCCTTTAATTAGGATTAGAATCATTCTCAACCTTACTCATGATATTCACCCAACTTGTAGGACAACTTTTTGTTTAGATTTTGTATTAAGAAATCAGACCTCCAAGTTTTTTATTTTTAAGTTTTTGGAAGTAAATCAGAGGGATCGTTTTGCATGGAGGGAGGATCTGAAATTCACATTAAAATAAATCGGACCTGCGATTTTTTCATGATAAAAAAAATTTTTTTTTTTACGATTTACATGAAATCGGATGGTTTGTTTTTTCTATTAATTTACTTTTTAAATTAAATTCAAGAAGTCGCTGAGTTTAAGTTGTGTCTGACACTACACCAATGTTAAGTATCATTTCTCTTCGTATCCAAGTTAAGTATCAGTTTTACCTCCATAATCAAATTAAAAAGCGTAAAAATGACGGATGAAAAGAAAAAAAAATAATAACATCTAATTATCTATATGTAAATGTTTTTTTTTTCTTTCGTGAAATAATCTCTGAATTAATATAACTAGTGTATGTTCCCGTACTTTGTACGGATAATACATAAAATTATATTAAAAATTTTATTAAAAAATTAAATAATATATATAGCAATTATTATTATAAATATTTTATGAAGTTATAATTAAAATCAAACTCTTAAAATTTTTAATATTAAAATATTAAAAATAATTAGTATTTATCTTAATCAATTTGAGTTTGTTAAGTGATCATCTCACTCGTCCGCTTAAACAACTATTAGGAGTTAGAATCTCGCCTTGTGTATATAGCAGTCCATTGGCTAGCAATAAACCCTTAATAAAAGGAGTATCAATACGTGGTTAGACTTGGCAGGAGTTTTCGAATACGCAGGTACCCGACCTGTCTATACCCGGATGAAAAGGGTAATAACTTGACCCGAGTCGGGACAGATTTTGCTCAAGACAGGTATCGTCAGGTTTATGGTGTACCCGCCCCAAATGTATACATATAAACACTTTTTAAGAATTAAGATTTGCCTCACATCACACATGATTCATAATTTTAGTCTATACTCTATAGCCATGCAAGATAAACTCAATCATCCTCACCTAAAATCTTCTTCTTCTCGACTTCTTCACAAAAAAACCGCATAGCTCCTGTCATGTTGTTGCTGAGTCCATCGCCGCTTACCTATTCACAACTCCCATCTTTCTTCACAGCCAGAGACGAACCCACGTTTAAAATAGAGGGGGCATTTGCCCCCACAAATTTTTTTAAAAAAATTAATACTTATATACATATATACCACTTATTATATTATATTTGTCTCAAAATAAAATATAAATAGTTCTTTTGTATTTTATGTTAAAAAATATTTTGTTAAACTTAACACATAATAATAATTATATTGTTAAATTTGATTTAGTATGAAAAATAAATAAATAAATACACTCAAAAATTAGTGATAATTAATTATATTATATTAGTTAATTAATTAATAATTAAATTAAAACTTAGTTTTCTAATTAAATACAACTTAAATTATTAGTTATTTTTTAAAAATTGTTTAAGATAAAAAAATATATTATCTATGTATTAATATATTGTAATTATTTTGGTTAAAAAATTTATTTATACTATAAAAATTATAATAAGTAGATTTGACAATTAAGTAAAATAATTGTTTAAAAATATATATATAAAATAATATTTAATCATGTTAAAAATAAAAAAAAGTCCTTATAAATATTTTTTTGTTATTTTAAATATTATACTATGTGTATGAAATTTTATTTTTATTATTTTAAATATTATAATAATGATTGTGTGTATATTTCTAGTTCTTATCAATATGTATTAGATAGTTCTAATTTTAAATTTTGAATATATCTAAACCAATTTAGATTGATCAAGTGATCAACTTAGTCGTCCACTTAAATAAGTATTGAGGGTTCGAATTCTGTCTCGTATGTATAGCAACTCGTTGCTGGCCAATTGTAGATTCTTAAATGGAATTCAAATTCATGACGGATTAGTCCTTAACTTGTTGAATATCGTGGGAAGCAAAAAAAATATCTATATCTAAATTTTATTATATTTTTGTCCCCATTACTAAATTTTTCTGGGTCCGTCACTGGACACAGCTTATGTTATCATCGCTGCTCATCCCGTTACCGTCGTTATTGAGCCCGTCGCCACCATTCTCATGCCGAGTTTCTTTTCTCTAGGTAGATTTTCCTCTCTCTCTCTCTCTGATTGTGAGTCTGTTAAGTTCTTCTATTCAAACATTGATATTTAAATTATAAAAAAATTGATTTTCATATTTTATAAAATATCATACTGGCGGTAATTATAAATATGACGCTACTTAAAATTAAATAAAGTAACACAGATAAAACAAATAAAAAATAAAAAATTACTTAATATTGTATAAAATTTACCTATAAAATTCTGTACCAAAAAATGAATTTAATTTTAGTATATTAATAATATAAAATATTTTATATAATCATTTAATTCAATTAGATTTATCTATTTAGGTCATTATTGAAAATAAATTTAAGATACCAATATACAATTACTTTAAATTAAGCAACAATTATCAATACTATATAAGAGACATACTATTCTACTAAGAATGACTGCCATAAGGAATAATTTTCCAATTTTCTATACTAATATTAAAAGTTTATATAATACTATATAATAATATTATCATTATCATTACTATATGATATCAAAACAAAAAAATCACCATGCTAATATAATATTATTAATATTATATAAATCATATTTGTATTTATTTTTCTGTGCGTATATAATATTTAATTAACACATTAAGACATATATAATATTTTGTTAATACATATATAATATAAAGTGATTTACAAATTATTATTAATTTGTATATAATGTATAATTAAATTTAATGAATTCAATTAGAATAAATAATAAATTATTTATTTTATTTCAGATTTTATAAATGAATAAATTAATTAACTAATATAATAAATTATAATTAATGTAGTAAAATTAATTAAGTAATATATATTATAATAAATTATATTAATATTTAAATATTTAATTAAATTAATTAGCTGATATAATTAAGTCATGGTAATAAATTATATTGAATGAGTTAAAATAATTAAATCGAAAAATACTCTCCAGAGTATGCCACGTTAATTCCATCATTAAGTGCAAATATCCGATTTTTATATAATAGAATAGATATACAGTAAAGTAATAAATGCTGAAGCAATGGATGCCACTGAAAAGCGCGTGAGGCATTGAATGATGATACACTGGGAATGGAAAGCTTCCCTCTTTGCTTTCTAAAGTCTAAAACCACAGCGACCCATTAATGCTAACAACACAATACTCATTATCCTTTTCACAGATAACTTCATTATTTTTCCTTTTTTTTTATATTGAGGGTTTGGTTAATATGTGTTTTTAATCAATTTTTTATTTATTTTATTAAGTATAATCTTTTATTATTTAATATTTTATTATATATATATTTTTTAATCTCACTTAAAAAATCATAAAAATGTACCTGAGTCTTGTTTTTTTCCTTTTAAATGAGTGGTCATCATGTTAAAAATTAATATAATATATTTTATTAATTACGAGAACATAATTAGTTTAATTGAAATTTCATAAACTATTTCAATGCAGGAGGAATTTGGAGAGTTTAGCTCGATTTTAATATTATTAATTAAAAATTTTTTGAGTTTAGTTAATATGTGTTTTAGAGTATATGATAAATTTATTATTAATAAAAATTTTTAAATATTTTTATTTAATAAAGACAAAACAAATAAATTAAAAACTTAATTTTTTTATATTTTTAATAAAAAAAATTTAATTTATAAATTTAACATATACTTTTAAGACAAAAATAGATAAATAAAAAAATTTTATAAAAAATGTGAATTTTTAATATATTTAAATATATTTATTAAAATAAAAATTTTAAAATATTTTATTAATAATAACTTTAAATAAATATTAGTGTCATTTTAACTAAACTCTTAAATTAATCGTCTTTTTTACTATTTATTTCACGTTTTATTAGTGTTTCAATAGATATTAATGTGCCTTTACTCTACGTTTCACTAGACACTTAGTTTGTTTTTATTAGATCATTATTTCTTTCTTTTATTAATAATGTATTAATCTTTATATATACAAAACTATAATAAATTAATTTTTATATAATATAAATATAAATATATCTAGATATATTATCAGTATCTTAATATATTAGAAAAAATGAAAGTTAATTTAACATGAAGAAAACATTAAATATTCTTATTAAAATGACAAAATGTATATTGATTAAAAAGTATCATGAATTTAGGTGAAGAGTTTAGAAGGAGATGGAGAAGAGAAGAGAGGTAAAAACAAAGAAGAGAAAAATTGAATCTACAATTTCTGTTTTTACAGAGTGAGATTAGTGTTTTTAGTATTTGTTTGGACACTATTATTTTGATAAAAAAAATTTAATAAAAAATATTTTTTTTATTTTTTAGTATGTTTGACAAATTTTTAGTAGTAAAAGTAAAAGTATTAGAAAAATAAAAAAAAATCTTTTTTGAGAAGCTGTAATTTACATCTTTTTTTAAAAGATTTTTTTCTTAAAAAAATATATTTTCATGTAATAAATAACTAAAAAAGTATTTTTATATTGTTATACCCAAATATAATTGATAGATAAAAAGATCTTTTTGCATAAGATACCCAAATATAAAATTACTTTTACCTTTTCATAAGATCTTTTAAAAAAATAACACGAAAAAATGATTTTTTTTTTGAAGTTCATCCAAACAAGCTCTTATAGTTACAAGTAAGAGAATCATTTTTAGAATTTTGTAGAAGCTTTGCACTTAATTGATTCTATTAATTTTTAAAAGTTGAGAAACTAAACTAACTTCTAACTTATTTCTACAAAATAGAAAGGTAAAACAAAAAGTTAACTGCTTTTAGCTGACTCAGCAGTGACTTAAAGCTTAAGACAGCTATACTGCACTACTCTTATATCACCATCTCCACTTTCTTTCTCTTTTAAATTCTGCCCACAGCTATGCTTTAATACTCTTATCATCATTTCTATATTCTTTTCTAAATTTTGCTTTTGAGAATACGAGTACCATAACAGATTTTGAGATATTAAATATTTCAAATTAATATTTCAATAATTTTCTATCACTTCTATCATTATCTCTGTTACTACTATCATGACTTTTTTTTCTCATTAGTTTTGCTCTATTTTCAAATTCTAACTGAGCAATATCTAGTTTGGACATAGAGTGTAAGAAATTCTCTAAAAGCATTGTCTTTGTTAAAGTATCTGTTAACTGAACTTCTCCTATAATGTGACTCACTCTGACAATTTTGCTATTGACATGGTTCATCACAAAATGTAAATCCATCTCAAAATATTTTTATTTAGAGTAAAAAATTGGATTGGCAGCTAATAGCACTGCACTTAAGTTATCACAGTATATTAGTGGTGCTTCTTTTAGTGAAAATTGTAACTTAACCATTAAATTCTTTACCTAAAGTAGTTCTTCCACTAAATTGGTATCAGAGCTTATGGTGTCACACCTTCCGTAAATTTTAAGAAACTAAATTCTGATTTAGTTGAGGCTCAAATATAATGGCATAACTGCACAAAGATTTACTACAACGTAACACTAATCTCAATGAAAATAGATGAGAACAACTACTTATAGTAAAAAAATCAGACAGAATCAACAATTAAAGAAAATGATATGCCAAATCATATTATAAGAGAAGGAATACCTCTAAAGTTTCTTGCATAAAAGAAAAATGGAATTAGTACAATGAATCATGAGTTTCAGAAGTGAAAGAGACAAGATACACTCATCAAATCGTGGTTATTAGCTTTAATAGCAAACCATTCACAAGACAAGAGTGGTTAGATGTGTGTACACTTGTCAAATTTAGAAGAGGTTAGAGAATCTCTTCTCGTATTAAAGTCACAATGATGCATTGAAACATAAGTTGACTAATATTCAAATTGGTCCATCTGTTACTGAAAATGTGTTATCAATAAAAAGAACGATTGATGAAATAGTTTTCATAGTTGAATCTATGAAGGGAAGCGATCATGTAAATACGATTCTAATTAAATGATTTGACTGAAGAATATTCATTATTGATAACTTCTGTTCTAGCCAGATTTCAAAGAATAACTATAAGTGAATTGAAAACTCTACTCTTAGCTTATAAAAACATGCTAGCAAGATTTCGAACGCCAGAAGCGTTTATCCATGCAAATTTAGCGTAACATCTTTAGTTTAGTCAAAACTAGCAAATGAAAGGTGGATTCAGAGGTGAATTTCGCGGTAGAGGTGGAAGAATGCACAGAAGAGATAAAGGCTCATATAGTGAAGGTAGAATGATGCAAGAATCACAAAGTGTAGAGAAATACAAAAATACTATAGTAAAAAAAATAGAATGCCAAAAGAGTACACTGAAAATAGAGAAGTGCAAGAACAACCTTACTATAGGCATGGAAGAGAACAATATAGAAGAGGCAGAATACATGATGGAAGAAATATATGAATAAAAAGTCAAAGTATGAGAAGCTCTAGCGTCAAGTTTGTGATAAGATAGATCACACAGTCAAGACATATTAGTACAGATACTTTGAGGAGCAATATGAAAGTGACTATAGCAACCATATTAATCAACCCAAAGTCAACTTTAGTAATGTGTTAGCTACATCAGCAACCATTCAAGATCTAAATTGGTATCTTGATTTAGGTGCTACACACCATATGACACATGGTGAATATAATTTGATGGAGAAAGAAGAACATGTTGGAGATGAATAAGTTGTGATAAGAGATAAAACATGTTTACAAATCAATCTAGTTAGTAATTCGTGCTTTAAATTTGATTTGAACTTTAGGTTATTTATGTTGAGAAAACTTCTATTTGTTCATGAAATCACAAAGAATTTGATGAGTGTATATCATTTATGCTGAAATAACAAAGTTTGTCAATTTTATCATAGTTCACACACTAGCAACTTATGTCACCATTCTGATACCATGAAAGGTATCATGAACTTAGATAAAAAATTTTGATAATAGAAAAAAGAAGAGAGGTAAAAAAAAAAATAAAATTGTAATTTCTGATTTTGCAGTATATTCATGAATTGAATAATATAATGAAAAAATAGTGATTTTATAGTTACAAATAAAAAAAATCTTTTCTACAATTTTATAAAAGTTATGCACTTAACTAATTCTACTAATAACTTCTAGAAATTTAGAAGTTAAACTAATCTTTAATTGATTTTTAACCGATTTATGTAAAACAGAAAGCTAAAGTTAAAATAGAAAATTAACTACTTTTAACTGAGTCAGTAGTGATTTAGAGCTTAAGACAACTATAGTTTAATACTCCTATCATTGATAAAGAACAAAAAAAAAAATTAAGATAACAATTTACAAAAAGTACGTCACTGCACAACTACTTTTTTTTATATATAAAATTATATAAAAATTTAAGTTTCTGACGTATTTTATTATGTATTTATTAAAATTTAAAATTAACAATAATATATATTAACTAATTAACTGTATGCTAAATTCTAAATGATACCGAAGTTTTTTATGCCAATTTTAAATATGCCAATTTTTTTGTGTGTACTTGTGAATAGTTTTGAAGTAATTGAAACCAGCCCCTTTCTCTTTCAACTTGTCTTTAGGTTCATTAATTGAATTGAACTGGTAAGTTGACTATTTAATATTTTTGACAGTGATCATGTGTATAATTGAGTCCCTTGATTCTGATCGAGATAAAAGCCATGAATACCTACTTATATGAATCATCTCGCGCTGCTCGTGCTTATGTAGAATATTAGATACATATATTAGAAATTAGAATATTAGATTATATTTTCTTTTTTAACCATCATATAAATAAAACATTAAATTTTCTTGACTTTTTGCCTTGAGGAAATTAATTCGTCTGCATAAATATTTGACTTCCTTAAAGTTTTATCATACATTAGACGAATAAAGTAATATATAACATTCACGTTTCACATTTGACACTATATATGACAAAATTAATAAAGAAATTAAAATGGTAAGGTACATGAAAATTAATTAAAAAGAATTGTACCATATATGCACTCCATGAATTATTTTATAATATTAATTAAAAAATTCAACAGAATTTATTATTTTTAATCAGTATATTTAATTATCAATTTAATTTCTTTAGTTTAACAATTTAACACATACTTTAATCTACACTTTTAAATATTATTATTTAATTATTAAATAAAAATAATAAATTCTGCTTTCTAACATTCTCATACATTAAGTTTTTATATTATTTTTTTTAAATTTATATGCACATATTTATAATTTCACAATTATCCGAGAATTTTGACTTCCAATCATTATTTGTATGATCTTATGGATTGGCATAATGGTATATTTATCTTCTATTTTATAGCCTAATTAATATGTATATGTATTATAGCTAAATATTTTTATATTTTATTATATTGTTAAAGTATATAATAGTTTTTCCTTAGTATATAAAAGAAGTACCATGAATTTTGTTTTTTAAATCTTAAACTAATAAATAGAGACACACTAATAATGTTATGTCTAAGTTAAATTAGAGAGAAGCCAAGAAGATCAAGTTGATGGATCATGCTTGGCCAATTAAAAGAGAGACCTTATTTTGGGGCATATAATACATGGCCATATGTATATATATGGAAAACCATTGGTGATGATCAAAGATGGGTCAAGAAATTTGGTGGTGGAAATCAAATCTAATAATGAAGTTATTTTAACTGTGACAAGATCATAATAAATTTGGTGAATTGCATTTGCAAGAGCAGGGAACCCATACATACAAAGTATCAAGGGCCAGCGCCATGCATGCCTTTGAATGCCATACTCTTTTAATATATATATATATATATATATATATATATATATATATATATATATATATATATATATATATATATATATATATATATATATATATTAATTTTTTAAATTATAAAAATATAACTTTTAGTCAACTAATATTAATCAACTTTTTTTTCCTAAAAAAATATTTTATTAATGTAATGAAATAACATGAACGATCTCCTAGGAACTACACACAGGAACAAATTTGAAAAAGATTCAGCAAAAACTATGATGTAATTGAATTACATTATTAATTGAATAAGTAATTTTCCTAATTTCTCAGTAAAAGTTCCGTTCTCTTCTCTCTTACGAAGAACTTCCAGTTCATCTTCTTCATCTTCTCTGCATGGATGGACGAGCCGTTTCAACACACATCCAAGGTCTCCTCTGTTCTTTATTGAAGACCAATTTATTCCTTGCTTTCCAGATCTGCCAGCACAGGTTCGCTGCCAGCTCTATATCACTTAAATAGTTGTGGCTTCTATGTCTGGTTGCTTGTATGAACTCTAACCATCACTCCCATGGTTCTGTTTGTTGTGCCTCTGCGAGCTTCCATGCTTCCACTAAGTCTGGATAATAAAAAATGCAATGACCCACTGATTCTTCTTTCGTTTGGTAGCAAATACACATAGGGTTAGAAGAAGTGATTCTGGAATGTAGCTTTTGGTTGACTGGTAAGCCTTCATGACCCATCTTCCAGATATAATTTTTGACTCTAGGTTGGCTTTTTATCTTCCATATGTTCATCCAAAACTCTTGCTGCTTGCATCGATCAAGGAGGAACTCCGCTGGAGGGTGGTAGAAGAGGAATGCTACTTGGTAACGTGACGCTACAGAATATCCGCTGTTGTTGGTCCGCATACAGGTTAGTTTATCATCGCCTTCACAGATAGGAGTATTGATGATTGCTTCAGTGATTTCTGGTTAGAAAAATTGTGCTATTTTAACCGGGTCCCAAGTTTTGTAAGGTAAAATTAGTTCTGAGACCCACTGAGAGATTCTATCAGTGTTTTGGTTAGAAATATGCATAACTACATGTAATCATTGATCCATGAATCTGTTTGAATGTTCACCATATTTTTTCTACCAATTTTTTAGATTAGTCCTTTTTTCAAGACTTTCCTGCCTTCCATGACCCTCCTCTAGTCCCAAGATGGGTTATTCCTTGTCTCCGCTCTCAAAAAACTTGTAAACCTGTAGTATCTGCTCCTGTAGACTTTATTAAGCAGTGAATTCAATTTAGTAAGTAGCCTCTAGCCTTGTTTTACAACCATTGCATGGTTGAAAGCTTTTAGGTCTTTAAAATTTAGTCCTCCTTGATTTCCGGGTCTACATGTAATCTGCCAACTTATCCATTACATGTTTCGCTCTCTATTTTTTTGTCCCCACCAAAAATGTAAGATAGTGCGATGTAACTCCTCTAGCAAAGTATCAGGCAATCCAAAACAGCTCAGAGTATAAATGGGAATTGCTGTAGCTACTGCCTTTATTAAAATCTCTTTACCGCTAGGAGAAAGTAGAGCTCGTTTTCATTGTTGGAGTTTTTGACGGACCTTGTCTTTATTATAGTTGAAAGTAGCTCTCCTGGACCTCTAAATAACTGACGGTAGCCCCAAATACTTATTTTGATTTTCAATATGCGAAACCATAAGAAGATTAGACAATTGGTCTTGGGTTTGAAGTGGTGTATTTTTGCTGAAGAAAATAAATGACTTGTCTAGATTAACCACTTAGCCACTTATACCCTCGTAGGTCTGTAAGATACTTAGTAAGTCTCGGAAGTCTCCTTCTGTAGCTTTGCTAAATAAATTTGAATCATCTGCAAAAAATAGATGGGTAATTCTGGGACATCTGTATTCAGTCTCAAACCAAAAAAGATCTTGTCTCTGTTCTCCTTTGTGGAGCAGATGAGAGAAACCCTCTGCACAAAATAAAAATAGGTAGGGAGAAAGAGGATTACCTTGACACAACTCTCTACATGGTTTAAAATAACTACGTGGTTGACCATCCCCAGTAACAGAGTAAGAAACTGTCGTCACACATTCCTTCATCCAATCTAACCATTTATCGCAAAAACCCAATTTTTTCATCATCGCCCAAACAAAAGACCATTCGACTCTATCATAAGCTTTACTCATATCAAGTTTTAGAGCTAGTTCACAGTCACCATATCTCTTATTTTTCAAGAAATGCATAAACTCATGAGCAATAAGAACATTATCACTAATCAGTCTTCCTTTAACAAAATCACTTTGATTGTCACTAATCACTTTATTCATGACTATTTGCATTCGATGTACTAAGATCTTAGAAATAATTTTGTAAAAAACACTACTAACGCTTATAGGCCGAATATGCTTCATAGAGCTAGCATTATCAATTTTGGGAATAAGGCAGATATGAGTGTGATGAAAAGCTTTCAAAATTTTACCTCAAAAAAAACTTCGGACTACTCTAATCACATCATCCTTAATTGTCCCCCAAAGTATTGAAAGAATTTAGCTGTAATCCCGTCATCCCCAGGAGTTGAAAAGGGGTTGATAGAGAATCAACCTTTTATTTGTGGTTGCATCGATTTTCAGAGGCACATGTTGAATCTTCTCCTCTGGATCAGTCAGGTTGTTAAAGGCAAAAAGATTCACAAAATAATTCTCTATGATTTCAGCAATTCTGTCCAGGGTCTGTTGCTGAGTTTCCTTCTTCATCCTCTATAACACACACCTTATTCCTCCTTGATCTTGATTTGAATTTAGAGTGAAAGAATTTAGTGTTTCTATCTCCCCAATTCAGCCATTGAACCCTGGATTTTTTCCTCCAATACCGTTCCCCATCCTCCACAGCCTCTTCAAGTTTTGCTTCCAATATCCGAATCTCTGTGGGATTAACATGCTTCCTTTTTTGTATTTAGCAACCAGTCTTTCCTTAATGTATGAAATTCAGACTTGGAAATTAGTGGCGGAGTTCCTTTGCCAGTCCACCAACCGATGCCTGCAGTTTTTTAGCTTTCCAGCCAACTTAAATATTAGAGATCCAAAGATTTTTATTTTTCATGCCTCCTTAATTAATGCCACCACCTCCTCTTTTTCACACCATCTTTCTTGGAAGTGGAATCTTCTCTTAAATGTCCTCTGTTGTTGATCGTCACTTAACAAAATTGGTTTGTGGTCTGACCCAATACAATCTAAATGCGTCACAAATGCATTTGGCCAAGCCACTCTCCATTCATTAGTGACTAGCTAGCACCCTATCCAGTCTATCCCATATCAGATTATCTCCGAATTGACGGTTGCTCCAAGTGAATTTTCCACATTCGAAACCCATATCCACCAACTCACCCTCATTGATAAAGTCATTAAATTCTTGAATTGAGAATTTTGCCTTGTTTTGACTACCTCCTTTTCATGATAGAATCTGATTGCATTAAAGTCTCCTATCACAATTATCTTTTTGTCCCCAATCTAAACTCTTTGCAGCATTCTTTCGAATTGTTCTCTTCTTCTTCTTTCTTCTGTGGCTAAATAAACCCCAATTGTCTCCCATTGTTGATTAGATTTCACATGGTGACACTTGAAGTGAATAAAGAAACTTTCTTGCTCAATAACTTGCAAATTAATGCCTTCCTTCCATGCGACTGCCCTGCCTCCTGCCTGACCTACCGGATCCACCGTGAAACAATTTGTAAAACCTACCCTCCTAACAACTCTCTCCACTGTCAAAACATTAGTTTTAGTTTCACTTAGAAACAATGCTTTGGAAGAATGGGATATTGTGATCCCTTGGATGTTGTGAATTGTCAGGAGATTTTCCAAACTCCGACAGATCCACATCAACATTTGCATCCCTCTTTAGGTTCCATATGTTGGGTGGTACCTTCTCCCATGCTTGCTGATGTATCCACTACTTGACATTGTCTCTTCCAATTTGTCATGTCTTGTAACCCCATATTGTTTCTCTTGGATCTTGAGACCAATTTGAGGGTTGGTTTTCTTCGGGCTAACTATTTCAACTTCAGCTTGCTGCCTTCGTTACCCTTATCACTTTGGCTTGTTAATTCACAGGTGAATAAACTGTTAGAATTTGTAGCTTCTATCAAAATCTTCTCCCTTATTTCGGTTTTCTGGTTTGAAACCTACCTCAACTCCACTATTTTGTGAATTACCTTCTTGAAATGATAAGCTAGCAAATGCACGTATTAGATTTACTGGTGTAGGCTTCCTCGACGTTTGTCTCCTCTCCTCCTTTTTTTTAGGTTTGTTGGGGTTTTGGTTCTTCTTTGGATGTTCTATTTTTCTCCCCACTTGTTCAGCTCTTAGCCACGAACCCCATTGTTCCTCCTTTGACTGTCTAACTGCCGTATCCTCTAAATTCTGTTGACAATTTCTCACTTCATGACAAATAAAAACACAATAATAACAAAAGTTACCGATACATTCGTATTTCATGTTCACCTCAATTACTTTCTGATTATTGCCTGTAATTTTAATGGATCTTCTTAATGGTTTTGTGATGTCCAGCATCATTTTCGTCTTCAGCAATCGGTCCTCCTTACCCCTTATCGAAAATAGATCCGTCTCTAACACGCTCCTAAGTGTTTCTCCTACTTTGCTACCCAGGTTTCTTGTTTTGCATTGTTCTAGTAATCCCCATAGTTGAACCCATGTTGGAATCGTTGCAAACTCCTCATCTTTAATTTTCAAGTCCTCATTCTACCTTCGTAGATTCAAAATGTAAGTTTTGAAAAGTCAAGATGCACCTCTTTCAATCCTGATCAAGCCTGTTTCATTGTCGAAGAAGAATTGGAGCAAGTTTTTCTCATGATCCATGATTTTGAAACCTACCAGTTGGCTCCAGATTGCATATAAAGCTACTTCAATAGTCTTTGGATTAATTCTCCAATCTAAAAACAGCTTGCCTACAAGACTCTTCAAACATTTTTCTATCCCCTCCTTTATATTTTTATCATTGAACAGAATGACTATTTTTTCATTTGTCACAATAGCATTGGTAGCTTGAATTCGATCGGCAGCATGTGGTGCCATTGTTCCCTAGTAGTCTTTTATGAAATGGACTCACAATTAAGGATTCTCCTAAAACAATTCTAGCAGAATAAAATATACAAACAAACCCTAGAAAACAGGGTACTCTTATGCAATGTAAGTATTAACTAATATTAATCAACTTTAGTGCTTAAATTTATAATTTAGAATTTAGAGTTAAAAATTTATTATTTAAAATTTAAAATTTAAGATAACAAAAATAATTTTTAAAAAATTAACTAATGTTAGATAAAAAAAATTAGTTATTTAGCACTATTCTTTTATTTAATAGCTTAAATTTTTTAAAAAAATTATAATTAAAAATTTAACATTTGATACTTATCAGCCAAACTCATCTTTTAGCATGAAACAAAATTTTCCAGAATCTTATTTATTTTTTGAGGTTTTAAAAAAAATTATGAATTAAATTTGTCTAAAATGAAGAAGTTTTAGAAGTACAAAAAATTATAAGATTGTTCACTCATTTTAAATCAAAATAACAAGATTTATATATGATAAAAATTATATCGATGACGGTCAATTATCAAAATTTAGTTTACTAAAATTTTTTATGTAAATTTTTTTCAAATAGAAAGTGTATATGAAAATAGGGCATTTCTAATGTGAAATAATGATGTTTCCTAAAAATTAAAAGTCAACTTTAATTAACAACATAAAATAAGAAAAGATAAAAACAAAATATTATGAATATCTATTAGGGATAAATATTTTTGTGTGTATTTTTAATTTTTTTTCTTACATGCTTCTTTTAGTTAAAGATATCTACTATTAGATCATTCTAATAGAAAGAAGTACCCATATATAAATAGAATAAGACAAGATATCGAGAATAATATATAAAAAATAGAAATATAAAAATTAGTATTTTTATATTTTATTTAAAAATAAATTAGAATAAATTATAAAATTTTAATTAATTCTTATTATTTTTATTTAAAAAATTTAAAAAAAATAACAAAAAAAATATAATTATAAAAAATTAATAAAAAATAAAAATAAACTATATCTTTTTATTCTTTTGTTAGTGTCTGTATTTTTTTTGTCAGAATAAATACAAAATACACTAATTCAGTATCTCTATATATATCTCATTTATCAAATATAATTTTATATTTCTGTATTTTTATTTCAATATTCCATATATATAAACAAATGCAACCATTAATATAACATACT
This sequence comes from Arachis hypogaea, assembly GCF_003086295.3. Taxonomy (NCBI): domain Eukaryota; kingdom Viridiplantae; phylum Streptophyta; class Magnoliopsida; order Fabales; family Fabaceae; genus Arachis; species Arachis hypogaea. Next base: position 108,279,165 of record NC_092045.1, on the reverse strand, counting down.
AGACACTACTAATTAAGATTATGAATAATACAGTAATACTATACATTTAATTTTTTTTTATTAATCATGTCCAATCAAATTAGTCTAATATAATAAAACTCAGTTATAGCTAATATTATTTCAAGTCTTATTATTTAATCTGATTGAACTTGATTTATAAAAAGATTTGAATATATAATATTACTCTAAAATTATATATGAAACGAAATTTTAGGATTTTTATTAACTTCAACTCAATTTAAAACATTACAGCAAGTCAACTTTTAAATTATTTAATATTAATTATTTTTTTAAAATTTATTGCTTAAAATTTATAATTTAAAATTTGCAACTTAATATTTAAAATTTATAATTTATAATTTAACATCTCAAATTTAGAGTGGAGTGGCTGACATTAAGAATAATATTGAGAAAAAAAAAGCATTGTTAATATAAAAGTAAATAAAAAATAAAATATAGTAAATATTGACTATATGAACAAATTATATATTTTTCGTTGTTTGATTCATTAAAGAAAAGCTTAAAACTAATCAAAATTCATTATTTATCACTTTTTCTAATAAAGCTAGATATGAACAAAAGTTTCAACGCCTAAGGTAGAATTCAAAAAGACAACCAATAAAAAAAAATTTAATCTGCTCTAACAATTATTTCTGTATTAATAAAATAAGTCTATATGGCATATTAAATCGTTGATTTATTCGTTAAAAGTTAATTATGATTGAAAAATTATTTTTTTTATTAAAAATTTTGTTGTCTTTCAAAGATAATTGTGATAATTGTGAGGACCGTTTATTTTTTGTTACATTTTTTGAATACATTAACTAAATTTACTATGTAAAATAAAAAAATTATTTGTAAGTTTTAAATTATTTTTATTTATAAAAATTAAATAAATAATATATTAGTGATTAATGTGTCACATATTGGAGATAGAGAAATTGTTATTAAAAAAACTAACCAATTCCATAAAATTAAATATCAAAGATCGAAATAGATATTTTTTTTATTGAGTGCCTCGTTTTTTTTCAAATAAATTATTAGAAGTTGGGATGGTATTCACCCACCCTAAAAAAAACATGAAACTATGGAATTAATTAAAAAACACAACAAATAAAAAAAAAAAAACAGGAAACTATGGAATTAAAAAACACAACAAATAAAAACATGAAACTACATGAGATCAATACCATATCTGAGCAAAACTTCCAAGTGCATAGCATCCCCACCCCAAGAGCCTAGACCCACATGTGCTTATGTCTCATTGTCTCTTCTAGTTCTTGACCCTAGCTACCTTCACCATTATTGTCTTCAATAGCTGCCCCATAGGTTGCTATCCTCTCCCTTGCTCAAGTTCATTATTATTATTATTATTATTATTATTATTATTATTATTATTATTATTATTATTACTATCTCACCATATATATATTTTAACAATTTCCATTGGATTCTTAAATGTTTTTTCTTTATATTTAATTAGTATCTAATACATGTTCAAAATGTTCCAATCTTGTCCCTTTAATCTCTCCCTCTCTATCTCTTTCTCTCTCTATATATATAGGTCAAATTATTATCGCTAATAATTTCTAAACACTAGTAAAACAAAAAAGGAATATTTGTCTTCAGTTCACCAAAAAAGATTCTAGGTGTGAAATTTTAATAGAAAGAAGCATAATTAAGTATTAATTGGATTTAAATTAAAGTACAAAGTTTCATGCTTAAAAAAATAAATTGAATTTTGATCTACTAAGAATATAAAATAATTTATACAAATGTGCAATTACAACAGTTCTTTTTTATGACTATTTGCATAGTCAACATAAAAAATAATTATTTTTATTGATATAATATTACGTAATTAAATATATGTATATTATTTATATTTAAAATATATTAAAATTAAATTCTAAAAAATTATGACATTAAATTAAATAGGAGGAGGGGGGTGGTTGGGTTTATCGTCCATCTATAAGATTTTTCTATTCCAAGTTTATGATAAAATAAAATATGATCAAGAAACATGATAGTCATATAATTTTGACATATAGTAATAACTTGTCAAGGGTTCAATCCATAGATGGAAAATGTTTCTTAGTAGTAGCAATTGAAATAGGAAAATTCTATACAAGCAAATTAAAAGATGAATCCAATGCAAGACTGAAAGCTTCAATGCTTCTTGAAGAAACAACTTGGAATATGTAAAGCCAAAGAGGTCAATTGGTCAAGGGTTCCAAAGATGAAGGCTTGTCTGTTTTAATTTTTATTTTGCTTTTACTAGTTTTGACTATGTATACATGACTACATGTAAAGGAAGTTCTACCGTGCTTATCACACAAATAAGCATACTATACTGATCTTAGGTGTCAAGTCATTGGGGATTGAAGGTAATTTTTTTAAAAATAAAAATAAAAAAAATTAAATTAAAGAAAAATGTTTTAAGAAAATCAGTCACACATATATCACGTCAATCTGTAAAATTTATAATCTGAGACCAATTTTTTTTAAACGAAAAAAAAATATTAAATTATAACAAAAAAAATCTCAAATTCTAAAATATATCTCGATAAGAAACTAACTATTAAGTCCATACGCAGAATTTTTTGAATAAAAAAATAGTTTATTATATTATTTTAATTATTTTATCATATTAATATAACTTTTAATAAATTTTATTTTATTTTAATTAAAATAATAATGTATCATAATAATACAAATTCTGGGAATAGTTTTTTAAATAAATAAATTAAATATTTTATTTATTAAAATATATTATTTAAAAGAAATTTATTAATTTATGTAATATTAGTTATTTTCTTTAAGTTATTTTCTTTTCGTGTCAAAAATATAAAAATTAATAGAATATTTTTTTAAAAAAATATGAGTTTAAAGACTTAATGGATTTTTAATTGTGGATATTTTTAACTTGTATTGTAAAAAGTTATTCTGTTAATTTTAATATTTTTAATTTAGTAAAAACTTAATTATAAATTAAAAATAATACAAAAATTTAATTAAAAAAATTATAATAATTTAATTATAAATTTAATAAAATTATAAAAATTAAAATAATAATTAAATATTTTAATAAATATTAAATTAATGTATAATTTTATAAGTAAAATTATTTTAAAGGAAAAGTTTAAGAGTTGACAATTTTATTAAATTTTAGCCACTATATAATCAGTAAAAAAAATGAATAATTTCATACTATTGGATGAAATTTCACAATATTAAAAATATCATTAATAACTATTTGATGACTACAAATTACAAAAGTTACCGACTCCCTAATACTCCTTGTTACGTTGGGTAACCGGAAGTTAATGGGCTGGACTCGTTAGGTTGGCCCAATCGTATAAGGGAGGAAGCCTTTGAGCGGGTTAGCGCCTTTAGAGACTCCTTCCGACTTGTGAGTGTGGGAGAATGGGGGTGGTACCTGCAAAGACACTCCGATGCCTAAGTTAGCAAGGGTGTGAGCAGGTCTAGAGAGTATTGGGACTTAGAGATACCTGAGGGATGTCAGTGTATTTATAGTGGTGAACCAAAAACCACCGTTGGAGTAGTTCCACCTTTTAGGGTGGATAACCGTCCCTTTATCTTAGGGAGGTTATGATATGGCTCCTGGAAGTGGGTTGAAAGATTTTAGAGACAGTTATTATCTGCCAAGTAACTTTTGATCCCGACTTTCTTAGAGCAAGCCGTAGGGAACACCGACCTCTTGAGAGGAGGTCAGTATATTGAGGAGTCCAATTAGTGGGTTGGATCTCGACATGGACTTGAGTTTTAGCGTTGGGCCAGGGTATGAACACTCCTCTTATTTTAATTTCAGCTTTTACTCAAATATAATTAATAATTTATCCGATTTTTTATTTTATAATGGGGCCATAAATGCATCAATTCCAATGAGATTAAAAATGTTATAAATTGACGTGATGTATGATTGTATATCTCATTAACGTACTTATATTAGAACATTTTCTTTTAATTTAATCTTTTTCATTTTAAAAACAAAATTGCCTTCAATTTTCAGTGATTGACACATAACCTCAGTATATCATGCTTATTTTTGCTGTAAGCACCGTAAAATTCTCCTACATGTAATATGTGACTATAATGTACATAGAAAAGAACGATTTTTGTTTATTAGATTTCTTTTTTTTCAAATTTACTGCTATGATGGGCTATATTTACTCTGTCATGAAGTTACTTTATATAAAAATTTAAGCGGATAGAAAGAGAGACATATAAATAATTATATCTTTAATAAAATATTTTTTTAAGTAATAATTTTTTTTAGTTTACTTGAATTTTTATGTATAAGTTTTTTTTTTTAATTTGTCTTATTCCAATTTTTTTTGGGTGGTCTAATAAATAGGGGCGGAGCTAGGTGGTGGGAAAGGGGGGCGATGGCCTCCCCTAATTTTAATTTTTTACATGTAAATTATATGTAAATTTCAGTTTAGTCCCCCTTAAATTTTTATTTTAGTCTTAGTTTATTGTATAAATATTTTTGGTCCCCCTCTAATATTTTATCTAGCTCCGCCCCTGCTAATAAAGATTGAACTATAGGCCTTCCGGTTATATCTAATCAGTGTCTAATTACACATATTAAGTGTCATGTATATTATCAATTAACATTTTATATAATCAATCATTAACAAAAAATTGACTAATTTAATCGATAAAAATTTTTAGAAACGAATTTAAAGAATGACGTATCTTTTAAGGATTAATTTACCATTAATCTTATATAAAAATCCTAAATTTTACTCTTTTTACTATGAGGTGAGATTACTCTTGTAAGTAGAATGATCCTGTCTCTACATGTACATATGAAGTAGACACATGACATAGCTTTTGGATTTGGATTTTTTGTCATGTGCACCAGGAACAATAATAGTGGCATTGGCAAGGTTGGGAGGAACAATAACCATGTAGCACCAACAATTGAGAAGAAAATAAATTGAGAATAAAGTGAGGAGAGGTTAAAATGAGTTGGTGGGTTCATTTTGGAGAAGTTTGTTACTCTATTTATCTTGTGATGTCACCTTCAATGGCCATTAAGGGTGTCGGTATATAGTACTTGTTGTCCAATCCATTATTCAATCCATAAAGTTCACGCTTTGTCCACACTATACTTGTCACATTGTTTCAATTATTTAGATATCTCTTCAAAGTTTAAACACATATTTAATGGGTTTGCATTATTGATTTTTTCAACAAGTACGTACTTGTCGGTGACATTGATTTACTAGCTACTAGACCTTCAATTCTCATTCCTTAGTAAATTCATATGCTGCTCATGTTTGGTTTCTATTTTTATTTTTAATATTCTTTTTAGAATTTTGTAAAAGAAATTAATAATAAAATTTTATTTATTGTATAATTTTTTATTGTCACCAAAATTATTGTAGTCGGTGGTAAGACTACTGGACCTCTACTATCTCTTCTTGTCTTCATGCTCTTTTTTTTCTATATTTTCTTAAAAATGAAAAAAATTAACCAAGTGTTAAAGTAAATCTATATATTCTATAAATCAATTCAATTTTTTTCTATTTTTCAAACAAAAAGTTTTATTTTAAAATAAAATCAATTTTAATTTATTGCAATCCAAACACACCATAAAATTTAGGAATAAATGTATGTTCAAATGCTTAGTTTTTATTGTTACCAGATATTTTTTGGTAAGCATTTATTAGAGCAACTCTAATAAAATATTTTTAGAATATGACTTTTAGTTTGGTAGTTTTAAAGAGTGAACTAATTTATAATTAAAATTTGTATCATAATTAATAGATGAAATAAAATTAATCTCACCTTAAAAAATATATTACTTTGATGAAAAATTAATAAAATTTTATTATTTATATAACTATATTGATAAAATAATTAAAAATAATATCAAATTTTAATTGAACTAAAATTAAGTATTAAAATGATAAATTTTATTTTTAATTTTATATAATTAGTTATAATATATAATTTTATAAATATTGATATATTATTTTATAAAAAACAAAATAAACCAAATTTAAAATTAGTATTAGAGATGCTCTAAATTTTTTTCATAAGGGATAGGTGTATGGATAAGTCCTGTTGGTTTTAATTTGATGGACTGATGCTCTCTTAAACACACTTTGTACTTTTCAAAAGTTTAAATTAATATTTTGTATTTGATAAAAGTTGATATGCTTATACTTTTGGCTTTTAAAATAAAATGTGTTTCTAAAGGCACTTACAAGTTACAAACATGTTTTCCAAAATCAATTTATCTGATAGAATATATATTCTTATTAAATTACGTTATGTATAACTAATGATTCATCATTTGATCTCTTAATTCTTATCCATAATATATATACTCTTAAAGGAAAAAAATTAAAAGGGTAAACCCATATGCATCTTCTACTGGATAATCTACTAAAATGGTAATTGAAAAGTTATATCATTAATAAGAATAATCTTAAAAGATACAAATAATAAATAAATTTTAAAAATATTTAAAAATATGATAAATATAATTAAATATTAAATATTTATTCTCAAAAAATATTTTAAATCATAAAAATCATACTTGATACAATTTTGTAAAAATTATTTAAAAATAAAATATTTTTATTTTTAAAATTTAATAATATATACCAAGTGATCGAATATATATAAATTTTTTTTAGTAAATTTTGTTTTGGTTGTCACAGTATTTTCTTTTATATTATATTAAGTTAATAAGTTATTGCATGTACAAAATAGAATTTAAATTCTTAATATTTATTTAACTAGAGGAGTGAATTGACTACTCAATCAACCCAAATTGATTAAACGAGTATTTTTTAATTTTACTTTATGAATGAGATCGAAATGTTAGAAAGAGAAGAAAAATTTAAAACCTTGGGACACAAGAAATATGCAAAAATATTGGATTGGCCATGATTGTATCGTGCTCTCATAATAGTGTGAAGAGTTTATTGTTTCGTGTTGGGCTTGTAAATATCTGAAATGTAGACATTTATTTCGTAAGTGAAAAATGTCCATCCATAAAAAAAGTGAAATGTTCACAAATCAGCGTATTATTATTTTATAAAATTTATACCGAAAAATTATTTGTTTGTCAATAAAAAAGAGTTGTTAATTAGGTTGGATTTAATAAAATTGCATAAATAATTTAATTTTAATTCCAATTTAATTCATAAAACAATAACAATCACTTTTAATGCAAAATGTTAAAAATAAAAAACAGCCCCTAATAATTGAATAACATATGTGAAAGTAGGAAATGCTACCTGATAAAGGGATAAAGTCCTTCTGTTTGGTTTTATGCGACTTTCTTTTTGTTGAGGATAATAAGGGATGAAATCCCAAAAATCTTCAGCTACTCTATGTTTCTTTGCTTTTAATTCAACAAAAATTGCATTTTTTTGGAAGAGATTGTTGGACGAAACTCTGAATTTCATTTTTGGATAACTATTTTTTTGTTTGATGCACAAAAATCTATGAATAATACAAAACAAAAAAATAATATAAAAGGAAACCAAAATCAAAATTGATTCTTGGAGGAGATGAAGCCACATTAATTTACAGAACAATATTTACAATTATTAGACTATTTGGTTTCAAAGAGTAGCTGAGCATCCTGTAAGAAATACGAAGACGCTTGAACTATCAATAGAAGTAGATAATAATGGAAAAAAAATACAAATTTAACCCATTCAGGCCAACCCAAACAACGATAAAGAAACATATACATATAATTTTCTGGAATATCTATAAAATTAACAATAGTAATATTTAGTAGAAGTAAAATATAGCTGATCTTGCTTGATAATTCTTCTCGAATAGATTTACATGCAGGGCAGATTTTGTTCAAAATTTGTGCCATCTCCCATAGGAAATAAGGATGGGGTATGGTAACGTTAAATTTAATCATTCCATAATGGCCTGAAATTAAATATTAATCCTTCACTGTCTTTTTTAGTATATTTGCAAATGATAATCTCTAAATAAATTGTTCTGAAATACATCCTTACCTTCACAAAAATGACTGACTTTAGAGTATAGAATGTATGGATATACATCCTCAACTGAACGAAAGGCTTTAGCGCTACAAGTGGTGCATTCATAAGTTAGATTTGGAAGCTCCAAATCAGAACCATTAATATGTCGACGGTCTTGTATTTTCAAACTAGAGGCATTCTCCTCTAAAAGGTGAAATTGATTAATATCTAATACACGGTTAATAAGAGTAGATTACGCATATCTCAGCAAACAACTGAAAGCCAATACATATAAGATCAAGAATATACTTAACTATATCTTCCTCAGTTAGAAGGCCAAACTTTATTCCTGTTATGCATGGGATGAAATTATCAACCATGGTGGTGCGATCAGCCTATTTTTCCGCCTCTTGCTCCCGGAGAATTGACTGGTACTTCCTTTTCAAGAATAGGCTCTCTCTACAATGATGATAACTCCTGTGTCTTCTCTTGTCTATCGTTCATCGTCCGCTAAAGTCTTGTCTGCCTACCTGTTGATTTAGTACATTCTTATTGTTAGTATTGCATATGTGAGGAGTGCATGAAGTTAGTCCCACATTAAAGAAAGCAAGAAAGAGTGAGGAGTTTATAAGATAAGAGACCCATTAACTTACTACCTTAAGGTTTTGAGTTGGATGTGGTGTCTTCTCATCTTATGTTCTCTCGCTTGATTCCTCCCCTAAATCTCTCGGTGGTCGAGAACTCTCCATGGTTGACCTAACAAGTGGTATCAGAGCCGATGGTTAATCCGTCTGGTGGTTTTAAGGAGTATTCAAGGTGAAGTATCAAAAGTCTTCCCGCCAAAGGTGGTCCAGGTGGCGTGTCCCGTGGTATTTTGCGGCGGTGTCATACACAAATACTCGTGGCGGAAGAGCAAGAAAGAGGGGTAGTTGATGCTTGATGTGGATGTTCACAGTTGAGGGGGTGATTGTTAGTGTTGCAAGTGTGAGGAGTGCATGAAGTTAGTCCCACATCAAAGAAAGTAAGGAAGAGTGAGGAGTTTATAAGATGAGAGACCCATTAACTTACTACCTTAAGATTTTGAGTTGGATGTGGTATCTTCTCATCTTATGTTCTTTTGGTTGATTTCTCCCCTAAATCTCCCGGTGGTCGAGGATTCTCAAAGGTTGGCCCAACACCTATCCCCTCCCCTTAGAGAGTTTGATCAATCTTCCTCGAGGAACAGGTTAAATAGCTTAGGCAAGACTTGACCCATATTTGTAGTAGATCTAACTCGCTTTTTGGCTGGCTCCTTACTACCAAAAGAAATTCACATGCATCAGCAACATACAAACCTTCCTATTAAAGGCAAGTTTAGTATTTTGTCTATTTTCTCAATGGAGTCTCCTGGCCTCCTCACCTCCCTCGCTTGAAGTTTCCATCAACTTTTCCCATTCAGTCCTCATGCTAAATGTTGCCAACCTGCACTTTGGGTCCCGCAAGAAGAAAAAGTTTACTGGTGTGTGATCATGACACCATGTAGTACTATGATACTATATGTTAACATATACCCAAGCAACAAGTAACTCTTACTTATTACATTGATACTGCCTGATGTAGCAAAAGAAGTAGCACATGGTTTTGAGTCTATTTACTAAAGCCATTAGAAAGAAAAATGCATGAGTCGAGAAAGTATATGTGAACTCTCCACAGTTGGCCCAACAAGTGGTATCAGAGCCGATGGTTAATCGGTCTGGTGGTTTTAAAGAGTATTCAAGGTGAAGCATTGAAAGTCCTCCCGGAAAAGGTGGTCTGGGTGGCGGGTCCCGCGGTGTTTTGCGGCGATGTGATGGGCGAATACTCGTGGTGGAAGAGCTAGAAATAGGGAGAGTTGATGCTTAATGTGGAGGCTCACACTTGAGGGGGAGATTGTTAGTGTTGCAAGTGTGAGGAGTGCATGAAGTTAGTCCCACATCAAAGAAAGCAAGAAAGAGTGAGGAGTTTATAAGATGAGAGACCTATTAACTTACTACCTTAAGATTTTGAGTTGGATGTGATGTCTTCTGATCTTATGTTCTCTCGCTTGATTCCTCCCCTAATCTCCCGGTGGTCGAGAACTCTCTACGATTGGCCTAACAAGTGGTATTAGAGCCGATGGTTAATAGGTATGGTGGTTTTAAGGAGTATTCATGGTGAAGTATCGAAAGTCTTCCTGGCAAATATGGTCCGGGCGGCATTTCTCGCGGTGTTTTGCGGTGGTGTGATTGATGAATACTCGTGGCGGAAGAGCTAGAAAGAGGGGGAGTTGATGCTGGATGTGGAGGCTCACACTTGAGAGAGAGATTGTTAGTGTTGCAAGTGTGAGGAGTGCATGAAGTTAGTCCCACATCAAAGACAGCAAGGAAGAGTGGGGATTTTATAAGATGAGAGACCCATTAACTTACTACCTTAAGGTTTTAAGTTGGATGTGGTATCTTCTCATCTTATGTTTTCTTGCTTGATTCCTCCCTTAAATCTCCCGGTGGTCGAGAACTCTCCACGGTTGGCCCAACAAGTGGTTTCAGAGCCGATGGTCAATCGGTCTGGTGGTTTTAAGGAGTATTCAAGGTGAAGCATCGAAAGTCTTCTCGGCAAAGGTGGTCCAGGTGGCGTGTCATGCGGTGTTTTGCGGCGGTGTGATGGATGAATACTCGTGGCGGAAGAGCTAGAAAGAGGAAGAGTTGATACTTGATGTGGAGGCTCACACTTGAGGCGAAGATTGTTAGTGTTGCAAGTGTGAGGAGTGCATGAAGATAGTCCCACATCAAATAATGCAAGGAAGAGTGGGAAGTTTATAAGATGAGAGACCCATTAACTTACTACCTTAAGTTTTTGAGTTGGATGTGGTGTCTTCTCATCTTATGTTCTCTCGGTTAATTCCTCCCCTAAATTTTTCGGTAGTTGAGAACTCCCCACAGTTGGCCCAACACCTATCCCTTCACCTTGGGGAGGGGAGAAAGTGGCCGTTGCACTGATAGGAGTGTAATCTAATTGAATCTATCTATCTTTTTTGTCATTGAGGAACATGTTAAAGAGTTTAGGCAACATTTGGCCCCTATTTGTAGTAGATCTAACTCGGTTTTTGGCTGGCTCCTTACTGCCAAAATAAATTCACATGCATCAGTAACATAAAACCTTACTATTAAAAAGGCAAGTTTAGTATTTTGTCTATTTTTCCAATAAAGTCTCCTGGCCTCCTCACCTCCCTCGCTTGAAGTTTCCGTCAACTTCTCCCATTTAGTCCTCCTGCCAACTGTTGCCAACCTGCAGTTTGGGTCCCGCAAGAAGAAAAAGTTTACTGGTGTGTGATCATGACACCATGTAGTACTATGATATTATATGTTAACTATTATCCAAGCTACAAGTAACTCTTACTTATTGCATTGATACTGCCTGATGTAGCAAAAGAAATAGCACATGGTTTTGAGTCTATTTACCAAACCCATTAGAATGAAAAATACATGAGCCGAGAAAGTATATGTGAACTCTCCACGGTTGGCCCAACAAGTGATATCAGAGCCGATGATTAATCGGTCTAGTTGTCTTAAGGAGTATTCAAGGTGAAGCATCGAAAGTATTCTCGGCAAAGGTGGTCCAGGTAGCGGGTCCCGCGGTGTTTTGAGGCGGTGTGATGGACGAATACTCGTGGTAGAAGAGCTAGAAAGATGGGGAGTTGATGCTTGATATGGAGGCTCACACTTGAGGGGGAGATTGTTAGTGTTGCATGTGTGAGGAGTGGATGAAGTTAGTCCCACATCAAAGAAAGCAAGGAAGAGTGAGGAGCTTATAAGTTGAGAGACCCATTAACTTACTACCTTAAGATTTTGAGTTAGCTGTGGTATCTTCTCATCTTATGTTCTCTCACTTGATTCCTCTCCTAATCTCACGGTGGTCGAGAACTCTCCACGGTTGGCCAACAAGTGGTATCAGAGCCGATGGTTAATAGGTCTGGTGGTTTTAAGGAGTATTCAAGGTGAAGCATCAAAAGTCTTCCCGACAAAGATGATCCGGGTGGCATGTCTCGCGATGTTTTGCGGCGGTGTGATTGATGAATACTTGTGGCGGAAGAGCTAGAATAAGGGGGAGTTGATGCTTGATGTGGAGGCTCACACTTGAGGGGGAGATTGTTAGTGTTGCTAGTGTGAGAAGTGCATGAAGTTAGTCCCACATCAAAGAAAGCAAGGAAGAGTGAGGAGTTTATAAGATGAGAGATCTATTAACTTACTACCTTAAGGTTTTGAGATGGATGTGGTGTCTTCTCATCTTATGTTCTCTCGCTTGATTCCTTCACTAAATCTCCCGGTGGTCGAGAACTCTCCACGACTGGCCCAACACATATCCCCTCCCCTTAGGGAGTTTGATCAATCTTCCTTACCCATAATGGTTTAGATTGAGCCACCAGGTAGGAGAGAAAGTGACCGTTACACTGATAGGAGTGTAATCAAATTGATTCTATCTATAGTTAAAGAGATTAGGCAAGACTTGGCCCCTATTTGTAGTAGATCTAACTCGCTTTTTGGCTGGCTCCTTACTGCCAAAAGAAATTCACATGCATCAGCAACATACAAACATTTCTATTAAAAAGGCAAGTTTAATATTTTGTCTATTTTTCCAATGGAGTCTTCTGGCCTCCTCACCTCTCTCGCTTGAAGTTTCCGTCAACTTCTCCCATTCAGTCCTCATGCCAACTGTTGCCAACCTGCACTTTGGATCCCGCAAGAAGAAAAATTTTACTAGTGTGTGATCATGACACCATGTAGTACTATGATACTATATGTTAACATATATCCAAACTATAAGTAACTCTTACTTATTGCATTGATACTGCCTGATGTAGTAAAAGAAGTAGCACATAGTTTTGAGTCTATTTACCAAAGCCATTGGAATGAAAAATACATGAGTCGAAAAAGTATATGTGAACTCTCCACGGTTGGCCCAACAAGTGGTATCAGAGCTGATGGTTAATCGGTCTGGTGGTTTTAAGGAGTATTCAAGGTGAAGCATCAAAAGTCTTTCTGGCAAAGGTGGTCCGGGTGGCGTGTCCCGCGGTGTTTTGTGGCGGTGTGATGGCGAATACTCGTGGCTGAAGAGCTAGAAAGAGGGGGAGTTGATGCTTGATGTGAAGGCTCACACTTGAGAGGGAGATTGTTAGTGTTGCAATTGTGAGGAATGCATGAAGTTAGTCCCACATCAAAGAAAGCAAGAAAGAGTGAGGAGTTTATAAGATGAGAGACCCATTAACTTACTACCTTAAGGTTTTGAGTTGGATGTGGTGTCTTATCATCTTATGTTCTCTTGCTTGATTCCTTCCCTAAATCTCTCGGTAGTCGAGAACTCTCCACGGTTGGCCCAACACCTATCCCCTCCCTAATTGAATCTATCTATCTTTCTTGTCCTTGAGGCCGCTAGATTTGACTCGTTCTTTGGCTGGCTCCTTACTGCCAAAAGAAATTTACATGCATCAGTAACATACAAAACTTTCTATTAAAAGCAAGTTTAGTATTTTGTCTATTTTTTTAATGGAGTCTCCTGGCCTCCTCCCCTCCCTCGCTTGAAGTTTTCATCAACTTCCCCCATTTAGTCCTCATGCCAACTATTACCATCCTACACTTTGGGTCCCGTAAGAATAAAAAGTTTACTAGTGTGTGATCATGACACCATGTAGTACTATGATACTATATGTTAACATATATCCAAGTTACAAGTAACTCTTACTTATTGCATTAATAATGCCTGATGTAGCAAAAGAAGTATCACATAATTTTGAGTCTATTTTTTAAAGTCATTGGAATGAAAAATACATGAGTCGAGAAAGTATATGGGGCAAATGAGAAGGATGCACCTTAAAATTGGTGGGATTTTGTACACGTTAGGTTTGTTTAACTCTCATTATTCACTAAAATGGACGTCTCAATTCAAGACAGAGAATATGAAAAAATATAAGGTAACTTTTTTATTTTGATTTCATCTGATATCAAAAATAATTTTTTAAGAATTTTGTAAATATTTAGTTAGTTTATAATGTAGATAAATTAAAGAACACTTTAAATTCTGCTTGGTCTATTGGGACGTGCTCGAACACGTCTGTGAGATATACTAGTTGGTAAAAAATTGGTAAGCACTTAAAGTAATGTAGTATGAGGGATACTAGCTGGTAAGCACATTGCAAATTAGAAAGACTTTTCTTTAAAAAATTTTAAGTCCTAAGCTAGCGCCGCTGTGTCGTTGACTCTCACTCATTGTAATGAAAAAAAATTAACCAAATGTTAAAAGTAAATTTATATATTCTATAAATCAATCCAATTCTTTCTTTTAAATTTCAAACAAAAAATTTTATTTTAAAATAAGATCAATTTTAATTTATTGCAATCCAAACACACCATTATTGATTTTTTCAAAGTTTAAACACATATTTAATGGGTTTGCATGATTGCTTTTTTCAACAAGTACGTACTTGTCGGTGACATTGATTTACTAGCTACTAGACCTTCAATTCTCATTCCTTAGTAAATTCATATGCTACTCATATTTGGTTTCTTTTTTTATTTTTAATATTTTTTTAGAATTTTGTAAAAGAAATTAATAATAAAATTTTATTTATTGCATAATTTTTTATTGTCACCAATAATTATTGTAGTCCGTGGCAAGACTACTGAACCTCTACTATCTCTTCTTGTCTTCATGCCCTTTTTTTTCTATATTTTCTTAGAAATGAAAAAAAATTAAACAAGTGTTAAAGTAAATCTATATATTCTATAAACCAATTCAATTCTTTTTTCTAAATTTCAAACAAAAAGTTTTATTTTAAAATAAAATCAATTTTAATTTATTACATTCCAAACACACCATAAAATTTAAGAATAAATGTATGTTCAAATGTTTAGTTTTTGTTGTTACCAGGTATTTTTTGGTAAGCATTTATTAGAGCAACTCTAATAAAATATTTTTAGAATATGACTTTTAGTTTGGTAGTTTTAAAGAGTGAACTAATTTAAAATTAAAATTTGTATCATAATTAATAGATGAAATAAAATTAATCTCACCTTAAAAAAATATATTACTTTAATAAAAAATAAAAAATATTATTATTTATATAACTGTATTAATGGAATAATTAAAAATAATATAAAAATTTTAATTAAACTAAAACTAAGTATTAAAGTGATAAATTTTATTTTTAATTTTAAATTATTATTTATAATATATAATTTTATAAATATTGATATATTATTTTATAAGAAGCAAAATAAAACCAAATTTAAAATTAGTATTAGAGATGCTCTAAATTTTTTTCATAAGCGATAGGTGAGCCTATAGATAGGCCTGTTGGTTTTAATTTGATGGACTGATGCTCTCTTAAACACACTTTGTACTCTTCAAAAGTTTAAATTAATATTTTGTATTTGATAAAAGTTGATATGCTTATACTTTTGGCTTTTAAAATAAAATGTGTTTTTAAAAGCACTTACAAACATGTTTTCCAAAATCAATTTATCTGATAGAATATATATTCTTATTAAATTACGTTATGTATAATTAATAACTCATCATCTGATCTCTTAATTCTTATCCATAATATATATACTCTTGAAGAAAAAAAAAGGTAAAAATTATGGTGTAGACTTTGCTTTGACTCAAGTTATATATAGGTCTTCAAACCCATATGCATCTTCTACTGGATAATCTACTAAAATGGTAATTGAAAAGTTATATCATTAATAAGAATATTCTTAAAAGATACGAATAATAAATTAATTTTAAAAATATTTAAAAATATGATAAATATAATTAAATATTAAATATTTATTCTTAAAAAATATTTTAAATCATAAAAATCATACTTTGATACAATTTTGTAAAAATAAGATATTTTTTTAAAAAAAAATTAATAATATTATACCAAGTAAATATATATACAATTTTTTTTAGTAAGTATTTTTTTTGTCTACGGTATTTTTTTTATATTATACCAAGTCAATAAATTGTTGCATGTACGAGACCAAATTTAAATGCTTAACATTTGTTTAAGCGGACGAGTGAGTTGATTAAGCGAGTATTTTTTTAATTTTGCTTTGTGAATGAGACCGAAATGTTAGAAAAAAAAAAAGAAAAATTTAAAACCTTGAGACACAAGAAATATGCAAAAAAACTGGATGGGCCATGATTGTATCCTGCTCTCTAAGATTGATAGGAATAAGAAAGACTAAAAATGGAGGTCAAGTTAAACTTTAAAACTATGTGAGAAAATTACGAAAAAACTATATATACAAGCAAACTATGTGTACACAAATCAAGTATCTGAGATAAATATATAATTAATAAGCAACCAATTAATTATACGAACAAAAAGCAACTACATATACACATATATAACACATGCATGTACATTTACTAGTAAAATCAGAGCCAAATAATGGTACTGATTTTAATGGTAAATGTACTTATCAAAACCAAATCCAAATTTTGGTTTTAATTAACTATGGTATATAATTTTTTTTTAAGTGTAAGATTTATTAGTGGAATAGGTAGTGGACATGTCTGATGAGTAATCCCATGGCAGAGTAGTATTAGGCTTATTATTATTATTATTCCAAGCAGCAGCATCATCATCATTTGGAGGCAAATTGAATGGGAACCCAGCAATTGTTGTAATTACACCTGAATCATCATCATATGAGAACCCACTACTATTATTATTGTAATGATGATGATTTGGATCTTCATGAAGGCCTATGTTGGAAGAAATAACAATGGAGCTACTAGTAGTAGTGGCATCAATTTCTTTTGTGGGTTCAAGGGTAGAATTGGAATTGTAGAAGATGAAGTTGTTGTTGGAGTTTGGAATAATAGGGTGTTGGTGTTGGTGTTGTTGATGTGTGAGTATATCATCAAATAATTGATTATGATGATTCCAATTATAAGGATGATGAGGTAATGAGGCTTTTTGCGCCATGGACATTGTGTTTGTTTTCTTGAATATCCTACATATTGCCCATGAATCCTGAAATTCCAATCAACCAAATTTCATTAATTAATTTTCTGTAATTCACTTCCACTGTATAAATATACTTTTAATAATTTCTCATTCTTAGGTTAAGGGTAAAATATATTTTTTATTTTTAAAATTTTTAGAATTTTTTAAAATATCTTTAATATTTAACTTATTTTAATTTTATTTTTAATATTTTAAATATATTTTAATTATACCCTTAAAAATATATTTCAATATATTTTAATTATACAGAAGTATAATAAAAATATATTAAAATATTAAGAAGTAAAATAAGAACTTAAATATAAATATTAAAAAAATATATTTTATATCACATACTATTTAACGATGCATAATAATATCTTTTTAGCAGCGTTAAAATAAAATATGTAAGAGATATTAATTTGTAGGTAAAAGTTCAAAAACCAAAACAAATATTTTTAAAATTCAAAACCAAATTAATTAAATATATAAAAGCTAACAGACCAAATTAATCATTATATCCTATATAAAACCCTTGGAAATAAATAAATAAAAAATAAAACTTACAGAAGCAGGGGTAGTTTTGTCAGAGCATTTCTTGGCTGAATCAGAAGAAAGTGAAGGGAGCCTAAACTCATGCATCATCCAATCAGTTTTGAAACCCTTAGCAGCTCTGCCTCTGTAGAAAACAAGTGATTTCTTCAAACCAATAATGGATTGGGCCTCAGATGAGTATATGGGCCTGTCAGTTCCAGTGGCCTTCCAAAACCCACATCTTGTCACTCTGTTGGGCCTTGCACTGTTTCTGTATTTCCTGTCTCTTGGACAGTAGAAATACCATTCTTTCTCTCCATTACTTGCCACCCCTTTTTTAATAAAAAAATATATAAATAAATTAAAAAAATTATCAGCTTATTAAAATTTGAAAAGAATCAAGTCAAAATCAAGGAATTTTTTCATTCAATTATGTTTAGATTATATTAATTTTTTTTTAACGTATGAAATTAATTAAATTTATGTTTATTTTAAAGAGAATGTAAACGGAAAAAAAACTTGTTTGAGAATTTCAGCATAACTCAAAAAGAAAATATCACAAACAGAAAATAGATTAACTATTTTTTAATCTTTAGAAAAAGATGGTGCAGTTTTGATTTTTGAGAACTCATTATTGATTATTAGGAAGCAAGTATAAAAATGGGTTTGATTTTTATTAAGGAACATATAGATATTAGAGGAATAATTTTATGTTTGTATTTTAATAGTCTATTTGTAATTTTTTTTTATCTTTTATTCTTTTACATCCTTGATTAAACGAATATATGTGAAAAAAGATGTACCAAGACAGATAAAAGAGATTAACAAAAAAACTCAACAAGAAAAGATATTAGTTCTTACTTGGAAGGTCCCATGGCTCATACTTATAGATATCAACTTGCTTGATCAATTCAATAGGAAGAGATTTTTGCTGAATTTTTCTTTTTAGATAAAAACCAACAATCTCTTCATCTGTTGGGTGAAATCTGAAACCTGGCATCATCTCATCTTCAATCTTATTCTCCATCTCAATATTCCTTTCCTCCATCTCCAATTCAATTTCTCACTGTACCAAATTCGACAGATAGCGGCAGTTTTTTAGCAACGGTTTCAGAAAAAAAAACTCTTGTATCTCTAACAATCAAATTCGAAGATATATAAGAGAAGACTTCTTGATAAATTTGTACAATAATGAGAAGAAAAGCATATTAAGTATATATATAATTAAGCTATGTAAGATTTAATTGCTAGATTAGTACCATCTTTCTATAGATGAATATTAAAAACTTTGTGGTTTGCAATAATTTTTGGAAAAACCAAACAAAACCAATTATCAATGTGATGTTTGTTTTCTCTAATAATACTACAAAAAGATAGAACAAATAATTGATGAAACAGTATACCTCAAAAAATAGATGTTGAGAAGTTTCAAGTTGTTGCACTTACAATAAATTTGTTTAGTCCAAGGAAATTTATGTGCCTCCCAAGAATGTTTATATATGCTTCCTAAGCTTCTGCCTCCCTTTCATTAAGGATATATTTATATTTCTCTAATTGAGATCACAAAAATTCCTTAGTGAATAGGAATTATGTCACTTAAATGAAGGACAAGTTAAAATAAAATAAAATAAAATAAAATAAAATAAAAACATACCCTTTAATGGATGTGTCTCAATTCCACCATTTGAGACCAGTATTAATATATAATGATTTTGGGAAAGACCAAAATAAGGATCACACAAGAGACTATAGAATCAATAGCTTTCAATACTGTTTTGTTTTTTTTCCTTTTTTATTTCTTCCAATTTATTTTTTTTTTTTGAAAAAAGAAAAAAAAAGGAGATTATTCCATTTTTCACACTTGCTGATGCTCATAAACTTCTCCCTTTCAACTTCAACATACAAAGACAAGGGGAAAATGACAAAGCAAGCTTCTTTGAATGTAGTAACAATTATTTCATTTTCTCTACTAATAAAATAAGGCAATTCTGTTTTTATTTTAAAATTGTTCTTTGTAAGTTGTTGGCTGGACCTAGTTCTTAATATAATAATCTTAATGTTATATTCAGTATGATTGATTGTTTTCTATATACCTAATTCTTCTATGGCCGATTTTGGAAAAAAATATCATTTTTTTCCCTTATAACAACAATTCATGTGTATCCAAAATTCTCATTTCAATCCCATTATTTTCACACCTCCTATCTATTCCCCATGCTTTGTGAGGAATAAGAACAAGTGACACGTCATGAGTTGTCTAGATAGGTATCTTTAAAATCTACTTAATATATTAAAACTGATTTTTTTTCAATTAATGAGAGTGAGGTGTCACTTTCTCGTGAACCCATTTTCCCTCCAAAAGAAATGCATTTAATGAATGATACATAATTATACTAATTTAGGAAAATATCTTTATTTTAATTATATAAAATCAATATTTAATGTATTATTAAACTACTTATCAATTATTAATAAAAAATATTTTTAATTATTTTAATGAATAATGCATAATTATACTAATTTAGAAAAATATCTTTATTATAATTATATAAAATCAATATTTAATGCATCATTAAACTAATTATCAATCAAAAATATTTTTAAATATTTTAATTATATATTCATTTTAATTATATTCATATCCTTCTAATTCTTATTCATTATCCAATGATTTTATTAGTGGCAAGTTGTTAACCTATTTATATTGATAATAATAATAATTTTATTAGAATAAATATCAAATTCTATTCCTAATATAAAAATATAAAACTTAATTCCTTCCATTTTTAATTTATCACTATAAAAGACCATGTATGCTAGAAGAAAATATTATTTGTTTACCAATTACTCTTTCATTTGATAGCTTTTACAACAATTCTTTTTCTTCCTATGAGGCGTCATTGCAAGAAGACAACTATTGTGGACACAAACTACCACACTCTCCAACTTTCGTGCTCATCATTCGGAGCTCTATAAGATATGTTATCTATGAAGTATTTATAGACCATGGTGTTATCATGTATGCATAAATAAAAAAATATTTCGTATTTAAATTTAAGTCATTTACCTGTTTGTGATATATTGTAGTGTGAAATTACTTTCAATATGTGTTGTATAATGATATTATGTTCTAATTTAAGCTTTTACTTTAGAACTGTATTATGATTTTATCTCAACATTTTTTCTTAGATATCAAGTTGACGTATTTTTATTTATTATTATTATTGAAACGGATGTGATATGAAATGTACAAAAAAAAGTTCTCACATTCAATTTATTTTATTTTAGTCTTCTGTCTATTCTATTTATTTTTATTTTCTTCTTATTCATTTTATTTTCTTTTTAAATGTTATATAATTTATTATAATTTATACCAATATACTTCTATTTAATATACTAAAATTGAGTTTTCCCTCAACTAATGAAAGTAAGGTGTCACTTTCTCGTGAACCCATTTTTCTTCCAAAATGATTGCACTATTTCTTTCTTTTAAATTTATTTTTAAAAATTATCTTTAATTGATATAATTATATTATAATTAGTATGTAATGAATGATACATAATTATACTAATTTAAGATAATCTCTTTATTATAATTATACTAATCTCTTTTAAATTTATTTCAGAAAATTATCTTAATTATAATTATATAACAATATTATACTTAGCATTTAATGAATAATTCATAATTATACTAATTCAAAAAATATCTCTATTATAATTATATAAAATTAATAATTAATACATTATTAACCTAATTATCAATCAAAAATATTTTTAGCTATTTTAATTATATTGATATAATTCTATTTTTTATTCATTATCCTAAAATTTTATTAGTGACAAGTTATTATCTTAATGGTGACCTATATAATAATAATAATAATAATAATAATAATAATAATAATAATAATAATAATAATAATAATAATAACAACAAAATAGAAAATTATATTTTAGAGAAATATAAATTAATTATTAATAATTGGTTATTAATAATGATAATTATATGATTAAGTTTTAGTAATCATTAAATATATTTAACATAAATAACCAAGTTTAATTAGTTAACAAATGAAAGAAAATATTATTAGACAATTGTAGAATATATATATAAATAACTAATTTAATATTAATAACGATAATTATCGTTATTATTCAATAATAATAATAATAATAATAATAATAATAATAATAATAATAATCTTTTTTTTATTAAAACACTCTTCTAATTGAAATAATAAAAATGTTTAATGAAAATAAAGGATGAATTTTTTGGCTTGAAGGATAATATAATCGAATATTCTTGAAGATTTTAAAGCTGTAAGTATATATTCTTCTTATATTAATATACACATACATATTATCTCATTTTTTCCATAAATGAAAAATAATATTTATCCATTAAATTTGTTAGTTACTCAACTGATTTATCTTATTTATTGTGATTGAGATTGATATATAGTCATAAAATTTTTTTCCTCCATTAATTTTAGTAAAGAAATCCATGACGTAAAATAAAATAAAATAAAATAAAGTCAGTATCTACTTTTTTCTCAATATTTTTTATATTTACGGTAAATATTAAATCTAAAAAAGAAAAAAATAACATTAATTATTATCACTTTTATTTATTTACATTCATAATTAAATTTAATATAATTATAGTAAGTCTCTATAATTATAACAATTTATATCTGTTACCTATATAGCAATTATATTAGATATAATTATATATCTCCTCTTTTATATATACTTAGCAAGTATTTCTATTTATATAATCTATTTAATATATTAAAATTGAATTTTTTCTCAACTAATGAGAGTGAGGTGTGAATTCCTTATGAATTCATTTTTCCTCCAAAATGAATGCATTTAATGAATAATGCATAGTTATACTAATTTAGAAAAATATCTTTATTATAATTATATAATATTTATATTTAATACATTATTAAACTACTTATCAATTATCAATCAAAAATATTTTTAATAATAATAATAATAATAATAATAATAATAATAATAATAATAATATACTTCTACTTAATATACTAAAATTGTATTTTTTCCTAACTAATTGAAGTGATGTGTCAATTTTTCATAAATTCATTTTTCTTCTAAAATGAAAGCACTATTCTCTTTTCTAAATTTATTTTAGAAAAGTATCTTTATTATATTTATATTACAATTAACATTTAATGAATAATGTATAATTATACTAATTTAGGAAAATATATTTATTATAATTATATAAAATTAATATTTAATGCATTATCAACTAATGAAAATGATGTGTCAATTCTTCATGAATTTATTTTTTCTCCAAAATGAAAGTACTATTCTCTCTTCTAAATTTATTTTAGAAAAATTAAAATTCCATGCTGAATATAGGTGGCAAGTTAAAAAAAAAATAAGCAAGTTCATAGAATTAAATCACATTTCTATAACATATATAAGAATATATATTTTTATTATATAAAAATTGAATTTCTGCACTTCATGATGGGCATGACATACTTCTTAGCGTGTTTCTTAATTTATTTTTTATAACTCGTTGAATACAATTTATTACAGTAAATTAATTATATCAACTAATTGATTTAATTAGGTATTTAAACATTACACAATTTATTATAATTGATATCAATCAAATAATTGTAATTTATTATATCAATTATTTTAATTCATTAATTTATAAGGTACATAATAACATAGATGATTTGTTACTTATACTGATTAAATACAATAAATACATATTAATTTAGTTAAAAAAATCATTGTCTCCCATGTTTTTTTATTTATTTTTTTTAATTCATTAAATCCAATAAATTATAATAAATTAATTATATCAACTAATTAATTCAATCAATTATTTTCTAATTTATTTTTTGAATTCAATCAATCAAATAAAATTAATTATACTAATTATTTGTATTGACTAATTGATTTGATTAATTCTTAAAGATATTTTTATTTAATTTATTTTATTTATTTAAATATAACTAATTAGTTATTTAATTTTATTAGGATAAATATCAAATTCTATTTCTAATATAAAAATACAAAATTTTATTCATTCTATTTTTATTTTATCACTATAAAAGAACATATATGCTAGAAGAAAATATCATTCATTTATCAATTACTCTTTTATTGGGTAGCTTTTACAACAATTCTTTTTCTTCTTATGAGACGTCGTCACAAGAAGGCAACTATCATGGACACAAATGAGCACACACTCTTCAATTCTCGTGCTCATCATTCAGAGTAATATATGATATGTTATCCATTAAGCATTTATAGACCATGGTATTATCATGTTGCATAAATAAAAAAAATCCGTAATTAAGCTTAAGTCATTTACCTTATCATGTTTGCATTTATCTAAAATATTTATCTTTCTCTTTCTCGCAGTCTATTATATTATATATTCTATCTATTCTATTATATAAAAATCGAATTTTTACCTTTAATGATAGAATCAGTGTAGCATGCTTCTGCTTTATTTTGTTTAACTCATCAAAGTCAATTCATTATGATGAATTAATTATATCAACTAATTGATTTGAATAGATATTTAAGTATCACACAATTTAAAATTATGTATATTAATTATTTGATTTAATTTTTATGATATATAAATTTAAGGAATAAATTAAAATAAGATAATTTATTACTTATTTAAATTGAATACAACAAATATAAATTAATTTAGTTAAAAATTTTCTATTTTCTAATCTTTTATACGTAAAAATGACAAAACAAAATTATAAAAAAAAGTCTTTTTTTTTCACTTTTGCTATTTTAATTTTATTTTCTTTGCTTTTTTTATGTATAATTTTATTTTATATTAACTTTATTTATTTAATAATAAAATATACTCATATTAATTCTATCATATAATAATATATTTTTCTCCTATATTAATCAAAGAATTTCAATAGTTATCAATTACATCTAATAGAATGACTGAGAAGTGAGAATTACGAGAAGTTAAACCCAGGTTCAAAATGTTGAAACAAAGAAAAGACAACAGTGGATATATGATTAGAGAAAAATGTATAATAATGACAAAATATACTAAAATTGGATTTTTTCTCCAACTAATAAAAGTGAGGTGTTAATTCCTCATGAATTCATTTTTTCTCTAACATGAAATCACTATTTTTTTTCTAAATTTATTTTATAAAAATATATTTATTATAATTATATTACAATTAACATTTAACGAATAATGCATGATTATACTAATTTAGAGAAATATTTTTACTATAATTATATAAAATCAATATTTAATACATTATCAACTAATAAAAGTGAGGTGTCAATTCCTTATGAATTTATTTTTCCTCCAAAATGAAAGTACTATTCTCTCTTCTAAATTTATTTTAGAAAGATATCTTTATTATAATGATATTACAATATTACAATTAGCATTTAATAAATAATGCATAATTATAATAATTTAGAAAAATAAAATAAAGTCCAGTAATTTATCTTCCGACTGCACACGTGTATAGAATAACTTTTAAAAAGGAGTCATGTATAGTAAATACGGTCGATGATTGTAAAACTATATACTAACATTGATATAATATTATTTCAGGTATATGTTTTGCAGGCATCAAAGAAAAGTATTGAGTTGTTTTTTAGTAGATTTAAATTATTTATTGTTTATTAGAGAATTTTGTGCATTAGAATTCTCTAATAATTTATTATTTATTTTGAGCTAATTTTGATATGTTCTTACTTGACAGTAAAACAACATATAAAAATGTGTTGGTAGGTCTAAGTATTATTAAGTTATTTATGGTCACATTGAGTATATATGTTTGATTTATTGAAGAACGTAGATTACTAAAACTAATTAATAACTATTTTAAAGTTAATATATTTAACACTAGCTTAAGAAAAAACAAATAATACATAACATGTTATATTTTTATTAATTAAATTATTATAATTTAAATTAATCTTAGCAAAATAATTTAAAATTATAATTTCAATCTTATCACGTGCATGGCACGGGTTAATACACTTGTATAATTATATAACTCGGTGTTAAAAATAAAAATTAAAAAAAGAAACTCCAAATAAAAGGGATAACTGGATAAGTAGTAGGGGTGTTTGCGGTGCAATTTTGATCGATTTTGAATAAAAATTCATCTGATTTGAATACTAATTTTACTTGTAATGTGGCTTAGATTAGTTGTTTTTTTTTTAATCCGATCTAATTTCAAGGGATTTGCATTGAATTGGATTTGCAATTTTGTAAATTAAAAAAGAGTAAAGTATTGTTTTTGTCTCCAACGTTTAGGTAAGTCTCAAAGTTGTCCTTAACATTTAAATCGTCTTATTTAAGTCCTTAACATTACAAAATCGTCTCAATGTTATCTTGCCATTAGTGATATTAACAGAATTGACAGTGGGATAAAATTGAGAGGATTTTAAAACATTAGAGACTTAAATAAGACGAAAACATTGGAGGAAAAAATGATACATTACTCTTAGAAGAATTACCAAATCAAATAAAATGATAATGAATTTTAAGGAAATAAATTGCATTACGAATTCAAAATTTTTACTCATATTTATAAAATGACTAATATATAAATTTTTAAAAAAAGAAAAAAAAGAGCATGTACAAATACAATAAAGTAAAATTAAATTTATATCTTTTTGTCTCTAATATATCAAACTTTTTAATGTTTAATTATATTAAATTTTATTTTTTAATTTTTTAATCAATTTTAATTTTTTTCAATAATTTTATTTTTTTATACATAATTATTTAATTTATTTTTAAATTTTGCTCTTAATTAAAAATAAATGTACTTAGAATAAAAATAATGTGATTAGGAGTAAAATTAAAAAATAAATTTATTTAAAATGAAAGTAATGTGATTAAGAGTAATTTACTTAGATATAATTAAAAAATAATTGAATAATTATATACCTAAAAAATTGATATTATTGAAGGATATAATTAAAATTTATTTTAAAATTAAAAATAAAGTTTAACTAAATTAAACATTAAAAAATTTTGGTACATTAGAGACAAAAAGTATTATTTATACTTTATTATATATGTATCATGCACTTTTTTTTCTTTTTCGCAAATTTATGACTAGTCACTCTATAAATATTTTATTATGAGTAAAAATCTTTAAGAGTAAAACTAAAAAAGATAAATTTATTTAGAATAAAAATAACACGATTAAGTGTAATTTACTTAGACGTGATTAAAATATTATTGAAAGATAAAATTAAAATTTATTTATAAGTTAAAAAATTTATTTAAATTAAATATTAAAAAATAAAATTAGAGATAAAAAGATATAATTTATATTTTATTATATATATAATACTTATTTTTTTCTTTTTTCAAAAATTTATCTACTAGTTATTCTAGAAGTATTCTATGATGGATAAAAATATTAAATTCGTAATACAATTCATTCCATTAAAATTTACTTTCGTTTTACATTATTTGATAATTCTTCTAAGAATAATGTATTGTTTTTATCCCCAACATTTGTGTCTTATTTAAGTCCCTAATATTTTAATATCGTCTCAATTTTGTCCCACCGTCAATTCTGTTAACAGATCCATAACGGCAGGATAACATTGAGACAATTTTGAAATACTAGAGACTTAAACAGGACAATTTAAACATTAAGGATAACTTTGAGACTTACCCCAAACGTTGGAGACAAAAATGATAAATGTACATAAAAAGTCTCAACATCAAATTTTAAATAACCAACTATGATATAACAAGTTTCAGTAATATATTGAAAAACCAATAATAATATAACAATAAAAATAAAATTATAATTTAGTTAAAATAAATACATAAAATATTTATTAAATAATAATAATACATGAATAATATAAAAATGTAATAACAAATTAAACATGTTATAAGTAAAATTATAAATATAATAATAAAATAATAATACTATAGCACATACATTGTGCAATTTGAATTAAATTAGATTAATTTTAAGAGTATCAAATTTGATTTGATTCATTATGCAGTTTATAAAAAAATAGAATCCAATTAAATTTAAATTAGTATGATTTTAATTTAAACATTTCTAATAAATATACCATAATTTACACATAGTGATATGGTGGTGGACATGGTGGATTTAAAGTGTGAATGTAAGTGTTATGTTTGGATTAAATGAATAAAATATGTTTAGAAAGAGTACATTAGGATTTTGGATTTAAATGTCACATTTTATTTGTAGTTATTCAAATATTTTATTTATTTATTTTCACTACATTTCTAGTATTAACACAGGTATTAATATATTATATATTTCTATATAATGATCTTTATTAAATATTAATAGAGTAAATGCTTAAAATGGTATCTGAATTTCAATCGTTATTTAATTTAGTCTTTAATTTTTAAAAATTACCAAATAAATTCCTGAAATTAAAAAACGTGCATCTCCGTTAGTCCCTCACAGAAATACCGTCTAAACGTTACTGATGTGGAACGTGAACTACCATGTGGGCATTCCAACTGTATGCTAATGTATACCAAAGTTGAATTTGATTCAAATTGGTATTTGGAATTGCCTAATAATATCCAAATTAGTCCATTTTAATTATAAAACCCTAATTGTCTTCTCTTCTTCGAACAGTATGCTATGTCCTTCTCTTCTTCGACTCTCCTTCTCTTCTTTGACCTCTCTTCTTCGCCCTAAACCCAAATTGATTTTTCGTCTGCGTGAGTGATGATGGGTGGTGGCGAGAGAAGCCAAAGTAACTCAAGTAAGAACAACTCTGCAGGCAGACCTTATGGCAACAAAGGAATGCACAATAGGGGAGGTAAGAACGCCATTTTCTGCGATTGCATGTTTCGAACGGTGATGAAGTACTCAACAACGGCAGAAAATCCTGATAGACCATTTTATGGTTGTCTGAACTATGAGGTAAGGTTATGGCTGTGAAGAAAATGTTAAGATGGTTTCACTTTGAGTTTGAATTCACCTGCATTTTTTACTCTGCAATATGGAATTCATTGTAATTTTTTTCGCTGGGCTGATGGATGTGAAGAACCAGTTTGTGCAACACCCATTCCACAAGAAATTTTGCATGAGTTAAATTGGAGGATGACAACCTTGAAGAGTGATGTTAAGACCATGAAGATGATGACAATAATGCTGCTGGCTTTTGTACTTACCTTTGGTGTGTGTTTAGGTTTTAGCTTGTTGGAATTTATATTCAACAAATGATGATTATGTTATGAAATTTTAAATTTTTTAAGTGGTATGTAATGTCTTGATGAAGATGGAATGAAATGAAACACTAATTTTACATGAGTTCAACTCTTGATGCTGCACTTGTTCTGCTAAAATTGTGTTCAATTAAACCAAAAAGAGATAAATCAAAACATGCAACAAAACTAATATGAAATTAATTTAACATAACATAACTAATTCCGGAACATGGAACAAGTGTTGTTTGGGCTAAAGTACATTGTGCATAACATACTATCACAATCCAAAATATCATAGGCCATAACAACATTCAAAAGCCATAGATACAAGTTTCAAATGTTACATTACAAAAAGATACATTGTTTAACCATAGCATTCAACTACAACAACATGAACTCAAAAAGTCACTACACTTTGTGCTAGTTAGACATTTTTTTTTCGATGGGTTGAATCTTGGAGTTGGAACAAATTTCAAGGAGGCCAATTTTTTAGAGGTTGCTGTACTAATTTCCTGAATAGTCTCTCTTGAAATCTCAGTTGGATCTGGAGCAGTCGTAGCAGTAGCAGCAGTGGATGAAGTTTAGATGTAATGGGGTTTGGTTGGGATAGAGATTTAGGGAACTTCGCCTGTGAACAAGATTTATGGACATTAAAATTGAGGGCAGTGAATTTTGGTGGAATGGGCTTGGAGGGAGTGGGCTGGGGGCAGTGGGCTTGGGAACCATGGGCTTGGAGGCAGTGGATTGGGGGACAGTGGGCTTGGGAGCAATGGGCTGTGTCACAGTGGGCTGGGAGGCAGTGGGCTGGGGGGCAATGGGTTGGGGGCAGTGGATATGGGACAGTGGGTAAAGGACAGTGAGGTTGGTGCAGTGGATTTCAGTTCAACTGGGATAAAGGTAATTGTTTCTTCAAGTTGACTTAATATTGTGTTGGTTTTCTTCACAGCTTCAACACCTTCTACTCTATCTTCTTCCATGCCTTCCATTCCAACCTTCTGGCCTATAGCATGATCCTCGTTAGACAACTCCATTACATAAATTATATCAGAAACCGAAGGTCCGTGCTCAAAATAGATGTGGATGACGTTGTTATTCTCATGCCAGTGCTTGATCATACTAACAAGGTCCTGGTCCACTTGCAGTCTCCTAAGACCAAACTCCAACCCATCTTCAGGGTCCAAAAACCAACATGCTTCAGCCTTATCATACCCCAATTCTCTATAATAACCTGTTACCGCAAACACGTCAAGATAGTCTTCATCGACTCCAACCCATTCATCATACAAGTCAGATGTGTAGATAAAATTTTCACCAGGATCTGTCTCAAATTTTCCACCAAATCAACACTATATTTGTAATAAGAACACATATATTTACTTCCTATTGACTATAACTTAAACCAGATTATGATTTATGTGGTTACAAGTTTCATATTAGAAACCCTAAACCCTAACATTTGCGCTATTAACAACCACAACATTCTAAACCACTCACTTATGTATACAACAACGCATTCACATATAAGTATCAAGAACCCTTAATAAAATACAAAAAATAGAAGAGAATGATCAACATGAACTGTTACCTCTCACCATCAGCAGTGTGCGAAGGTGATGCTTCGTCGATAACTCCTTCACTGACCGGAGAGAACAGATTCTAAGGATGATCCTCGGCGAGAAAATGTGAGTGGGAAGTATGGGAGAATGAACGGAAAGAGAAAAAGAGAAAACTTTTCTGAAGTTTTGGTGGGAAACGTTGAAGTGGAAAGAGGACCAACAAGAATTGTTTATTCAAAGGGGAGAAGATGTTGAACGACGTCGTTTCACACACTTAGGGCATCCTCTCCTTTAACGACGTCATTTAATGGATGCCCACATGGCAGTTCACGTTTCACATCAGTAACGTTTAGACGACACTTCTGTGAGGGACTAACGGAGATGCACATTTTTTAATTTCAGGGATTTAGTTGGTCATTTTTAAAAATCAAGAACTAAATTGAATAATGATTTGAAATTCAGGGACCATTTTGAACATTTACTCAATATTAATATATACTATATAGTAATGATGATTTCTTAATTTTATAAAAATGACAGATAAAAAAGACAAAAATACTTATTATAAACTATATGGAAATGAATCAACGTGTTATAACTCAAATGACATAGTCATTTTCCTTTACTTAGAGGTTTTTGATTCGAATCTCACTTCTAATTTTAGGAAAAAAATATATATGAAAACGATATATGCAAATAAAACTGAGGAAACATACTGTTAAAAGTTTAAGAGCCTGCCTCTACAAAATTCAATGGCTTGAGACTGCAAAATCCAAACATAATGAATGAAGTTCCCCGAATTTAATTTAGACCTCGTATGAAGGTCTAGTTGTCTGTTTCATGTCCTACAGTTACCAACCCAAGTTCAAAAACTGGTCAAAATAAATCTTCTACCTAAGTCTCTGTCTCTATACACATCAGCCCCTAATCATAATTATAACGATATTTTTTTTTAAATATGTTGAGGTTAAAGGACAATTTTCCTCCTTAGTTTCCCAAACTACCACTAGTCCAATAAGAAAAGTTTTGGTGAAAAATACTAAGCATAATTTTGTTTTACCACATGGTGTTTTACATAAGATTGAAGATGATTATTTTTTAAGCAAAATTTTTGTTTGATCTTTTTTTAAATAATTTTCGTTGTATTTATTATTTAATATATGGTATATTCATAATTCGATAAATTCATATTAGTTAAGCTTATATACCATAAGTATTTTTTTTATATATTATTTGTTATTATCAGAAGGTCTCATACAGTTCAATCTAGGTTACTTATGCTTTTATTTATGAATTTTTTCTAGTGTTTTCTGTTTTTCTTTTCTTTGCAATTTCATGGTAATTAACATAAGATATTCCCTTTCTCAAAGAATAAGTGAGTAACCCTTTATTATTGTTAGTTGTTTCGTAGCCTTAATAATATTTCGATTATAATAAATCCTATATTCCGGTTTGCTTAAACTTTAAGTTAAAAATTTACAATTCAATTTTTCAACCCTTGATCTGATCTTTATTAAGCAATTTTGACGGACCTGTAAAAGTAGATTAATCTATATATGGTTATTATTTATCATAAATAATAAAATAATTAAAACATGTAAATTTAATTAATTGCATGAATAGTTGTGAAAATCAGACCGATTTATTCGGTTGGACTAGAAAATTGGTGAATCGGTGACAAAGTCGGTCTAAATGAGTCGTCTGACTGGATAAAGAATTGAATCGATGAGACTTGATTTGAACGAGGCAATTTTGACCAAAATTGATGAACCGACGAGTTTAAAAAATCCGGACCGATTCGGACTCCATTTTTTTCGCCCCCACCCTGAAACGGCGTCTTTTTTACTTAAAAAACAAAAAAGAAGCCCTAGAAGGCTAAAATGGCGACGCCATTCTCCCAAACTCCCAAAGACCTAACCCTCTCTTAGTCTCAGTGTGGCTCAGAGTCAGAGAAGCTCGCACCACCCGACCACCGGCCAGCGCCATCGCCACCGCACGATTGTTGCGACGTCGTCGACTAGTCTGACTTGTCTCGGTGGCCCCCTGTGCATCTCGGCTCGTCGCCTCCTGTCTTGTACGTCTGTCGCCATCGTCGCGTCTCTGGTTGTCCTTGTCGTCGTTGTTGTCGCGTCTTTGTCGTCGCCATCGTCGCACCGTACTTGGTCTCCGGTCTCCCTCTTCTCTATCCGTCGTGCATCGGGTATGTGTTTTTTTATTTTTTTAAGTTATTAAGTATTTCAGTTAGAATTAATTGATTAATAATATTGATTATCTAAATCTGTTGATTATATTATTTCTGGTAGATTATTGTTGTAAAGATTATTTCTGGTTGATTAAGATGGCTTTATCAAATACACCATCAGAAACCCCAACTTTCCAAGAACAAGGATCAACTCCTGATGTAACAATTGGAACCCAAAAAAATAACAATAGAGAAAAAACTAATCCTGCATGGAACCATTGTAAACAAGTTGTGGATAAAGAAAAAATTGTTCTGTTATGTATATATTGTGAGAAGCTTATTAGGAGGAGGAATTAACTGGGTTAAGTATCATTTGGCTGGAAAAGAAGGAGATATTGAGGTATGTGTAAGGTACCAACAGTAGTGAGACACTAATTTAATCAAAATATTGAAGATCTTCAAAGTAAGAAAAGGATAACTCAAAAAGAATATGCAGAAAATTATAATACTGGTGATGAAGTTGAAAGAGAATTTGATGAGATCGAACGTAATGAGATGCGACATTAACAAAAATCAAGACTTTCAGCACCTAGCTCTAGAAAACAAAAACAATTCAAAGGATTACAATCTTTTTTTTCATCGATAGCAACACCTGAAACTCAACCAACTATCAAAAGTGTTCTCTAAAGCAAAGAAATTGTGGAGAAGTGTGATATTGCTATTACGAGATGGATGATGGATGTCTCTGTGCTATTTATTGATTCAACTTATTACTAGTCCATGATTGATGCTATTGCAAACATGAGTGCAGGGTATAAAGGCTCAAATTATGGAAGAATTTGTGGATATTTGTTGAGTAAATTGGTTGAAAATGTAAAGAAAAGGATTGAAGATTATCGCGAGATCTAGAGACAAACTGGATGTACTATCTTGGCCGATGGATGGACTGATCGTTGTAGGCGTACTTTAATTAATTTCTTGGTTTATTATCATAAATGAACTGTATTTCTAAAATCAATTGATGCTTCTCATATCTCAAAAATTGCTAATGCTTTGTTTGAGTTGCTTAATTAGGAATGTTGTATTATTTGTTGGTCTACAGAGTGTTGTATATGTAGTGATGAAAAATGCTGCAAATTTTGTTACTGCTGAAAGGTTGTTGAAATCTGAGTTTTCTAAATTGTATTGGTCTCTTTGTGTAGAGCATTGTGCTAATTTAATGTTTTAGAATGGTGGAAAGTTGGAGGAAGTGAGTGAAACTGTGTTAGATGAAAAAATATATCCAAACTTTGAAATTACTCTTTGGATATAATCCATAGATTATTATTTTTATTGTGCTAAATTAATATATTAATGTAATAATACTAACAAATTTTATATTTATTTTTGTATTAGTTATTTTTAGAATTTGAGACTTAATGTTTATTAAAATATTAATGAAGATATGTATTTTAAATTTTGATTTTAAAGTTTTGATAATTTTATATTTTTTATTTATATAGGATTGAATTAATCGGTTCAATTAGTAACCCACCAATTAAATCAGTAACTCAATAACTCAATAACGTGACCGATTTAATTATCAATTTAGTTTTGACGTTATAGTTACAATATGAGAAAGCAAATTAATGGAAACACATGGCTAGTTTCCAATCTAAATCTAAATTATTGGAAAGTTTTTTCAATAATTTTATGATATTATTTTTGTTTTTCGATATTTTTTAATGTAACGGATTAAAAATTAATCATTCGAATATTTAAATTTATTTAAAAATTTATTATTGATTATTGAATTATTATATATATAATACAAAATTTAAATTTTTAATATTTATTTAAATAAATGAACTGAGTACTAGACTAATCTAAATGGGTTAGTTTCATAATTTTCCGAGTTTAAGGAATAAGCGTGAAGGAATATAATATATATTTAATTCCGTGCACCCTTCAAAGAGCATGAAATTGATAAATAATAAATTAATAATAACATGGGGTTAAATGATTATTGATGAATGCTATACTGAGTTGATTGGTGGTATCGTACCTAAAATAATAACGAAGTTCCAAGCATATGATAAATCAAATTAAATAAAATAGATGTTAATAATTAAAAGCAAGAGAAATTTTTTTGGAACATTTAACGATCGATCAATCTGAACAATTTTGGCGACATAGTTTTAACTGTAGGCCCTACTGGTGAAGTTGATTGCATGGTTTGATCATCACGTAAAAAATATCAAATAATATGAATAGGTAATCACAGGATTTAACCAATCTTAATTATACCTTTATGATGAGTGGATAGAGTTAACCTAGCTATTAAAATTATTGTTATATATTCATAAATACGTTTATTCCCAAAAAAACCTTTGGAACTGTGAATTGTATATAGGTTTTTTTGTCATTTAAATCATAAAATTGTTTATTTTATAAATTTAAGCTATTAGATAAAATAATATAAACAATTATAAAAAATATTACGTATATACAAAAAAATTAGATATTATTATTTATATATTATTTTACTATTGTAGAATAATCAAGTCTACAATAACAAAATAATAAATTTTTTTATACTTAATAGTAGAGTAATAAAAAAAAATTATATACCAAATACATATCTTTATATATTTAAATTAATTAATAGTTTATTTTTAGTGTATATATAATATAATTTAATATACATTTATGATCTATCAGACTGAATCTTTGAAATCAAGTGTTGTGTTCATATTCCATCAGGAAGATATAATTAATTAATTAGTTAATTAATTAATCAACAGTTATGAGGAAACGTCGCTGTTATGATAAAGATAATGTATAATAATATTCCCCCTTTAGAGTATTCATGGTTTAAAAGAATATTTATCTTCCACACGAAATTAATAGCTCCAAAGAGCTTGTTTATATGCAGTGTTATTTTCTTCTAATAATTCTTTAATTATTGGCTCATTTGCTCAAAGATAAGTGTTCATTTACTTTTAATTCGTCAAGATATTAAACTGCATAGCAATATACTTAACTCAGAAGCCCTCTCACGTTGTTGATTTATTATATAATATCTATACATAAAAAATATCATTATTGTAACATTTATCTCATTTAATTTAATCAATTTAAAGTTATTAAGTTTAAAATTAATCAACATCATTGTATTTGAAAATTAACATGCATAATATTACAGTTTCTAATTTGACTAAATTGATATTATAGGGGAAAAGTATTATTAGTTTAGCTGTTAAAAAAATGACATATATATATTATTAGTATAAAACTTTTTTATAATCATTTGGACACACTTGAATTGAAATTTCAATATTTATATTTTCAATTTTAACTCCATTTCTCTTTTAGATTTGGAATTTGACTTGCTTTAGAATTTTAAATTATTGGATTTAATTTTGATTCAACACATACAAATTAAATCAATTTTAAAACCATTTAATTTTATATTATCATCCAATGTTTTGCCACAACAATTATTATAGGCAAATTTTTCATTCACTAATTAATTAAATTTCCTTGCATCCGAAAAAAAAATATCAGTTATTATTATTATTATTATTATTATTATTATTATTATTATTATTATTTCACAAGTTTTTCTAACGAAAATATTAACCACAAAAATAATCAAACGTAGCAAAATAATAAAATTTTTTCGTAAACACTAAAATCTAAATACATATAGATTGATTAGTGCCTAAACTACATAGTGTATATGTAGCATAATTGAAAAATTAATTGGGTTGAGTATATAAAACTTTTTACTTTGTCCTAATCGTTAATCTAATTCTATTTACATTTTAGTGGCTAGAAATTTTGGTAATTAGCACGAGGTTACAAGTTCGTACCTCATTATCACCATTGCGAAATTGAGTATTAATGGGCTCCGCTAGATAAACAGCAAAAAATTTGAACAACGTGGATAATGAACTAAAAATTTGGTTCAATAAAGTTAAAAATAAAAAAGACTCCACTAAAATTATCCAACTAAAAAATTTTATTCAGTAGTTCAAAAATTTTAACCATTCATTATATTTTAATTTATTAAATATTAGTTTCTCTCCCAAATATTTTGCTATAACCGTCTCACCAACCAGCCCCTTTTGCTGGCGTCACTCTCTCACCGAACATCATCGTTCACGCTGTTGTTTGGTTGCCAACTAGTCCCCATTATTGCTGTCGGGATCCTCTTCACCGCCGTTGGTTCGTCAACAAGGACC
The DNA here is from genome assembly GCF_003086295.3 of Arachis hypogaea. Classification (NCBI taxonomy): domain Eukaryota; kingdom Viridiplantae; phylum Streptophyta; class Magnoliopsida; order Fabales; family Fabaceae; genus Arachis; species Arachis hypogaea. The sequence goes on along the minus strand of NC_092045.1, from coordinate 108,242,442 downwards.
CTCATTAGCACTTAAGGATAACCATCCAACAACAACAACAACAACAACAAAGTCTTGTCTCACTAGGTGGGGTCGGCTACATGAATCAAACGATACTATTGTGCACTGTCATGTATTATGTCTACAGAGAGACCGTTTACATGTAGATCTCGTTTGACCACCTCCTAGATGGTCTTCTTAGGTCTTCCTCTGCCTTTCGCCCCTTGTCCATCTTCCATCTCATCCACCCTTCTGACTGGGTGTTCTATCGGTCTTCTTCTCACATGTCCAAACCACCTGAGACGCGATTCAACCATCTTTTCCACAAAGGGTGCTACTCCAACTCTTTCCCTTATATCTTCGTTCCTTATTTTATCCAATCGCGTATGACCACTCATCCATCTCAACATCTTCATCTATGTCACACTCAACTTATGTTCATGCTCCCCTTTGGCCGCCCAACACTCCGCACCATAAAGCATAGCTGGTCTTATAGCGATGCGATAGAATTTACTTTTAAGTTTTAAAGGTACTTTTTTATCGCATATAAAACCAGATGCACTCCGCCATTTTGACCAACCTGCTTGGATCCTATGATTTACATCCTGTTCAATCTCTCCATTATCCTATATGATGCGCCTAATATACTTAAAACTTTTAACTTCTCATAGGATATTTTCTCCAATCTTCACCTCTATATTAGTATTTTCCCTTCTCAGACTGAACTTACATTCCATATATTCCGTCTTACTACGGCTTATGCGCAGACCATACCCTTCTAGAGCTTATCTCTATAAGTACAACTTCTTATTTAGGTCTTCCCTTAACTCTCCCATAAGGACGATATCATCGGCAAAAAGCATGCACTATGGCACAGGCTCTTGGATGTGCTCTGTAAGTACTTCTAAGACTAATGTGAAAAGGTATAGACTTAAGGATGATCCCTGATGCCATCCAGCACATAAGAATTAAAATAATCATCCACATAACTACTAAAATAACCCAAGGAGGCAGCATACCAGATAATAAACGACAAGCTCATGATGGACAGAAACCCCTGGCTGAATATGGCATCGTTCGTGACAACGTGGATGGAGTCGGAGTGCGACAAGTTCATAACGGCCGCCATTAACAAGAACCACGTTGACATGGATGAGTACCCTTTCACCACTAAGCTCCAGACGAGTCCAATTTTTTATTTTATTCATTTCATTCTTTAAAAACAGTGTCCTGCTTATTTTCTTCTAACAATTTCTTTAAAAATAGGCGGAATGGCACGACTATCCCCGACATCGGCACAGGCTAAAGGGGAGACAGCGATGCGGGTGAGACTGCAGCGACGTACACGGAAACCGGTGTTTCAAGCTTCAACTGCATCTGAACGGAGTTAGAAAGAACGGCAGCATTATGATGCATTGGAACGGCTGTCTATTTTAGATGTAGAAGGGAGAACCGTACGATTTGGACGAAAGGAGAGAAAAGTTAAAATGGAATGAGAATATAATGTATCAATATATTTAGAAGAGATTAATTGTCTAACCTTAATAATTTAAATTCAAAAATTAATTATTTTAATAAATTGAGAATCTAATTTTAATAATCAATTTATTTTTTTAAACCATTATTTACGTTGTTTAATATTTAAATTGTTTACTTATACTTTCTCTTTATCAAAATGAAAACAATTACGTAGAGACTTGAATTAGGATCATGTTTGCATAAACCATAATTTCAAGTTCACATTTCACATTGAATTTTTCCCCTTTCGTTTTCTTTTGTGGGAACAAACAATGATTCATAATCAAAAGACACATTAGTAGTTAAATTAAATTATCAACTTCAATGATGCTGTGGAAAGTGCGGGATATAAATTTGTATATTACTGGCCCTTCTTTTCTCTCTTTTTTTTCCCCTCTTTTTTTAAGCCATCTACTCCCAAAAAAAAAAAGCACTCACCAATTTCTATCTACTATGTATTATGTAATTCATGATATATAGCATCTTTCTAAATTTTGTCATGTAAACTCAAAATATAGAGCATTTCTGTTTTCAAAATTAGGCAAATTACAAAAAACTCATGCACAACTAACTATTTTTAATAATGTTTAGTACTGCATTAAAAGAAAAAAAAAAGTTAATTAACTGGTGATGCAGTATGAATATAAAATTAATCTTTTTAAGATCTTTGTTCCTCAAGTTCCAGAGACAACTCGAACTTTTGACTGTCCCTTTGAATGAGCAAGCTTACTTTATCTCCTACATTGTACTCATCCAATGCTTTCAGTAACTCTCCTTTGTTCTTCACCTGCCAAGGATTCACCAAAGTTACCAAATTCATGAGTCCCTTTTCTATGAAGGAATTTAGGTAGTGTTTGGTTACTAGGGATGGCAATGGAATAGGACGAGATGGGTATTTAAGTACCCATACCCATCCTGAACACCCACACATTGCCCCATTTCCCGCCCCATTACCCACAGGTATATATATACCTGCCCTGTCCCGTCCCGTCCAGCCTCGAACCTAATTGATTTATAGTTTTTCTTCTTAGAAAAATCTATAATATGAAGAAGATAAACAAATTGAACGAAACTAATAAATAAAGTTCCAAACATGATTAAGTACTTCGAAACATAACTAAGTTCAAAGATAATCCTAAATTATTCACAACACATAGTTTATAGAAATAACCAGGTCTTACACATGAATAACACGCAATATACGCGGCAGAGCAGGGTGGATGATGGGGCGGGACGGCCATTACCCATACCGCCTATACCCAAACAAAAATAACCTGGTCTTACCCAAACCCACACCATACCCAGTCAACCGTTGAAAATATGAACAGGGGGGAGGGCAGGTCGGTCCAAATTGTCATCCCTATTGGTTATTGTCTTCAAGGCAAACAAAGTTACTTATTGGAGACAAAAACATGCTTATAGAAAAGGATAGAAACAACAAACTAAAATTGTTGATCAAGGAAAAATTTTTAAGATAAAACTTTGATTTCCAAACAACGTAGACTACGTTTTCATTCTGTGGTTTAGATAGAAAGAAAAAGATTAAGGGTGCGTTTGGTTTGTTTTGCATTCTTTTAGATAAAACAAACTGTTTTATCTTTTTCCTTCAGAAAATTCCGAAAACAAAAAACACTACAAATGAAAAACAGATAATGAAAATGCAAACCAAACACACATATTTCTATTCTCACTTTTAAGAACAACAAAAACACAAGAATTTTCTGTTTTGGGATGGAAAACTTGTTCATCTCTCTATCTCCACAACCAAATGAGTTTGTGTCAATTGTCTTTGTATGTCTATTTAAGAGCCAAAATTACTGAGTTAGAAATACAAAAACACGGCCAGATATTTTTCACTTTGGGGAAATATGGAAAATACAATAATATTTTGTCTCTACGACAAAAATAGTGACTTTGTCGCCGCCTTCACAACTGAACGAGTTTTTGTGTCTAACTGTCTCTGTTTTTCTAACTTAGAGGTTGCGTTTAGATTCTATCCTTGCGACAGAAATACAAAGGCAGAAGGATATTTTCTATTCCTACTTGCATGAAGTACAGAAAACACAAGAATTTATCAATTTACTGTCTGTGGAGATAAATTTTGTCTCTGACCCTATCTCTACAACCAAACGAGTTTTATATTTATTGTCTTTGTATAAAACTAGATAGATAAATATAAAATGAAAAGTTCGGCATTCAAAAGAGGATGATTTTAACAGTTTCTGCAAAAGACGGCTCACCGGCTTATTGTCAACTGCAACAATGATGTCTCCAAGGACTATATTACCAGCAAAGCCCCTTGTTGTCGGGTTTAGCCCAGCTTTTTCGGCGACACTATTTTTAGGAACCTGGAAATGTAAGTTCTACACCGTTAAAGCATGATTCAGAAGCAAATATGTATAAGAAAAACAACATATCATGGATTACCTGAAGAATAAGAGCGCCATTCCGGACATTAAGTTGATTTGCAATCAAGTCTGGTGCTATATCAACATTCAAACCAGCTCTGACAACCTTAGAAAGAGATAATAATCAACATCAAGAAGCAAGAAATATTTTCATAACAAAGGTATCTTTACCAAGATTGTTTGTGTGCTTGTCTATGTTTCTGCAAACTACTTACTTTTCCAAATTTAATCAGTTGTGGAACAATTCGAAGAACGGTTGAAGATGGGATTGCAAATCCAACACCAGCTGATGTTCCTGCAACACCAACAAAAAAGGCTATAAAAAAAGCATTTAGAGAAGTGCAGAAACTGGAACTTAAGCAGCCACTTTTTTATGCAAAGGAATTAATAGACCAGCAATGTGACAGGTGAAAAGAAATTGAAGGTTTTAGTCAACTGAACCAAAACACACATCCTGCTTATGTAGGTCAGTCTATTTTGTTCTTATTTTCATGGTTACAAAGAATGGAGGAAAAATGAAAAGAACAAGACAATGACAACTTGCCCGTCTGAGTAAATATTGCGGTATTAATCCCAATTAAGCGTCCTTTTGAATCCAGAAGTGGACCCCCGCTGCAACAGACAGAAAATGCAAGAAGATCAGGGTGTTATGTGGCAGCAACTAGGGAATGGAAAGCATACATTTTTGCTGGGTGAAATGAACCGGAAGGGACAGACTATGGAATCAAAAAATGATGCATTCCTAATTCAGATGTGGAAAGGATCCAAGTGTAACCTGTTCCCGGGATTTATGGCCGCATCGGTCTGAATACCACCACCAATTGTTACACCAGTTTGGCTGAAGATGTCTCGGTTAAGTCCACTAATAACCCCAACCGTGAGGGTGTGATCAAAACCAAATGGGTTTCCAATTGCCAAACATTGCTGCCCGACTTTCAGAGACGATGACTGCCCTGCCTTGATAGGCCTTAAAAGATCCACAGGGGCTTCTACCTGTATTTGTAAGGTTATGATTTATGAATCTACAGGTGATATATGCATGAAAATAATAGACATTTAGATGATGATATTATAGTATTCGAAAGTAAAGTATGATTACAATCATAAGGTTTAGGGAGTTGGATTGCTTCAAGAGGAACACAAGGGACTAATTACTAATAAACCCAGGTTGAGGGTTGTCTTATTTAATTTAGCCGAACATCAATCTTACATCACACTAACAAAATCGAAGTATATACAGACAAAGTCTTCAATAGTATTTACTTTATTAACAAAAAAAGCAACTGTTATAAACTAATAACTTTTACTGAACACACAAGGAACATGAAAGAACTTGGAAAAAGAAAAATGATAGACAATTTTAAAGTTAAATTATGAGTTAGCGATTAAAAGGTAATACATTAGAGTAGTGATAAAAACAAACAAATATAGGATCCGATATAACCCCAGCAACCATAACAGTAGCAAAACATAATCCAACATGGAAGCAAAATATTCTGATGGATAAGATATAGCATCCAACAAACCATAATTTTAATGGAAAACTCTATTGATTGGGAAATAAATACAGAAAGTGAAAAAGAAATCATGCCTTCAAGACAGCAAGATCCTTCAACCGATCAGCTCCAACAAGTTTACCCTCAAAATTCTTTTGTACCCTTAAAGAAGTGTAAAAAACCATAATTATTTAGTTGGCAGAAAGAAGTACATGAAAATAAATAAAGTCTCCATCCTCACCCTTCGGATGCTAGAATATTAACTCGTGCAACAACCTGACCAGAGCTTGGGTTTCTTGAAAGGGCATTACCAATTACTGAATATGATAAAATAACAGAAGAATCAAAAATCCATTCCAAACATGAAATGTGTCCCAGTGTGTGCATGCAGTATGTGTCTGGAGCATAGTCAACCAGCAGAACAAGGAGAAAAGAGAAAAATCATACAATACCCAAAAGCTGAAAATTTTCAATGAATCCATGCTATTGTGCTGAAAATTCATGTTCAAGTTAAGAAGAGCATTTAGTTGTGCTTAAACAAGAAAAAACTTTTATCCATGTAAAAGAAGCTTTATGTTCATTCATATCTCACTAAACTCTTAGAGAAGAGAACTAATGCTGAATGCATATATATTACTAACGCTTAACATATATGATACTTTCTTCAGTAATTCTCACCATGATAATTCGTCACAATGTGGCCTTCCTCGTCCCACACAACTCCAGAACCATTTCCTTCAGGAATCTGGACGTATGAATAACAAAGAAATAAATAAATAAAGATTTTTTTTTAAATAAAAAGGGATGAAGTACATAATTCAGCTCCTATAAACATGTAGGCCAATAGAAAAGCTTATAATTCGTATAAGCTAAAGATAATATAACAATGAATAAATGAGACAGTCCTTGATATCCTTAATTTTGACATCAAATATTAGTACTAAAGTATGAAATTACCTCAACCGCGCCAGTTATATTAAGTTGAGGACGCAATGTCACATCAAAGATGTTAACAACGGAGTACGTGTTACTTTCAAATAGTTGGACAATTCGATCCTGCCAATCACAACAAATTGGATTAAGTTACCTGGAATACCACTATGAAAGGGTAAAAAGCATGCACAATCACAGTAGACAAAGGGCAGCTACAGCTGAAAGCTGACCTCAACCGGAAAGAGCGGGCCAGAAGAAACCACAGGAGGAGTCACTTGTTCAAGTGTCACTGATGGGTCTCCCAAAGCTAGGGCTGTACATTTACAATTTATGTCCAATGAGAAATTTTGTGGTAAATATCAAATACTAGTGAAGACTTCTACTAAAGAATTTAGCATATGAAAAAAATAGAACAAAGCTGATGTCTGATGAATTTGAGACAGTTGTTCCAGTATCTCTCATAGTCAGGGATGAAAGAAAGCAAGAAAAGAACGAAAAGAGAGGATGTGATTTGACTACTAAAAACTTCGTATATTGACAATGCCTTTCGAATGTGTATTCATGAGTTGAAGGGTAATTATTGATGGCATATTACAGATATTATTTTAATACTATTGTTTATTCATGGCTCCATGTAACAATCTAAGAATAAAAAAATTGAAATAAACTTCTATGATAAAAAGAAAATGATAAGCTTCTATGCATTGAACAAGCCATTTCAAATCCAAGTTCAAAAAGTTATAAAAGTTTCCAAATTCCCTTTCCAACATTCAATCAAACAGGTGGAATGCAAAAAAAGCAGAACCGTGCGAACCTGACAAATACCTTGAAGAATGGAAACATGAATACATTGTCAAACTCGCCATCAACACGCGCCGCGTCGGCGACAAATGAATTTTCCTCAGCATTCCATCAAAATCCTGAGCTTCATCTTCACCAATCCTGCATAAACACACACACACAAAAATTACAACCCCACCCATATAAGAACCAACAAACCAACAACAAAAATGCAATCTAATAGCCAATAACAATGACAAAGATTCAAACTTTGAAACCAGTGTAACAAGAAGAAACCACACACAAACACACCCAGTTGCAAATTTGTAATTTTGAAACCTTGCGCAGTAAGGTACCTTGAAATGGAGATAGGTTGGGACTGAACGGCGTCGTTTAGGAAGTGTTGTTGTTGGGAGTGAGAAGAACACACAGAGGACATTCCATCAAAGAAAAGCTCACGGCGACTGAGAACAGTGGTTCTTGTTTGCGATGTTGGCACCGCCATTCCCACACACCAAGAATTGCATGCTGACACTATTTTCATGTTGTTTCAAAATCTGAACAAAAAGAGAAGATTTTTGTGAGGGAAGTGAAGGAGATAAGGGATTATGAAGAGAAATGAGAGTGGGAGTGAAGTGAGTGAAGTAAAAGAGAAGAAAGTGTCAACTAACTTTCTACTGAGATGACAAATGCCTCATCGTTTAACTTCCGACATAGTCTTCAATTTACTGCTTTGCCAATTCCAGATTTTTTTGTGGCCCACCCATCACACACAATCTTCAATTTACTACTCTTCAGTCTTCAGTGTCCCATTTTTTAGATGAGATAGATACACGTAGACATTTTATTTACCAATTACAAATTAAAAAGGATTGAATACTCAACCTCGTCATGATAATTTCTTCCATATCTCCAAACAAAAAAAAATTATTTTTTTATTTTTGATATTTAATTTCGTAAAATTAGTTAGTTTTGTGTCAAAAATCTCTCATTAAAATATATTTATATAAAACGTTAATCACTAATATATTTTTTATTTATTTTTTATAAATAAAAATAATTTAAAAATCACTAATATTTTTTAATTTTATACAAGTTAATATATTCGAAAAAAGTAATATAAAAATAAAAACTAAACGGTTTTGATAATTATCCTTAAAAGATAACAAAATTCCAAACAAAAAAAATTTGTTACTCCTAGTTAGTTTTTAATGGACCAATAAACAATTTAACATACTATGTAGACTTATCCGTTAATACCAATAGAAAATATTGATAGAAAAATTAATCAGTCTCATAAAAGTAAAGATCAGGGACCGAAAATAGTATTTTTTTGTGTTGAGAACCTCGTTGTTTTTTAAAGTAATTGTCAAATGGCAGTTTAAATTTTTTTGAGTAAAGTATGTTTTTGTCCCAACGTTTGGGATAAGTCCCAAAGTTGTCCCTAAGGTTTCAATCGTCCTATTTAAGTTCCTAACGTTTCAAAATCATCTCAATTATGTCCCGCCGTCAATTCTGTTAACGGATCCCTAACAGCAGAACAACATTGAGTCAATTTTGAAATGTTAGGACTTAAATAGGACGATTGAAACATTATGGACAACATTAAAACTTATCTCAAACGTTGGAGACAAAAACGATACTTTACTTTTTTCATTAAAAATTATTAGCTTGTGTTTTTTTAGAGTGAAAACACATACACCTGTGTCTAAGTGAAGATAATAGTTGAGAGTTACTAAATAATAATTTAGATATATATGTTTTTAACGAATTATAGTTCAAATTGCATAATCTCTTTATTCTTATTTAGAGGTCTCGAATTTTAATCTCCATCTTAATTTTAGAAAAAAAATTAGATAAATATATTAAATTATCTAACAATTTTTATTTAACAATTTCACATAAAAATAATAGCACATGAGTTTCTATCTTTTTTAAATATAAAATATACGTTAAGAATATATAAAATAATATATTAGATATTTTATATATATTTTTTTCTCTGTTTTAAAATAAGTGCGGTTTTTACTTTTTAAATTTATTAAAAAATTAATATATCGAGACAAATCCTTTACTCAAATATATTAATTTTTCAATAAATCAAAAAAATAAAAATAACATTTATTTTAAAACGAAAGGAATAACATCGTAATTTTCAATTTAAATGATTAGTGATTAAGAAAATGAGATAATTTATTAGAAAAACCAAATCAATTTTGTAATTCATGAGAAGTTATGAGAAAAATTACGTGCTTTCAAAATAGTTATTAAGTAAATTATATAAGAGATTAAATGTGTGTTTCAAATCAAACACTTTGGTATTTAACAAATGCGTGTATAGTTTGAGTGTTTTCTATTTTTATTTATAAATTCGTAAAATTCAAATAATGTTATATATTCATATTTTTTTTGTAAACTTAATCCAACTAAGTTAGTGTAACATCAAAAAAAATTATTCTCATTTTTTTCACCCAAATTTTATTATTCAACTTGGTTGAACTTGATTTAAAAAAAATTATACATGTAGCATTTTTCTTTTAAATTTTGGGTGAGCTATCTTATTTTTGAATTATTTGAACCAGTAAAAAATTATTATCATTTTTATAAGAGGTATTTATAGGCAACTTCTTTTTTCATTTTTAAATGTCATAATGAAAAATGAAGTATTAAAATTTTTAGTTGTTATGCTGCCATGTAATAATCCGTAATCTATATATCTAACTAAAACAATTATAAATTACCACTTAGCAATATGTAATCTATATCGTGTTTCCCAAGGTAACTATCGATCGTGTTGAAGAGTTATTTTATCAATAAATTTGTCTTTAGTTTAGAATATCAAAATGATAATATTAACCTATGAAAACTATCCCTAAAAGGAATGACAGTTCTCCCATGAAGCTGTCAACAAGAATTACATTGATTGGACATAAATTTGTCAATCATGAATCCATAAACCACAATTCACACTGATTGTTACTAGCAGAGATTTTGATCAGTACCAAATCAGTAACTGAGAGTGAACAAAAGTGTGACTAGCCTACATTAAAATTGAGCTTCTCAAAAAACAAATAATCCCTTATCAATTGTCATAAATACTACAAACTACTGAAAACTTCCTTGAGCCTTTCACAAACGGCTCTCCTGTGAAATTTTAAATTACAACTAGATACAAAGTCCTAACCAAGAAGAAAATAAGCATTATAACTCTCCCAGTTAGAATCATATCCCATCTCAGGGAATAAGCTATCAGCAACATCAGTGATCATTTTCTCATGTGAATGTAGGACTAACATATATAAGTTAGAAATTAAAGGGTTTCTAAGGAATGGATTAATGGCTCTTCCAAGCATGTCCACATCAGATAACAGCTTTTTGGCATCATTATTTCCAGACACAAGGAAAATGCAGTTTGAGAGGGCATAGAAACCAAGTAAATTTGCATACAAGGGCAAAAATGCATCTTTATGGTTACCCAAGCCTCCTAACCAAACATTACTTTCCTCTTTCCCAAGATGTTCTTCAGCATACCACACCAGTTGATGGAAGAATCTCATCCTCCATCCATGTAAATAACTCCTGAATTCATCTTTGTGGGCCCAAGACTTCAAAGTAGGTAGGCTTTCCATGTTGGAGCAACAAATTTGGCTGATCAACAGCTTCTCTTCATAATGATTGTCAATCTCCTTGTCGAAAACCTGCCTCACGAGATCTCCTTTAGGAGCTGCTACATAGCTTGCAGCATGTAATACCCATTGACAAAGGTAATCAAAGTAATCAATCCAGTGACCAAAGATGGAAGATAGGTGGTCAAAACAGAATCTTATGACCCTATCTACTTGGGTTGGAACTGATCCAGAGGGATAGCTCCTGCTTAATCCTTTTGAAGTGAAACACTTTTGAACATCTAAAGAAAGTCTCAATCTAACAGAGTCATCTTCATCCTCCAGAAGCTTGATGCATGTGAACCATGCATCCAGTACTTGATGAGCGTACAAATTTGCGGCTTCATTTTTCACAAAACCAGGAGATGAAGTGCCCGAGGGAACATGGTTATTGACAACATGCGAGCCGACAAGTGCAGCCTGCTCAAGCAAACCAGACGCTATCAAGGATTCAGCAGCTGCCTTGCGCATACTTGCTGGTTCAGATGATGAACTACATTGTTTAATCATGTTACAAAAGTAAACAATGGATTCAAACAACCAGACAAGCATTTCCTCATTATTTACAAGTTTCTCCATTCCTTCATTAAATAGAACAGAACTTGCAAATAACATGGTAATCCTCTTGGTACATACTCCCAAACAGCAAACAAGGGTTTCTCGAGTCTTCGCATGTCTTATTTGCTTGTACATAGAAACTAAATCATTCCAAAATTGAAAGAGAGTCTCAAAGTCCATTTCACCAATATAAGTTGTGCTGGTGCATTTGCCACCTCTTGCCTTTTCAAACTGCAGCAAATTCCATGCTACAAGGATCCTCAAGATGTAATATTTACATTTATGGTGTTTCTCTAATGTCAAGATCTTCACCAATGTTCCATGAAGGTTTGCTTCAGCCCAAAGCTGAAAATCCCTGATGTCCTTACTAGAAAGATCATAGACATTACCTCCCGAATCAGCTGCTTTTAGGAAATTCAGCAGCCATTTCAGTGTTGCAAGTCGAACTTCATATGCCGAGTCTGACAAGCAGTGAATCAACCTATCCAAAAGACTGGCAGAAACGTTCTCTGAGTCATGTTTATGCAACATTTTTGAACTGGGAAGAGAATGCTTCAGTGACGAATGGATTACTTCTTGCTCATCATTGGATGCTTGGAACAAACAGCTAAAATAGGAAATGGCTGCTTGTTCACGAAGTTCAGCAACTGTTGGGTCATAATATGGCAATCCATTGGCCTCTAAATCTAAGCATTCCGCAGATAATTCTAAAAGCAGGTTGCGAATGGGATAAAAATGTTTTGTTATTTGGCATGTTCTTGCGATGCTAAGCATTTGATCCAGAACCTTTAAGAATGTTTCATTAAGGATCGGGCAAGGGCAATGATTAGGTCTTGCAATAAATGACTTAGGTATAAGTACTCGGATCAATTCACCAATTATATGATCTTTCTTTGAGTTATCAGCAAGATTTTTACAGTTTATATCCAACAGAGAACTCAACTGCAAGAGAATTCCATGAATAGAGTTGAAAGAAATCTTATAGGAACCATTATTTGTACATGGTTCCTTTGCAGAAGTAGCAGATTTGTCTGGGTTCTCTATGCAGGGCAACTCAGAAGCAATATTTAGAAGCACTGATCCCAATTTCTCATTTGACACCAGACTTGTTAGAGCTCTAGATGCAAGTACACGAACACGTAAGTTGCTTTGGGTTGAACATCTCCTAATCCAAGGCATGAACATAAAAGGATCTAGATTATCTCCTGTTTCACCAGCTATTGATGAAGGCTTGAGCCTCGATAAAAGAATCAGAATAGGACACAAGCTTGGATGCAGATTGTTTCCCTGGTTCGATACTGAGTCTCCTGAAGATGCAGGGCCCAGAAACTCTGTTGCAACTTCCAGTTCATTGAACATAAATGAATGCAGCGATGGGTACCTTGGACCAAAAACAAGTTAAAAGTCAATAATTGTCAACTTTTACTGTTTGATAAAAGTAAACTATTCATACAATATCTAAAAATACATACTACTATACTAGTAATTAATGGAGCTACAACTATTGAATGTAAACCTGAATTTGAGAAAACGAACCCATAGGCCCATGAACCCATGTTTTCATCAAAATATTTCCAGAACTAGTGTCAACATTATCTTTATTGTCAAAAAAAAAAAAATTAAAAATAAATGGCGTTCCCTCTGTTTGTCTACCTTTTATTTCATAATACCAGATTCCTTTCACATAATAACACCAAGAAGTTGGTCCCAACTGCAGTAGTTGCCATATTTGTTACTTTTGCTTCCACCGAAAAGGGTATTTTATGCTTTATCTAACATATTTTGCAAAATAGATATTCGAGAAGTAACAAATACATGAAGTTCTTGCGGACTAAATAATGAAAATGATCAACTCAAAAAGTAAAAGTCCCAAAAATCTGGGGAAAAAGTAGTGAAGAGCAATAAACCAATTTTCCTCCTGTAAAAACATTAACATGAAATGGATCGAGTTGTACAGAGGAAATAGAGTGATCAGATCCAAAAGTCAAAGTCATACCTATGAAAAAACTCGAGCCCAGTTATTGCACGTCGAGCGGATTCTCGTTTATGAACATTGAGAAATCCAATCATGCGGCGAACCAAAGCGGTAAAAGCCAGGCAAGCACTATTTCTAATCTCCCAGTATTGTGAAGAGAAAGACCGAATAGACAAAATCAAAGCCTCAGCAGCAAAACCAGATGTATCGGTAGCCAAGTTAGTATCATTGAATGCAGCTCTTAGAGCATTAAATGCATGTACTGTAGGAATGACACCCTCATCTCTGATCTTTGAAGACACCTGGCTCACATTTCTTTCAGCAGAATGTGCGGATTCATTTTTGTTCATTGAACCATTTGACTTGGAAGGGTCACCACTTAAGCAATCAGTTTCTATCTGATTCAGCATAGACCCACTAGCTACATCAATAAGCCACCTTAATGCTCGTGGGAGAAGCTTCTTTGGAGTTCCTTCTGGCTCGGAAAGAAATAGAGCAATAAATGCAGCAGGTATTCCAGCACTTCTTCTTAGCAAATCATCCACCGTTTGTCCTTTGGCTACAGTTCTTTGCATAAGTTGTTCCATCCAGGACTCTGTCAATCTACAAAGTCTGAAAAGGAGAGATACATTTAAGAAGTAGCAAATATATACTATCTATGAAAACATTATTTGGCCATAATGATATAACCATCCACAATTAAGACAAGCAAATGTAATCTATTCATGATACAGAATAAGGAACATGACAAAGCCAATAATCTTAATTACTTGTACAAGGGTAAGACCTCTAACAAGATTGTAAACAACAATTTCACAACTGATTATCATACACATTTTCTACATCATGTTAACCTACGATGTTATAAGTGAATAAAAAAGAAATATGATTTGAAAACCTAACTGCATCAATATTTATCAATAGAGTAAGGTAATAAAGAATCACCATAAAGCCACCAACTTGAGGCATTCATTGTAATATGTTAGTTTTAATATTTTATCTTGATAGGCCAAGCATGCTAAATATTACTAAGGTTCTAACAAATTCATTCTAATATGTTGAGTTCTCGGTGTTCACTTGACACGAACGATAAGTAAGGAACATGGACCAAAAGAATGCAACATCATAAAGTATTTAATGGAATAAATAGAACAATGAGAGTATACCTTGGGTCATTAGAGCAAAGTAAGCGATTGCAAAGAGCTGTGAACCCAGCCCTCGTCTTGTCAATTGCGCCATTGTGCTTCATTTTCAACAGGACTTCTAGAAAGTGATTCCCAATTTTTTCAAGTTGTTCCAAATCAAGCACAGAATCAGATGAAAAACCAGCAGCATTAACAGAAGGTTTGTCAGACTCGGATAACTCTGAAGAAGCACCACTTGGCAATGGTACCTTTCTTATGACAGTCCCCAAAAGAAGGCTCACCTGAGGAAGAAAACATAGTGCAACAACAATTGGGATCCAAAAAGAGAAATTTAAAGTTATGCATCATAGAATATACAATCCTCACTCAATTCTTGTCTGAAAAGAAACAGTATTAACAAGTAAATTTTGTGTTGTTGGTATCTTCCCAGAATACTTATTAATAAATAATTAGCAATAAAATTAGAAATATATTCATGTTGTGTTAGCTTTTTCAAGAACTCGTAACTATTATAATAAAAGGAAAACAAAATTTCCCTTAAAGTTCATGTTATGTACCTCTTTCATAGCCAACCAGCAACCAACCATAACAATCTGTTCTGAAGATCTGGCAGCATGGGAGGGCTTTGAATTATTATCATTTTCAGATGAAGGCATGTGTTCATGCTCGTCATCTGGTATCTCTATCAAAAGATTATCATCATCACCCATATCATCCATGTCTTCAGGAAGATACCAAGCATCTGAAGACACCACCCATAGTGACAACGAAGTTATCCGCATTATAAGCTCCAACAGCCTTTCCAACAAATTTCTCATCTCTGCTATGCTAGACAATGCCACATCAGAATTCCATTCCAATTCCTCAAAAGTATAACGTAAAGCTAGTAATACACCATGAACAAAGCTGTTCTTGCATGCTTTAGAAAGATCTTGTTCTCCGGCTCTCACAACAGCATCCAACCAATCAACCATTGATTTCATATAAAGTATCACAGGGTTCCTGAATGTACCAGACTGATTAACCTCATTTACCAATTCAGATTTTGAACTTAAATGTATGACATTAAATGAATCTTCAATTGAACAACCTAGCTCCAGTACATACTTCCTAAATATAAGCCGTAAAATTAGAGCTCCAGCATCACTTTCCCTTACACGTGGACTGCAAACTAATTTCATAGCCCAGTCAATTACCTGCTTCAGCATGGCTTCACATGAAATTCCAGGAAGTGGGTTTGGAAAATCAAGTAATATGCGAAATGAACTCTCACGCAGCCTGTCCCAACTATCAACAATTGAGCCAACTAACAATAGAGTTGAATCAGATGAAGTCACTCCCTTACAGTAAGGATAGAGATGATTTCCTGAGAAAGAACTGTTAAAGTTCTCACTAGCTGATGGCTTCATAGACCAAGTATTTATCATAGTCAAGATGAGATCCATTGCCATCATTTTTCTCTTGTAAGGGGCAGAAGGATAGCATGAAAAAAATAAGAAACCGCTCAACCACCTCATAAAGTGAAAGAGATCATCTGCTCTTTTAATTGTCAATTCCTTGTTCCCATTTGAAGAAAGAACTTTGTTACAATTATTATGCTCAAGAGGGATCCAGTTTCCTTGCTTTAGTTGTCTCTCCAGGGCTGTTCGAACCCTAGAGAAGAACTTACGAAACAAGCTGTTCCATTTCATCTGAAAAGCAGTGGAGCAACACCTCATATTCAAAGGTACAGCTTCCTTCATTAGAGTTAGCTCTAAATGAGAAAGAAGACTTGCTGTCTTCGGGTTTAAGAAAAGAGTCTCAGCAGCATCTACACGTAGTGACTCATCAACATGTGTCAATGCATTCACTAGCCACTGAACAAGGATCTTAACATGTGTACCCTTTATGCAAACAAAAGCATGTTTTTCTACTCCCATCTGTTCCTTTTCGTCAGGATTCTCACACCAATCAATATCTCCTTCAACCAAAGCAAGAGACCTAGATACCTTGAGCAATGAAACTAGAATTGCAATTCTCTGTTCAAGATTCAATTCCATATTTCCACAAACATGCTCGGGACATTGCAGTCCACTTTCATCCCCACTTGGCCCAACTGAGATGAATGAAAGCATAGGAAATATACTATCCACATCCACTTCTAGTAAAACTGGAAGTGCATAAGTATTTAAATTGGAGCGAAGTTTTGAGAATCCAGAAGCTAGTCCATAAAGAAATGGGCGAAGGCAAAGACCTCTATAGGTAGCATACCCACCTTCAATGCCATCAGTCTCCCAACATTCATCACGCAAATATTCAAGGAAACACTTGAGAAATGATGTGGCAGCACAGCAGACATCATCATCTACATATGCCTGTACGGTATCAAATAGCAGGTCAGGGCTCATATTCAACATTTTCTTTGCTCCCAACCTCTTGGTTAGCAATGCTAAGGGAACATATCTTCCCTTACATCGTGGCCCCAGGGAAAGAAGATCTAATGCAATCTTCTGTAAGAACTTGTTAATTTTCTCACTACCCTCTGACTTACAAAGAGATGACTGAATGTCTAAGAATAGATCAAAAATGAGATGAACTTGTTTCACTGTTTGACTTAAAGGATCTTCTAAGTTGTTCCAAATAATTCTAAGTATTCGCATGCCCATTTCCTCAGGAATAGGATCATAGTCTCCTGAAAGATCAGTAAGATTTGACAATATCGATGTTTTTATTTGTTGCAAACATATTTGCATCACAGTCAAGGCATGAAAATTGAAATGGCTATCAACAGGATTCTCGCAATACCTGCAGAGCTCAGGCAAAATCCCATCATACAATATAGTCTTGATAGTTCTTTCCTCATCATTCTGAACCTCACAGCCACCATCCATGGACACAAAATGAGTGTTAAGCAAGTCCCTAGAAACCGCGGTAAGAATCCCTCTTATGAGGCAAAGCCTACTTAGCACAACAAGACTACACATTTCATTGTAGAAATCATCCTTACAAGGAATCTTTCCAGTGGCATTGCTAAACCCACTGCCGCAATCAACCCTGGAATTCAACACCTTTAAGTTAAAAACACCATGAATCAACACCAATCCAAGCTCCTGCGAGCTCAAGCACACCTGAAGGGCAGCACAGAGTGCCACCCCAGCAGCCACAAAGCAGTCCCGTGAGAATGCCGACGACCTCAAAACACTCAAAAGAACACTAACAACTCCCTCCATAACACCCTTACGATCACAATTCCCATCACCAGCACCATCACTGATTTCCCTAAACTTATGAGGAAACTTCTGCAGCAAGTAATACAAACAAGACAAACCCTCCTGACACTGCTCCATGACAATAGGGGAAGGCCTAGCCCACCCATCACTAGTCTCACAAAGCACACTCTCCAAGCCACACACCACATCCCAACCCACCAACACAGCACACTCCTTCACCACATCAACCAAGTACCCCAACTTGGGCATCCCCAGCACCGACAGCACCGCCCTTGAGGCCGCAAACCGACTCCCCTTGTTGCCGCCACCGGCAGTATAATCCTCGCAGAGCTTCTTGAAGCATCCAGCAATAAAAGGGCACCAAGTTTTCTCCTTGGCTAGCACAGAGACAAGAGTCCGGTGTAAAGGCGCGGAATTTTCTAGAAAGAGGAGCTCCAAGTAGAGTGTGGAAGCTTCTAGAAGAGCAGGGTAGTGGTGGTGGTGATCATCTTGAGGAAGGGATTGGAGGAGTTGGGAGAAAGAGGAAGCGAGGTGTTTGGAGTGGGAGAGTTGGGAGAAGGTGGAGGAGAGGGTGGTGAGTTGGAGGAGGGTGGAGTGGAAGTTGGAGAAGAGGGGGTTGGGGAGGACGGAGGAGAGTGCAGAGAGGAAAGAGGAGGGGAAGGTGACGGCGCTGTAGGTGTAGCGGTGGCGGTGTTGAAGAGCACGCCACTTCGCCGATGACATGTTCGATGAAATGCCTCAATGAACAAGAGAATGATAGGGACAAAAAGGTAATTAGGTAAAGAGGGTTTTGTTTTGTGGGTGGTGGCGCCGCAGAGAGAGGGATTAGGGATTCGAGAGAGACTGAGAGACTCCAATTGGCGCCTTCACTTGTTTAATTGTTTTCTACTTTTCTTTTTCTCTTTAGTTTTTGTTTTTCCTTTTTTTTCTAATAATAAAAAATTCGATTCTGAAAAATTTTGTAATAGATTTATAAATTCTTAAATAAAACCAAAAATCCTGGAAAAAAATCTCAGAACTTATAAATTCGTCATAATTTTTGTTAAAATGTTCTTGGTATTTTTGTTCGAAATATGTAAATCTATTGAAAATTTTCAAGTTTATTTATGATAATTAAATTGTATCAATTTTACGTTCAATATTTTAAAAACTAATTTGCAGCCAATATTTAATATAAAAAAATAAAACTCTTAAAAATAATAATATTCAAAATTTAATTAAAAATACTTAAAATTTAAATTTAACAAAAGTTCGTTTTTAATGAATTTTATATTAAGTTTATTTGATAATTTACTATAATATTAACTGAAATTAATTGTCACTCTATAGCATTGCGCTGCTCTCTAAGATATTATCAAATACGTATACTATGACCAATATTTGACAACATTTAAAACAATTAGATGTAAAATCGATATTTATAAAGTTTGGGATAAAGTTGATAAAATTTAAACATTAGGTGTAAAAATGAAAAAGCTTTTAAAAGTTATAGATATAAGATTATTCGGATAGATAGTACCCGTATTTTAAGTAAAGTATATCTATATCTATGTGTATATATTTTTTTATAGGTTAGCATTTTATTGTTGATTTTTTAATTTCATTTTAAATTTTAAAAAATAATTATGTAATATTCTATTTTTCTAAAAGAAATCAGTATTCTCATTTTTATTAATTTTTATTCTCTATTACTAAATATTTAAAAATTATTTTAGATATGAAAAAAATGATATTTTATTTGAATATAAGTGTTTTACAGAATTGTGAAAGCATAAAAAAACAATCCAACACGCAAGTAACGTGTTGCCTGCTGTCTCCATCCAGGAAGTAACCTTGGTGTATAAAAACGAAAGAGGAGTAGAACTCGGTTGCATATCATCTTTGTTTCCCTTCACTATCTCCATACACCATACATTTTCAACTTATTAAGCCAAGGTGCATTGATCAGCGGCCCCAAAAACGCAAATACCACATGTCAACATCTAAGCAGCACGCAGACTACGTGTTGAGTTCACCGTGCCACATGTCATTCATGCAGCAACACGCAACATGCGTGTTGCCCCGTGTCTCTTAGCAAGCGGCAAGCTCCGCACCGAAAACAGCAGTCATTTATGGAGAGGGTTTAGGGTTGGTGGTGCGGGAGAGTGGTGGGGTTGAGGTTGATTTTATTCTTTTCTGTTAAGAGTGGACAAAGAAGTGGTGGAGTTTGAGATTTTTCAATGTTTTAAATTAGTTTTAAAGTTGAGAGTGAGATTAGTATATTTATAAGGGCTATGTATTATCGAAAGAAGAAACAACAACTATGTTCCTTCTCACATAAAATAAAGTATGACATAATGACACTATGATGCTTTGGTATCATTAGTTTTTCTTATTCTCAGTTTTTTACCCTTCAAATGTATACCATGTCATTCATATTGAATTGTATTTTTTTTTTTTTGGTCTCATATTGAATTGTACATGATTTAATGATTTTATTTTTTATTTTTTTCAAAAAAAAGAAAAAATTACTAATGTAGTTTTTAAATAACAGTTTGTTGAGATTAGGAAACAATTTAATTATGACAAACATATATTTTTAGTTAAGTTGAAAAATTTAAAAATTTATTTGATGCATATTTTTTTATTGAAAGTCTAAGCTTGTGTATGAAGTCTAAGCTTTTTATTTGATGTATATCTTTTTATCCGAAAATGGCAAAGCAAATCAAAGGGAGAACGGTTTACTTTTTTATGGAACCAAAATCATTTACCAAAAATGTATTGGAGGAAAAAGTGAAATTAACGGAGGCAAAGTCAAACCAAAAGTTTCTTATGGTTCAAAAGCAAAATAAGTACTTGAGCAATGTCATTCTTGTATAAGTCAAATGACTTGTTGAAGGTCCATTTTTTCACCTATCACTATTTGAAAGAAAAAGAAGAAAATGATGGTTACTTTTTTCTGTTACAAATCAAATGCTAAAAATAAAATTTGGGGTCAAAGCATAATATTGAGGGTGTTGATTTGACAAACACATTAAAGGTCTCATAATCATGACTTTGTTACTGATCATCTCACCTTTGTGCCACTCTACTTTGATTTTCAACCCTGATTTTCTATTTCAATTTTTTGGGAGAAGAAGAAGAACTCAGCTGGTTCAATGCTCAATGAGTTGACTCTTTTCACAAGAGGTATTACCTCATACAAAACGGAGTAATCAATCAAGGATTGAGGCAAGAAGAAAGAACTTAAAATTCTGAGATAACCTAATACACTTTCCACTCAAAATTGGAAGTTTTGGAAGCAATGCACTACACTAAAGGAAACATTCTGCTAAGATGGAAGGCAATATTTGAGAGTTTTAAAAGGATTATGCTTATAGTTTTTAAGTTGTTTTACTTCTTTTCCTTCATGTTTCTCTAATATTATGATTCTTCAGTTTTATCTTTCCTTATTTCAATTAATGAAAAAAGGTATAAACGTGAGGATTTAGAAAAAGTCACTAAAAAAAAAAAGAAAAAGAGAGTTAGCTTGGAGAAAAAGTCAAAAATTATGTCAATCTCTTTTATAATTATTTTCTGTTTTGTTTCTTTGAATCTGAAAGGTATCATTTGCTAAGTTGGGTGAGCACTTAGTGTTGATAGTCTAGAGAGTAAATCTAGTCAAATCAAGCCTGGTTAGAAGTTTGGTTTGTCCCTGATTGGATTAGGAAGAATCCTTGAGAATTGGTGAATATAATCTTTGAAAAGATAGTGAAAATTCTACCATAGTTGTAGTGTAGACTAGATATAAGCCACATTATATAAGGTGGTTGAAACAGGATACATAACTGTATACTTTTCTCTTCTCTATTCTGTTTTCGTTTGTTTCGTTATGAGACAAAATTAAATTATTTTTTGCATGATTCATACAATAGATACAACAGAATCTATTTTTCGTGGTAAAATTTAAAAAAAAATAAAAAAATCATAAATTTAACTATCCTTTTAGGTCATTAAAAACTTTCACAGTTCTTTAAACATTTTGTTTGTTATTAATGAATATTAATTTTAGTTTTTTTATAAAAGGATACCAAATAAAATAGGGGTATCTTAAAATATGTTCAACGAACTGCAAAATTTTATCATATTTTAAATAAAAAAGTTCATATGTACACATTCTTCCTATTTGAAGAATTGATATATTTATGTCATGTTTTAATATTATGTAAATCATGACAAATTTTTTTGTGTGATTGAAAAAGAAAAACAACCAAACAAAAAAGAAAAGAAAAAACAAAGTCCTAAAGGACTAAAAAAACGTAGAACGGTCTCATTGAATTTTCAACTTAAACTCCTTTTAAGGCACTGATAGCTCAACATGCGGAGAGTGTGATCTCATCGCCGTCTTTGCTATGGTGTCCGCTACGGTGTTTGCATATCTCAAGATCAAGTAAAAATCAACATGTCACTTTCAAGCCATAGATATCAATGACTTTAAGTACTAAAGGATCTACACAACCAGCAATGTCATGAGAATTGGTAACAAGATTGTAAGCCTCTAGATAATCTGTTTCATAAATCTCATCTCTTTATTTGTCCCAAGTCCCAAACTAACAAAAATTCTCTCCAAATAGCAAACAACTCTCCTTGAAGAATATTACAGTTCTCAATTGTTCCCAAGCAGCCACCTTGCCAGTTTTCCTTCCGGTTCCTGCTAACACAGGCAAAACCAATTCGATCACCAAAACCAGGATAACTAGCATCATAATGACCTTAAAAGTACCCAACGAAGGAGAACCCAAGAGCAACTAATGATAGAAGGAATAGAAATTCGTTGCAATTCAAAAATATTCTGAAACTCTTTCTCCAAGGCTAACAACATACAAGCAACTTTAAAAGGTGTCCAAGGCTCCTGATGATTAAAAATCTCATTATTCCTAGCTTTCCAAATCCACCAAAGACTAGAAAAGAATCTAAAAATGATGCTCTTTGCTGTGGAACAAAAACCAATTCTTCAAATCGAGAGGATGACAGAAAATCTCCAGAGACTGCCAAACAAGCTTGGCTTTTGGGCAATCCCGAATACAATAAGAAATGGTTTCCTAGCAAATCAAGCAACTAGGGTAACTATCTAAAGGAGTCAAAGCCTCTCTGAAACAAAAAAACAGCAGTGGACAGTGCCTCTCGAAGACAAAGCCAAGCCAAGAATTTGATCTTTTCCGGAACAAGCTGACACCAAAGCCAAAACCAATTCCCTCTCTCCTCCCATCCAAACACCTTCTTAAAGAGCCAAAGGTAGCCATTGCGAGCATCATAAACCTTAGACACTGCCCCAGACCAAGTTCAACCTACCACTGAACCCGCTTGCACATCCGGATTGTAAGAGAGAATGTTGTCATGCAAAACCTGGTGAAGTGGAGAATAAACCTTCTCAAGCTTCCACTTTTCAGCTGACCAAAGATCTAAAATCCAAAATTTCGAATCAGAAATGTGAACATAATCCATCTTATTGCAAAGTTGCTCCTCTTTCTTCCATTTAAAATACCAAAAATTCTTATTAAATTTCCAATGCACAATTCAAAACCATCCTTCAAAATACCCCAAGTTTTGCACAAACTCCTCCAAACATAAGATCCTTTAGACGTCGAGTGACTGAACTCGTCAGCCAAAGAACAACAGTATTTATCTACCAGCAGCTGAACTCAAAGCTTGTGAGGGTGATGAAATAGTTGCCAAACTAGCTTACCAAGAAGAGCAACATCAGCACAAAATGGATCTCTAGTTCCCAGACCACCAAACTTTTTTAGGGTGACCAACACCTTCCAGCTAACAAGATTTAGCCCCCAACCATTGGCATGGCCTTTCTAGAGAAAAATCCTAATCATGGATGCTATAGAGTTTGTTATTCCTTTGGGAAATAGAGAGACTTGCATGCGGTAGGTAGGAATAGCAGCCACAACTGAATTGATCAAACAGAGCCTACCCACCCTGTTGAGTAAACGCCCTTTTCAACTGGCTAGCCTTCCCCGAATGTTATCCAAAATTTCATTGAAAGATGCTCGGGTTACCCTAGCATGAGTAAGAGTAATCCCAAGATATTTGCCTAAGTTTTGGACAAATCTGATGGATGACACTCCCGTAAAGATTTCTTTTCTTGTTGTGGAAATATTACGGGAACATAACACTTTAGATTTCTCCAAATTAATTTTCATCCCAGAAGCTTTATAGAAACTCTCCAATCCTACCATCACATTTTGGACTTGAAGCTTCTCCGCTTTATAGAAGAAAAGAAAATTATCAGCAAACATGAGATGTGATATTCTCGGGCCCCCTCTAAAAATAGTAACCGGCTTCCACCGGCCCATATCAACTTGATGGCTAATCAAACAGGACAATCTCTCCATACACAACACGAAAAGGTATGTTGACATAGGATCATCTTGCCAAAGACCTCAACGAGGAATAAAACTATCCAATCTATCACCATTCCAGAGAATAGACAATGAGGATGAAGTGACACAGCTCATGATTACTTTGACTGTAGGGATAGGAAAATCAAATTTCACGAGTGTCTGTTTCAGAAACCTTCAATCGACTCTATCATAAACTTTCTCCAAGTCAATCTTAAACGCCAGAGTACCTTTCTTTGATTTAGTCTTTTTTATGAAAAGATGAACTTCCTGTGCTATAATGATCTTGTCAATTGAGAGCTCCCCTTCCTGGGATAAATCCCCTTGGAGAGGGCCAACAATATCTAAGAGATGAGGCCGGATTCTGTTGACCAGGACTTTAGTGATGGCCTTGTAGATCACATTACAGAGACTAATAGGTGTAAAATCTTTCATCGATACCGGCAACTCCACCTTGGAAATTAGAACCAGAAGATTCTCCAACTCTCCATCATCCTCGAATCAATAGTACCCCCAAAAAAAGATTCCCTAACTATATTCCAAACATCAGACCCAATAATCTTCTAGTATTCCTTGAAAAAGTAAGCTTGAAATCCATCCGAACCCGGAGCCTTAAAGGAATTCATGCCAAAAGCAGCTGCCTTAACTTCCTCCATAATCACAGGCACAGTAAGATTACAGCAGGCTTTCTCATTCAAAGAAGGAAATGGAACTTCATCCAAACACCCTAAATCAACATTCTCCAACTGACAGAATAAGTTCTTGAAAAAAGATTCAGCTTCCCGGCTAAGAATTTATGGGTCCGTTTCCCACGCACCGTCCTTGAGAAAAAGACCATGAATCTTATTTATCTTCTTTCGCACAAGAGTCTGAACATGGAAGAAGTTAGTAGTTCTGTCCCCAAATTTTACCCACTGTTCTCTGGATTTTTAAAACCAAAGGAGTTCTTCTTGCACAAGAGTGTTATTATAATCCTCAATCAATTGTTGCTCCCTTTGATTTTAAAGATAATTAATTTGTCGCTTCAGTTTATATTTTCTAACAAAAATATTACCAAACACTTTAAAATTAAAGTCAAGAGAGTTCCTCTGCACCTCTGAGAGCTTGCTTTGCACCCCTCTAAAGTCAGACCACCAAGATTGTTTCACAATATCTATGTAACTAGGATGAGTTGCCCACGTTGCCATAAAACGGAATTGTCTGTTCTTTTTCGACTACGGGCGCCCTTTACAGCGCACCAAGATAGGATAGTGATAAGGCAGCAGGCTATTCAAAATTTTTGCATAGTCCTCAAGAAAAAGAGATAGCCATCCAGTATTAATACAAACCCGGTCAAATTTTTTCCACCTCAATACTGTTTTTCACCCTCCTGTACAAAGAAAAACGTCTCCTTATAGTCTTCAAGTCAAACAGAGCACTATCCCCTAGAGAACTGGCAAACTGATCTGCATGTCGACTCGAGAAATGGCAACCCTTAACTTCATAAGAGAATAATACTTCATTAAAATCATCGAGGGCAATCCAAGGCCCTTGAAAAGTCACCGAATGAGCTAGCAGATAATCCCAAAGCAGACTTCTGGTATTATGTTGAGGGCTACCATAAAGAACACTATACCTCCAAACCACACTCTCAAACTGAACTTCGATCGTGACACACTGATCGCAAGCATCAACCAATTTACAGAAAGTACCTTACAGAGAAGAAAGGAACCATATACTACCCTTATGTCTTACTGTCTCTTCTATACCAATAGGATAGTATCCAAGTCTTTTCCAGAACAATTTCAAATGTTGGAAGGGAACATGAGTCTCAACCACAATAAAAAAATAGGTTTAAATTTTCTAACAAGTTCTTTACAATTCACTCGGGCTAACTTATTAGAAGCACCTCTAATATTCCAAACTAAAATATTTAAACTATCCATAAAAAGGACAAAAGAGTATTAAAATTGGTGAAAATTAACTTACACCATCAACCTCACCAGAAGATTTAACTTCCTTTTGATTCATTGATAAAACACGATTCTCCCAAGACACACTCGCAGTATCAATCAGCACCGCAACTCCCTCAGGACCGCCATGTTCCCTTTCCTTGTTGAATGTTGTTGCAATGTCATCCTTCCGACCCTCATTAACAAAAACCGGCGGCGACGGCACCACTCCCATACCCAACGGAATCTCGGGTTGACCCTCAAGCACCGGCGCTTCCCCGTCGTACCTCCAATCGGCGAGGTTTGCAAGGATCCCGGCCGCGGACGTTTTTTTATGGCTGGTCCTTGTGTAATCGGAGTCTGAAGGGAAGATGGTGCACGCTGAAGTGCATCCCACCCGACCCGGTCTCCACATTGTAAGCGACACCCTCAACAATAATATTTTTTTATCACCAGCAATCCCAGATTTACTTAAACGCAAGCACGGGCATATCTTCCCCTCGCTCTCAGTTTGGTGGCCAAATCAATTTTTACCGGAACTCTTATCGCAACTGCAATACGTAGCATTGCCTGCTCCTGATAACACTAGATTAGGAGACCTGAGACCCAGATTCAGACTAGTGTAGAATCGAAAGATTGTTCACTAGGGTGGAAATCAACATCCCATGATTTTTACCGCAACTTAGTGGCCCTCGATCAACCAAGGACCACTAAACATGACCTTTTCACGATCCTCAACGGCATCAAATTTCACCAGGAAATATTCAAAACCCACATCTAGCATATTGAAACCTCCTTTGATGCGTCATACTACTCTCAACTTATGAGAAAGAGTTGTGTAACTATATTTCCGATTCATGACCTTGATCACTAAGGTAGCGTTTGGTAGAAAGATAGAGACTGAAAGACTGAGACTGAGAGACAGAGACTCAGAGACAGAGCCTGAAATAAATCTCAGTATTCTGTTAGGTGTAAAGTGGGAGACAGAAATTGAAACAAGAATGAAGCTCTAATTTAATTTGTACAAAGGGTAAAATTGGAATTAATTAATTGAAATGAGGGTATTTTAGGTATAAAATGTTATTAAAGTTTCA
Organism: Arachis hypogaea; assembly: GCF_003086295.3. Lineage (NCBI taxonomy): Eukaryota > Viridiplantae > Streptophyta > Magnoliopsida > Fabales > Fabaceae > Arachis > Arachis hypogaea. The sequence continues at coordinate 108,215,383 of NC_092045.1, read as the reverse complement.
GTCTCCGTCTCTAAAAATTTCAGTCCCTTATGTCTCTACTTTTTGGAGGTACTAAAATATTGAAATTTTGAGGACAGAGACAGAAATTTTAGTATCAGTCTCTGAGCCAACAAACATAATACTGAATTTTAGTCTTTCAGTCTCTGTCCCAATATCTCAAAACAAACGCTACCTAAGGCTTCTCTATAAGGTTCGGCCAAACATGTCTTCGCCTCTTTTGTAAAGCTTACACACGGTGGCTGAGAATCACCCTATTTGCCAACCACTGTCGCAATACCATCCCCTGATAGAGATCTGACGAGTGCAAAGGCCTTCGACTTTGCTGCACAATGACCTTATCTCGAAAAGAGACCTTAGGGATCTTCTGAAATCATCCCGAGAATGACCCTTCATGTCACCGGATGCACACCCACCCACACTCTCCCCCTTAATACTTCCGACGGCTTTGCCGTCATCCTCCCTGTATTTCACCCTCAAACCCTTGCTCCCGCTCTCTCCTTCGCTCATTCTTTTCTTTTTTTTTTTTTGCCCAACTGATTCGTAATTTTTTTCCCAAAAATAATTTAAATCATGACAAATTACCGAAACTTCTTATGTAATATATTGGGAACAAAATTGCAAAAAATGATTATGATTTGTCCATTTATGCATAAATGGCGGTAATTTGCTAGTGATGCACCCGTTAGTCCAAGAGGACCAGATTTTACTCCATTTCATAAACGTGGCTACTGGCTCGATGAAATTGAAAAATCTGTTGCAACACAAAAGCATTATTTTCATTTTCATGAAAATTGAGCTTGGAAGAAATAACGTGAACGATTGTATACAAATAAGTAAAGTGCTACTTAAAGTTAAAACTAACCCTAATTCCCCATTAATTTTCCATCCTACAATAATTTCTTCTAATTAAATTATTGAGAAAAAAACTCTAAACGATCCCACACAATTACTTCGAAAGACAACAAAACTCTCAATAAAAAAATATCATTTTCAACCTTTGATCTTTACATTTATGAGATTTAGCCCCTCTGTTAATATTTTTTAAGGGATAATCAATCTCATGAAAATAAGGATCAGGAGTCGAAAAGAATATTTTTTTTGTTTAAAGACCTCGTAGTCTTTCGAAAAAATTATCAGGAATCGATTTGGGTAATCACTCTAAATTATTTTTGTACAAGTTACCAAAAATACCCGCCCTCTCTCCCCTGCACCCTCAAAACCACCTTCTATCATTAGACATAAATCCATCCATTTGGGAGAACAAGTATCTACTGCGGAGCTACCTTCTGGAGAACATGGCAATCCATATATGTATCAGCTTCTTGAAATATGCACAAGATTTTATAATTTCTTGTAAAAGCTTCCTCCAAGTAGGATTTGATTAAACAAATCCAATCCAAAATTATCGATGAGTATAATATTATTGAGAAACGTAAGATGCTAAAAAAAATTACTCTAAATTGTGAAGCCTCCACAAAGGGTTAATCTAACAGGCGATTTTTTTTTTTTTTTTGAATATTCAAGGGATAGCCACTTCTTGCGGCAAATTGTGAAGGGCATTCAAGCTTATATGACAGACAAAATGTCACATAGGTTGCACGCCAAAATGAATTTGGCAGTGGAAGACAGTAACACATTGTTCAAGCAAGGTAGCGGTACAGTTTTCTGTCCACTCTGTCCCTCTCCAAAAACTCACGCTCTATAAGGGATTCAATCCGTTTTTTAATAACAACTGGATTAGGCAAAAATCTTGACTGCAGCTGCTTTGTGACCTCGGCGACGATGTTGTTGTGATCTAGGGTCCTCCTGGATTTCATTATCCTCACAATTGCCGCCTCAATCTGCGGTTTTCTGTCTTCTTCCACCCTTTGCCGAGTTTCAAGATTTTCAGGTTCGGACTCCCTCTGGGCGACAACAGTACCTATCTTTACCTTGAAGAACTTGCTTGTGAATTTGTCATTAAAGAAGAATGTATCATCCTCGGCGATGTCCTTGCTCATGGGCTCTTTTCGAAGAACATTCTTTCCTTTGACACAGGCCAGAGACTGAAGGCACCTCTTCAGGTCCAGTAAGGGTATCCCCGTTGCTTGCTCAATCTCCTTACAAGTCAAGCGATCAGCATTGTTAAAAAGCATCAGTACGCACATCTGGTATGTGGAAACATTCAGCTCGTGCTTCTGGCCCTTACCAAATGTTGCCTTTAAATCAGCAGTCCCCATATTTGTTTGCCAAGACAGTCTTCTACCATTGTGCGTGCCAAGATAATAAGCCCGAAACTTCTCACATACGCCCAAGAGTTCTGATGGAAGATTACACTGAGGGCTAGGTTGAGTTGGCCATGAACCTGTCGTAAGAACGTGTACAACTAGAGAAGGGCTATCTCCCACATCAGATTGGGATGCATAGAAACCTTGCATTGTATCATAGGAAGTCTTCATGTCGGTAAACATACCCTCCAACTTAGAAGTGAACTGATATCCACACTCTGTTTTGAGCTTGACAATCAAACTCCTCTCTGCATCATCAGATATGGTCTTTCCAGAAAGAAGCCTTTTTGCCAAGTGTTGCTTGTAATACTTTTCAAACACATCCTTTTCTTGAAGGTACCGGAATAGCATCATTACTTTGTCCAATACAATCTCCACATCCTCCTCACCAACTCCTTTCAACCCTCTGCGGAGTTTGTCATCCACAAACAAGGAAATGAACTCTGGAGACCGAGCATTCAAATTGATGAAATGTTCAAAAGAGGAATTCAAGGCATTCTGGAATGTCTTGTCATTGGTAAATGACATGTTAATAATCTTATCATACTTATCCTTCAAATCCAAGAGACGCTGTACAAAGTCCACAGGATCTCTCAACCTTTCAGGATCCATGACTAGCTGCTTACCTGTATCCCGTACAAAAGCAGTCATCACGTCTTTAACAACTGTAAGCCCAGTAGGCACTCTACGAAATAGACTATACATTCTTCCCAAGTCCTCATATTTGTCATCCACAAGCATATTAACTAGGCCTGAGTTCTCCATATGTACTAGCGTGTGCATATGACTGTCAATCATCTCCTTCTCCACCACATTGGTTATCTTTATCTCACTTCTAGGATCTAGGTAGTGAGACACTCTTTCAATTTCTTCATTTAAGCGTCTCTCAGCCTTCTTCAGATAATCCCCACAATCACATGTTTCAATGAACTTCTGGGATTCAAGACAGTAAAAATTTGCTGAAACACTAAGAAAATGCTTCTCAAAGTCCTCTTGGTAAACAGACAAACCCAAATCCATTAGCATTTTTATTATGTTTCTCATCAAGCCTCTGTTTATTACTTCACCATTCCTCTCTCTGAGCACAAGCTCAAGAAGTGTATCTCTAAGCCTAGCTTGAGTTTTGCTGGAGTGGATCACAACATCTCTCCACAGATTCAACCCAAGTTCATGAACAGGAGTTTTATGGCTGCTTGGTATGAAAGTTCTGTCCATGTACATCAATATGTCTCGGATCATTTGCAAAGCCTTGTTATGATCGATCCACTTCCGGTTAAGCTCTTCCAAGAAAATTTCTCCTTGGGCAGATTCAATTGACTGAGAAATTTCTTTAAGATGAGAAGTCATGGTCGTCACAAGTCCTGAGTAAAGTTTCTCCCCAAATTTGTGTAAAACCATATTGTATGCATTCCTGAAAGGACAGATCACAATGAACAAAAATTTCAGAAATGAAGAGCAGCCCAGTGCAAAACACCCCGCGTTATGCAGGGGTCAAGGCAAGCCACACTCAAAGGGTGTAATGTAGGCAACCTAACTTGATGTAATAAACCGCTGGAAAATCTATAATAGTTTTGAACTCATAAAATAAACTTAGGAAGTTAGTTAATTCAGGGAAAATTAAACCAACAGGCTATAGCATAATTTTAGTTAAGAACAAGTCCTGACTTTTGTTCTACAATAAATACTGACAAATTTAATGGGAGATTGAAGCATAATTTCAAGTATAGAGTGGCAAATGGCATGATCTGAGCTAATGATGATCAGCATATCCAAAGGGAAATGTCATCATAGTCTTGAGGACATGGTGAACCCTACATATAATATATCAACAAATGGAGACATGAATATACTTATAAGTTAAAAATATGATGTGAATGGTTGATATGTTGCCATATGTAGTGTTCAATAAATGCAAGGAAATATATCAACATTATTTATTTCTTGCCATCCAGTGGGAGTTAGCCAATGGCAGTAGACTCACCGAACAAAAGGCATATTAAGCTAGGACACAAATAGCAATAAAGATTCTTTTTCAACATGATACTACTGAGATATGGAGATTGAAATGCCCAAACTAATTCAAATAATCTAATTTAAGTCATACACAGGTAGACAACTGAAAAGGATACAAAAGACAGACTTCATGATTATTAAGTACAAGTTGTGAAGTCCTTGCCAAGGTTTGGGAGTTTTATAGATGATTAAATCTTCCAGTCCTTTTATGTGTACACACATTTCCTCGAACACCAAGCCACCTCACTATTCTTGCACCATGGCATGAACTGATGAATCCTAAATAGTGTGTTCCACACCCCATCCAGTGGCAGAGGGGAGTGACTGAGTGTCAAGGAAAAATCACTACAATTATCATTTTTCTAATATAATTAGTCACCAATTCTTAATATATTCAAACAACCAGTTTACCACAATTCTTAACCAAAAATAACTAAATAAATAATAAAACAAAGAACCTATGCTGCTAAAGCTAAACTACACAACAGAATCACACTATTGAATTATCCATACTAACACAATTATATATCTAAAATGAAATTCTAAACGAGTAAGAAGCAATTTAAAGAACAATAAGAACAAGTGAAAAAAAGAGTTGAATTGAACAAAATAAATCAACCTATAGAGCTCTTCGAAGCTAAGGCCACTAGCATTATGGTTATATATTTCGTGGATTGCATGTTCCAGAACCTTCCAGGTCTTCTCAGCGTACTTAGGATCCACCACCACGCGGTGCTTGAACGCTTCTATCTGAAAAGTCCTCTTCTTCTGCGAGCTCATCGTCGCAAATCGACGTCGTTTTTGTCCACCACCTGCGATTTCCCACACCAAATAAAAATTCCGAAAAAACGAACAAAAGCTATAACCTAAGAAAACGCTTCAATCCAAAACCAAGAGCAACAAAAGAAATGGAATCAGAAAGGAACCTGAATCAGAGATCGTGGAAGGTGAGAGAAACCCTAGGAGGTGAAGGGAAAGGGAATTGAAGTGGTGATTGCTGTAGCTAGGGTTTTGGATTTTGAGGAAAAGGGAATTTTGAAGAATGAAAAAAGTGAAGATTAAATTGGATTTTTAGATTATAAGAAGAAAAGAAGAAGAGGAAGAAGAAATGGTGGTGTTACTGGCTGAGCATGGAGTGGGTGACTAGGGAGGACTATAATTTTTGAAAAATAATAATTTCAGACAAATAATACTACAATTATATTTAATTAGCTATGCCACTTTAGATGGTAGCTGAGTTATTGTTATTTTACTTATTTATGGATTTTATGGATTTGATATTTGTATATTATTGGGATAATTTTTTTTAATATGGTTGAATTTTGTTAATAGTCAGAAAAAAATCCTTCTAATGGTCAAATTCTTTTTTTCAACCATACATCAAAATTTACAAACATTTTATTATTCTCTTTTATTTATGTTTAACTCATCAATTGAAAATGAATAATATTATATATCCAAATTTTTTATTAACTAAATTTAATTAAATTAATGTAATATAACAAAAATCAATTATGATTAATATTATTCTAAATTTTATAATTTAACCTGGTTAGATTTAATTTTTGTATAATATTACTCATTAAAAATATAATATAGACATAATTAGTATTTACACACATCTAATAAATTTAGTCTCAATGTACCAAATTGAAATAAAAATAATAAATGAGATTATATTACATTTAAATATAGTTGCAAGTTGCAACTAAGGTAGGCAAAATCGCGTTTTTACTCGTAGAAATGCATGATTTTACGCTTTTGTTCCATTTTTTTGTTGCGTTTCTGTTATCTGTGTTGGTGGAGTGGCAACTGCACAGAAACATCGAAAAAAATCGTAGACTCGTTGGAAGTAAGAGTTTTCCAACGACCCACATTTCATGAAGAAAATTGGTCTATAAGGTTCTGTTTGGTTTGTGTATGTACTAAGACATAGACATTAAAACATAGACACTTGAGACATAGACATAAAATATTTGGATATAATGAACATGACATTAGTGTAGTGTCTACTGTTATGTTTGATTAATAAAACACAAGAATACTACATAATTAAAATGACCATTTTGCCCTCCTAATTTAAATTAAAAATTCAATAATTAAAAAAAAAGACCAGAGAGGCAAAGCCCCAAATTGATTCCAGGGTTTCTACTTTCTCCCATTAACCTCAAACCCCAAAAAATCTCTCTTTTCCCTAATTGGCCTCGTGATCCCCTTTTTTGCGGTACTCTTCTTCTTCTGTGTGGTGCCCTTCTTCTTCTTAATTGTTGCGAGTGTGTTTGATAGGTTCAGTTTAACAAAGAGAAAGAGGAAGGCATGCCTCATCGATGGAAAGCCCGTGTGTTGAATTAGCGTTGAAGAAGAAGTCAATGCCAAGAAGCGTCTCCTTCACATTTGGCAGGTATCTACCATACCATTCATAATATTTACAGTTTAACTATATTTTTAAGAGTTAGGATTTTGCAATTTAGGGTTTAAGGTTTACCGCATTTTGTGAATACGGTGCTTGATATGTGTAGCTGCTGCAAACCAAGTTCATAATTTTAATAGTTTACATAGTGTAGTTATATCCCCAATTTCATAACTTCAACGGTTTAACTAAGTATTGATGAATGAAATTGGAAACTGCATGTGTTATAGAAGTGTGGATTAAGAATTAAAATAGTAGTAATTGGAAAGATGAAAATAAGCCATGCTCTTCCATCGATTTGGTATTAAGAAAACCATATATATTCATATCAATGTTTCTTGGTTACTATGTACAGAGCATATGATAATTTTTTAGTGCCATGGAAGTGAATTAGTTACAAAGATAATAATTTGACATTGGTTCTCATAGTTGATTCATTATAATTGTATGTTTTTAGAACTTGTTCTATATTATTTTAGCCATTTAACATATATGCATTCAATGCGTTTGATGACTTGTTTGTGTGTGGATAATGAATATGCTTACTTTGAATCTATTTCAATGACTTTTGTTACGGTGTATGTTTCAACCTAGACCTTTTTTGTATTTTTTTTTTCAATATTTTTAAGCAAATGGGACCTTTTTGGAGTATACACTAACCAAATGTGATGGTAAAAACTAGAAATCAAAAACTAATATAACTTCAATAATCTTTTTAAAAGTGAATTCATAATCTCTGTAGTAAAAATTCAAGAGGAGGGGACGAAGTGGTATACTTTGCTAGAAGAAAATTTATATTTTTCCAGAGGAGGAAGCTTATAAGATGAGGTTTTTTGTGGACCAACCTGCCTTTTTAGATCTTTATTGGGAATATTTCATTTTCTACTTGTGCTTACATTGTTAGAAAATTTACCTATGAATAATACTAGCGTAAAGTGCTGAAGCTATGGATTTCAAAGGAATACAATGTGTTGTAAGATCAAAGCATATTGTGCTTCCACTAAAGTTTTGTTATTGAAATTCTTTTTATAGGGAATGTTTGTGCCTGCTATCAAAGGATCAGGCAGTTATGAACAGCAGCAGAAATGGTTGTCTTTAGCTTATAAGATGCAAATAATTGGTTGTTATGCACAAATAGAACTTGGTCATGGATCAAATGTTCAATGGCTTGAGACAACTGCAACTTTTGACCAAAGTTTCATCAACAACAGTGTCATCTCCTACGAGTATATGCTCCGGTAAAAGAGTTGCATTTTCTTCGGGATCAACATCCATGTTCATATGAATAAAATTTTTGTAACAAACAACACGCAATAATAATGTGGCTTTGAATTCTAATTGAATAGAATGAGGGGTTTCGTAGAATTGCCATCTCTTCTTAAGCAGCCTAAAGCACCACTCAATCACATTCCTAGCCGACGAATGCTTCTTATTAAATAACTCTATACGATTTTGTGGTGCACGGTGACTTTGAGCCCACTCATTCACATGATACCAGACATTTCTATAAGGAGATAAAAATCCTCTATCATTGGTATAGCCAGCGTCCACTAAATAATAAGACCCTAAAATGGAAGGATGAAAAAGTTATGGGTTATATTGTAATTCTTTAATAGATAGCGGGCACTTATCAAAAGATTAATTTAAACATACCAACAGGTATTTTCAAGTCATTACGTCGAGTAATTGCATCTCTAAATACCCTTGAATCAGATGCTGATCATTCCCAACCGCTAAGGACATAGATGAAATTTATGTTCTGATTGCAAACTCCTAAAATATTGGTGGATATTCTAGATTTTCTTGTCCGATACCTAGATTTATCACTCTTGGGGACTGTGACATCTATATAAGTGCCATCTAATACTCCTAGACAACTCTATCAAATGGACAAAACAAAATAGTTATTACTTACAAGTAAACTTGACCAATAAGAATTTAAACTTTATGCAACACCTTACCTTAAACCATTTTCATCTGGGATCTATACAATTCTCTGGTACAGGGCTGCTTTTGCAAATAACACACTTTGGACACCGAAACTGAACCTAACACCTTATGAAAATACCTACTAACAGTTTCACCAGACCTATAAAATCTAACTTGTACGCTGCGATTTTTGGTATGATGAACTAATATGATCAAGAAAGTTGCTACTTGCTCGCCTATGCCAACATGACCATTTTCATCTAACCCACCTTGAACTTGTAGCAATTCACACAAATTAGTAAATACATTCAAACTCATTCTTAACTCCCATATGCAATTTCTATCTCCACCCGTCCCAATGATGTTATCTAATGCATCTCGCCTTAATAGCAATGTGTTCACTCTTCGCCCAATTGAAGAATGACTCCACCTTCTATTTCTAATATATATATATATATATATATATATATATATATATATATATATATATATATATATTAAAGTAACTAAAAAAATAACATCAACATGTCAAATTGTATTTTCATGATCTAGTAATATTCAACACATAGCTTAATTTGTTCAGAACGATCCATCATCACTTCCTAAGAAACAATAAAAAATAAATGCATAAAAATAAAATAAATTCTAATATCCAGTATGACAACACTCAAAATAAACTTTTCTTTATTATTTCAATTAAATTACAAATAAAAAAAAAACATTCATTACATAATCACATACTCATACTATCAAGTTAATCATTTTTGATACATAAATGGAGAACTCTTAATTTAGTTCAGTTGCTAATTTTTTGTTTACTATAAATTGAAAATAAAATTCAAAGTAAAAATATACTAATAAATTTTAAAATTAAGCAATCAACCGGCTGGCTCAGATTCCATAAACAAAAACAACAAATAAATTATTGGAATCTAAATATAAGTCATCAAGTGAAGATACACAAAACTCCATTATCATAGCAAGTTTAGAATTGGGGACAAGTACAACAAGCTCTCAGATGAACTCAAAACTATAATTTTCTATCATCAAACTGATTCAAATTGAAACATAATACTATCACATTATCTTTCTATTTGTTACCATTACTTATAATATATTTTATTGACAAAATCAGAGAAAACATGATAACCCAACATAATACTCCAACTGAACCCTAAACATAATACTCCAACTGAACCCCATCAAAAATACATACCTAAAACAGAAGATTACCCAACACATATGTGCTTAAAAAGAAAAAAAGGATATCCAATACAGCAACATACAAATACAATATACAAATAAACAAAAAGATTACAATTATTTCAAACCTTGAGTTGAGTTTTCTAGCACAGATGAAGGAAAAAAATTGTGATAGAACAACAAAAAGCTTCAGAACATCGGACAACACACACAAGTGAAGAAGACACAAAGTTGTAGAAAGCGAGAAAACAGAGGAGAAGAGTTTAGAACTAGTTAGAGTTTGTGAAAAGGAGAAAGAGATTGTCATAGAATAATAAAAAGTTTCACAAAATCAACTAACGCATACACACAATGAAGAACACACAAAACTTCAAAAAACAGAAGACAAAAGCTGAGAATTGATTAGGGTTTGTAAACAGAGAAGGAGATATTTGGAATTTTAAAAATTTGATGAGGATAAAATGGTCCAAAAAGAATTTTAGATCTGTGTCCATGGCTTTAATTCCGTGTCTCATCATTTTACCGAGACACTAAAAACATGTATATTGTGTATGTTTATAGGTATGCGTATCTCTCCAATTTTTGTGTCTCACAAACCAAACACGAGACACATTCCACTATGTCTATGTCTTGTCCAGACACACACACTAACCAAACGCAGCCTAACTTCAGTTTTGCACAGCCTAGTAGGCACCCAACCCGAACCCAAGTCCAAGCCCAAGCCCCAATTTGTGTTTAAGAAGGATTGGAACCCTAGGTTCCCCCGCCCCTCCCCCCTCCTCTCTCTCCCCTTCTACATCTGAAGCCTTTCTCTTCTTCTTAATTCCGAAATCAAAGTATAGATACTAGTGATGGTGGTTGATATGGCAACTCTCTATGTCTCTCATTTTCTTCTTTCAACCTTATCTTCTCTTTTTGCCATTGCTAAAGCAACGTAGGTGTAGCTTGGTTGCGCTACTGCCTTCTCACCATCACTCAAGTACCATGGGTGGTTTGGTCATACTGCTACAACTCTCCTCTTCTCTCTTGGATTGCTGGATGTCGTTGACTGCTTCACTATTAGCCTCCTCCTCCTCATTTCTTTTGTTGTTTTTGTGTTAGATTTGTTGTGTTTAATTTAAACAGGTTCTATTAATTTTTTTAATTTTCTTTGCTTAGTTATTAATCTAGTTTGCTAGCATATATTATAGCCATTAGCATATAATATACATATGTTCTGCTCTGTAATTTTTTTAATTTGTTCTGTTTTGTTTTATTTTAAATTAATAAAACAATATTTTTTTTTGTTGTGGGTTTAGGGTTCTGTAATCTAATATGTTGTTAGTAATATATATATATAAAAGAATTAAGAATGTCATCTAACAATCTGGGTGTTTTATTTGTTATTTGGATTCAATTTAATGCTATTGTATGAACTTGAGCTGTGACTTGTTATGATTTATCTGAATTGTGTGTGATTTCAATGATTTGGTTTATTTAAGACTTACTTATAAAACTTAGGGTTAAATACTTCTTTCGTCCCTAAGGTCTGAGGCCAAAATCAAAATTGTTCCTGACCTTTTTTTGTTATTAAAATCATCCCAAACGTTACAGAACGTTATAAAATCGTCATTTTCTACTTTAATTTTTTTTTACCAAATTACCCTTAATAATTAATATAAATAATAAAAATAATATTAAAAAAAGCAAGTTTGATTATCTCTGTAGCCTTTTTTCCTTTTCTTTTTTTTCTCTCTTTTTGACATTACACGCTTCTTCATTTTCTAATGGGAAATCTTCTCTTCATTGTTTAACGAAAATTTTATTCCTTGGAAGTGTTCTTGAGCTTCCATTTCAGCAATTCTATTCTCAAATTTGCCTTTTTTGGTGAATACAACAGAAACAGATACTTGCCTATTAGGTGTTTGCAAAAATGCCACAATATCAACCATCTAAAGAAACTTTAAAGCTTGATGCTTTTTTGGGTCTAGATAATAAGGTCCTGTTGAAAGTTGCTGAGAAATTAGAGCTGAAGGTGATGATTGAGGAAATGAAATCTTCAACAAGTATTTATGATGTTCCTGTAGTGTTCATTTGTCCAATTTCACTTGAGCCAATGCAAGAGCCAGTGACACTTTCAACTGGCCAAACCTATAAAGATCCAACATCGTCAAATAGATCTCACTTGGCCACAGAACTTGCCCCAGAACAATGCAAGAACTTTGGGGAAGGGGATGGGGGGCAGACGAGGAAGGGTAGAGAAGAAAGGGAAGAGATACGGGAGTGGGGTGCAAGTGGAGGGGGGAAGGGTTTGTTTTTATTTTTTAATATTATTTTTATTATTTATATTAATTATTAAGGATAATTTGGTAAAAAAATAAAATTAAAGTAGAAAAGAACGATTTTATAACGTCTGGTAATGTTGAGGATGATTTTAATAACAAAAAAAGGTTGGGGACGATTTTGATTTTGGCCATAGACCTTAGGGACAAAAAAAGTACTTAACCCTAAAACTTATGAGTTATGTTTACGTTTTGCTTTACGATTTTACGAATTACAATTTTACATCGACCTTCCGAATCAACATAAAAACTACGAGTTTACTACCTTTTACAACAATCTACTAAAATAAAAAAATTTGAAAAAAAAAAGTCAACAAACTATAGTTCAAATGACATAATCTTTCCATACTCACTTAAAGATCGCGAGTTCGAATATCATTCCAAACTTTAGAAGAAAAAAAGAGAAAACTAAAAGAGACTTGTAAAAAAAATAGACAAAAGAATGTGATGCAACTACAAAAGAAAGAGAGAGAATCAAAAGAAGAGAAACAGCAAAGAGTGAGAGAGAGAAAGAAAAGAGGAAACAATTCGAATAGTGAAAGAGGGATCGGAGAAGGAAAAGTGGCAAATAATGAAAGGGAAGAAGAGCAATTAAGACGTTAAAATTAGGTGAGAATGAAAAAAGCATTGTCACATACGAAGATAAATATCATAAGGAGGAAGAGCATAGTGTTAAACTAGAGATGACGGAGGAAGCATTGATGAAAGAAAAGAATAATAAATGAAGAGGGAGGCAGAAAAAGAAAGAAAAGGAACAGAGAAAAGGGGATTATAATTATGATAAAACTGACAGTTGAAAAATAATTAAAGATAAAAATATCCAAATTTGTATCTTATAGGTCTTAATGTCTCAACATTAGAAAAGATCATTGAAAAGTGAAAACATGTATTTTATATATATATTTATATATTACCGTATTTATAAAAAAATATGTATCTTAACAAATAAATAATAGACATGTACTACTATTTTTATGTCTCTAATAAAAATAGTCACTAACCAAAGTCTACCTTCTTTTCAATTATAGTTAAATTTCCATACATAAATGCCACTAGAACATGCTATGTGGCTGAAGTCTTAATAAGTGGTCATTATATTAGATGCACATATTGAAAAGTACGATTTTGGTATCTAAGGTATAAGTAAAAAAAATTTTTGTTTTCAACCTTTTACTGCATAGAAAATTATCACTAAAGTTTAACTTAATTTTAAAATCGTTCTTTGAACTAAAATACTCTTTTTCTTCTTCACCAAAATACCTAATTCTTCTTCTCCATCACAGCAATGCCCAGTACCCAGTTTTTCATCTTTATCACAACAATATCTCTTCTTCTTTTTCTTCCTCTTCAACTAGAATTTCAACAAAATTTTAACAACAGCAACATAATTTCAACAACAATAATAAAATTTCAACTAACGGATATCAAAAAATCAAAAAAGAGAAGCAACAGCAACATAATTTCAACGACAGTAACAAAACTTTAACTAAAAGATATCAAAAATCAAAATAGAGAAGCAGAAGAATGGAATGGAATCAAAAACAAAACAAAAACAGAAAAATAATAGAATCAATACCTAGGATAGAATCAGAGTCAACAACAGTATGATTAATAAAATCAGATTTGGAATAGAAGCAGAATAATCAACTTAATCTGAAATAGAATTGGAACTCAGCAGTGAGGAGCAATGGCAAGCGACGAGGAACAACGGCGACATGCGAGGAGCAGCGAGAAAGAGGAATAGTGGCGAGGATACGAAGCAGCGGAGGAGGTTCGACGACGACATTGGGTTTAACGAACGGCAACAGTGGTAGCTGGCGCGATGGCGGCAACATTCCTCCTCTATCTTCAGCTCGCGCATCCCTGTCTCTCTCTTCGCGGTCAGCAACGGTGGCAGATCTAGCGATGACGGAGTAGCTCAGAACGGCGATGACGACGCGACTCAACGGCGGCAACGAGCCAAGTACGACAACGGCGGCCTCCCTTCCTCCCTCGTGTGATTCCCTTCTCCCGACTTTCCCTCCCCCTTTCTTCTTCCCTCCCCCTACATGATCCCTTTCTCCTTTAACCCGTTTTTTTCTTTCTTTTTTTTTTATTTTATAATTTTTTTAATTAGGGGATAATTTAGTAAAAAAATTAAATTTTTGGTAAAAATGATAATTTTAAAATTAAACTAAACTTTAGAGATTATTTTGTATGCAAAAAAAATTTGAAACAAAAATTTTTGATCTATATTTTAAAAACCAAAATCGTACTTAACCTAATTTTTAATATCTCATAATGTTATTTACGTTTGCGATTGACAAAATTGCACTCCAATAATTCCTCAGTTCTTTTTTATCTAGTGAATCACGCCCTCTATTAGCTCATGACCATTTTTATCTAGTGAATCACGCCGTCTATTAGCTCATGACCATTTAGAATTCTTAATCCAACATGTAAACTTCTCCTAAGAACAAAATATTCATTTATCTTGTCATACTCAAATTTTTTTATGATAGTTTCTCACAAAGAAACACATCTAGCATGGCAAATAAAGTGTTAATTCACTAAACAGACATTAAAAACTATATGGTAGTAAGCTTTTTTTTTCAAGTTACACTCTAAATACACCTCATTTTCTCTCTTTCTCATAAGTTTTATATATATTTTTTAGTCACAGTCAGAATTTTAATTCGGTGTATAATTCAAACAAAACATATATAGATACCACTAAAATGAATTTGGATTCTCTAAATTTTGAATTTTTATTTTAGAGGGTAAAGTGTAATCTCTCACCCTTGAATGATTTCTCTCTCATATTTTCTCTTGGTTCCACCCATGAAATAAATGGTGAGAGATTACACTTTACCCTCTAAAGTGAAATTCAAAATTTAGAGGATTCAAATCCCACTAAAATAAGCCTTACAGATAGTATATAGCAATAAATTTAAAATATTTGGTTGCCCTAACTAGGAAGGGGATGGGAGCGCAGAAGAGATGTGGAAAGAGATGACAGAAATATTAGAAAAATAACATAATTTTTTGGTGAATTTAGAGGAATAGAACCAAGAGACAAGGAGTTTTAGTAGTGGAATGTGAGTGTACGAAAAAAGATAAAGGCAAAAAGAGAGTGCTTTAAAGAGTGGTGTTTGTGTTGCAATACAGATAATTGAAAAAAGTATAAGGTGGCTAAGAAAGAGACAAAAGTATTTATAAGTGAAGCAAGGATAAGAGTATATGAAGGTTTCTACCAATCTTTAGGCACGAAGAAAGGGAAAAAAAGGTATTATATAGAATTAGATCAGGTTAAGTTCATAAAGAATAAAGACGGAGATGTTTTGTCTCAAGATGAGAAAATCAATGAAAGGTGGAAGAGCTACTTCTACGAGTTATTTAATGAATGATAGAAGACTCTTTCGAGTCTTGGTCGGTTATGCACGAAGGAAGAAGATCAAAATTTTGACTACTATCAAAGGATTTGAGATTTCGAGGTAAAAGATGCTCTAAAGCGGATGTAAAATGGCAGGGCAGTAGGACCCAATAATATTCTGATTGAAGTTTGGAAGGACCTTGAAGATAAAGACATCAGTTGGTTAACTAAACCTTTTAATGAGATTTTAATGTCGAAAAAGATGACATATAAGTGGAAAAATAGCACCTTGGTACATATATAAGAATAAGGGAGATATACAACATTGCAAAAACTATAGAGGGATCAAGCTCATGAGCTATACCATGAAGTTATGGGAAAAGGTGATAGAATGGAGGTTGATACAAGAGACACAAGTAACAGAGAACCAATTTGGTTTTATGTCAGGCAGATCTATTACTGAAGCTACATACCTATTAAAAAGGATAATGGAGAGGTATCGTAGTAATAAAAGGGATCTACATAGGTGTTTGTTGATTTGGAAAAAGCGTACGATAGGGTGCCAATGGAGGTCTTATGGAAGATTTTGGAAGGGAAGAGAGTAAGAATCGCATACATTCATGTAATTAAAGACATGTATAATGAGGCTACAACTAGTATAAAAACTCAAGGTGGTGTGATGGAGGAATTTTCTATTGGTATAGGATTACACTAGAGATCATCCTTAAGTCCATACATTTTCACATTAGTCTTGGAAGTACTTACAGAGCATATCCAAAAGCCTGTGCCATGGTGTATGCTTTTTACCGATGATATCGTCCTTATGGGAGAGTCAATGAAAGATTTAAATAAGAAATTTGATTTATAAGAGAAGCTCTAGAAGTGTATGGTCTTCGCATAAGCCGTAACAAGACGGAATATATGGAATATAAGTTCGGCCACTGAAGGAAAAACCCTAATACAGAGGTGAATATTGGAGAAAACATCCTACGAAAAGTTAAAAGTTTTAAGTATCTTAGGTGCATCATACAGGATAATGGAGAAATTAAACAAGATGTAACTCATAGGATCTAAGAAGGTCGGTCAAAATGGTAGAGTGCGTCTAGTTTTATATGTGACAAAAAAGTGCCTTTAAAATTTAAAGATAAATTCTATCACACTGCTATTAGACCGGCTATGCTTTATGGTACAAAGTGTTGGACGGCCAAAATGAAGTACAAACATAAGTAGGGATGTCAACGGGGCAGGGCGGGGGCGGGGAATGCCTCCCTGCTTCCCATTCCCGCCCCCAGATTTGCTCCCCGTCCTCATCCCCGTTCCCCACTGTGGGAAAATATTGCTCCCCATTCCCATTCTCCACAGGGCCCCATTCCCCGCGAGGACCCCATTCTCCATCTATCTGATAGTTTTAACTAATTATTAATTTTCATATGAATAGAATTTCAAGTATCCATCCTATATAAAAACAACAAGATTTTATACAAAAAGTCTAAACGACAATATGGCAACTTCTTTCGAAATGACGCAGTGGGGGGACGTAACGGCGTGCCAGAGAATAGAGCAGTGGACGAGGTGGGAGACGCGGCAACAGAAGGGAGAATGGACATGATAGCAGAGTTACGGAAAGGAACGCCGTAAATAGAGAGCACGACGCGGTGAGGGTGATGGCATGGTGAGGTGTGACGATGCGATGAGAATGGAGAGTGGCGAGGGGGTGGCTACAGAGAGGTTGGATGAAGTATGAAGTATGGACAGCGTTAGGGATCTCTTAATTGAAGAAGAGTTATGCAAATGAGGATTAGGAATTTTGGGTTTATATGTGTGTGTGTGTGTGAAAAATTTTCCATAGTTGGATCCCTATTCGGGGCAATTCCCGTAGGGATCCCCGCATTTCGGGGAGTTTTGCCATCCCTAATTACATAAGTTAAATGTGGCAGAGATGAAGATGTTGAGATGGATGAATGATCATACGCAATTGGATAGAATAAGGAACGAAGACATAAAAGAGAGAGTTGGAGTAGCACCAATTATGGAAAAGATGGTAGAATCACGTCTCAAGTGGTTTGGACATGTGAGAAGAAGACCGATAGAGCACCTAATCAGGAGGGTTGATGAGATGGAAGATGGACAAATGGGTGAAAAAAAAAGAGGAAGACCAACCATGAGGTGGTCAAATGAGATCTATATTTAAACGATTTCTTTGTAGACATAATACATGATAGAGTTTAATAACATCATTTTATTTATGTAATCGACCCCGCGTAATAAGATAGGACTTTGTTGTTGTTGTTTGTATATTTTTGGTTGCTCTACTATTTGCTTTTTTTTTTGGACATAATCCATACCTAACTATTTCAGTGAACATTTTTAAATTATTTATTTTAGTAATTATTAAATTTATTTTATTTATTTAAATAAAAAATCAGGCCACTCCCTCTCGTATATAAGCATTTTCCTAAGAACTCAAGTAGCCATCATGGCCCTCTATTATTTTGGAACGTTCATATCCCTCTCTATTTCTTGTTTAGTTGGGCTTCCAAAAACTGCTCTATATTGTTTACATTAACACCTATCTAACCCCCCCCCCCCCCCCCCCCAAAAAAAGTCATCTAAATACTGTGACTAAAACCGTGCCCAAAAGTCAAAAGA
Organism: Arachis hypogaea; assembly: GCF_003086295.3. Taxonomy (NCBI): domain Eukaryota; kingdom Viridiplantae; phylum Streptophyta; class Magnoliopsida; order Fabales; family Fabaceae; genus Arachis; species Arachis hypogaea. The sequence continues at coordinate 108,197,239 of NC_092045.1, read as the reverse complement.
AAAAAAAATACTGTAACTAAAAAGAAAAAAGAAAATGTAGTATTCTCTTTGAGGTTATGGCTGGCGTTATGCACTGATTGTCTGAACTCTGAAACCTCTCTACCAAATATATATATATAAAATTTATATATTAAAATTAATCACTAAAATCAACTACTAATATATTTATGTAATTTAATTTATTTTCAATATGTATTTATATTCTAATATATATTTTATATCGGTGACTAATTTTAATGTACACGTAACATAATTGAAAAAAGAAATATTATGCCAAAGACTAAAATAATGCCACAGCCAAAGAACCTGAATTTTCCATTGCCTTAACGCAAAATTTAATTCTCTTATACTTTCTAAATTTGTTTGCTGACCAGATAATCTAAAAAAAGAATAAAAAGACTCCAATAGTTGAATAAGATCAGAATTAGTCTCAAGAGTAATTCAAATAACTGATGTAATATGAACTTGTAGTTTCACTGTTTCAGCAAAAGAAGAAAAAAAAAACTTGTGCACAAAGTACAACAGTTATTTAATCTCTGAATAAAAGTTATATTACTATTTTGAAATTCAGACTTTTGCATGTTGTCACCCTAATTGGTTACATTATTTCAAGACCTAAATTACAAGTTGCAAAATATTGTATCAAGTTACATTTTATCTCTTTGTTTATTAGATAAATTTGTTCATCACTATCTAGACAATAACCATTTTAATTATAAATTATTCAGAACTAATACATTAATGGCAAATATTATTACGAAAAAATATATTTTTTTTTCTACACACAAAAAATTGGTATAACATCTTTTAAGGTAAAGCATTAAAAAGGCACTTGAATTTTGTTAACAATAAAAATGTCTTCATTTTTTTCTATTGATGTAAAACATTTTAATTTACAAAAATGCATTTTTAATACTTTTTAAAATATTTTGAAATAATTTAAAAATGTGTCAAAAATACACACTCATAAATTGAGATATTTTATATCGACAAAAAAAATATTTTTATAAATAATAAAATTTAAAAATATTTTTATCAGCATTTAGATCATTTCAATGTATTTATAATGATTATTCCATCAGTCACCAAAAAAAAGAAAAAATAATGATTATTCCATCCTTTATAGATTATTGGATGTCTAATTGAAGGCCCAGCTTTTACGAGCCATCTAGGCCCAGTATTGTTTCCTGTAAAAACGGTTAGGTATGGGAGTTAATAGGAACAAAAATAAAATAATTAAAATTTGTGGACAAAAAATAGACCAAATTGAACAAAAATATAGATAATACTAAAAATAATATGACATAATGGTAAAATTATAATCTCTCACAATAATAGAGAAATATATAATACTCTCTTACGTATTATGAAAATTCATACAAAGGATATAAATTCATACAAAGGAATTATACATATGAAAGACTTTACTATTTTTTTTTCTAAGTTTCACTCACTAATTCTATACAAAACATAGCATATATTAGTAAATATCTTAACCCTTATATATAGTATTTTTGTGGAGGTAAATTTAGTTATAAGTTGATCAAGTTGTGTACAAATAGTACAAGTATGTGTACTAGAGTCTTCTTCTATATTTATTTTTATCAAGTTGTATGATAAGTTGATAAATATCAACTTATGTAACAACTCATTCTTTGATTAAGTCAAAGATTACAACTAAGCTAATTTATCTTCAAGTTACAATTTTTTACTAGAACTTTGACTATGCAAATTGAATAACTTGCAAGTAATTCTACGAATCTTCTAATTTGATAAGAACCATTCGCATTATATTTGACTCTAGACTAAATTTAAATTCTATAATATTTTTTAATTTTTTTAAAACTTCATCATGCTCCACTTATATTACTTGTAATCTCTAACTATTTTTATTAATTTTAAATCAAAAAAAGAAGTTTGCTTCCTCTTTCCACAAAAACCAGACCTCAAATTAGACACGCAGAATCTCATAAAACTGCCAACAAAGTTCCTAGCCTTAAAACAATTATTAGGTGCAACATAGTGGCCAATAATGTTTTATGTCTTTTAGAATAATAAGTGTTTATTATGTGCACGCAATCAATTCCTTTTAGCATGAACAATTGATATGTGTTGCCATTTTTTTTCATCATAGGAGCTACCAATTCTGAGTCTTTTCAAAAGACTACACAGAATAACTCAACTTCTAAATTTAGAGCCATTGTATCATTGTAGTGATCTTGCCACATTTTTGTGCACAAGTAAAATATCAATAGACAGAACAAAAGCACAAAGAATACACAATTAAGAGGTTCCAATAAAACACTTATATATCTCCCTAATTTTTCTACATAATATGAAGATCCAAAAGTGTGTTTAAAAATGGAGAATACACAATTTTTTTTGCATGCCAACATATATACATACACAAAAAGAAATTTGAATTTTGTGTTTGAAGTTTGTTGCAAGGTGCAAGAGCATGGTTTGATTTTCACTCATGAAATTAATTAAAGTTGTATAGCTAAGGTGTTTAATTTCAAGCCACATGCTAAAAGCTATATCATGGTGCCTTGGATCATTATTCGCCGTTATTGCTTAAAATAGTATTTTTATTTTTTTTTTCTTTTCACTTAAAAAACAATCATAGCTTATAAAGTAGGATAACATAATAGTAAAGTATGTTTGGTCAAATCATTAAGATGATGATGGACTCAAAGGAGGAGTGACATGTTCTTTATAAGATATGGGTCAAAGGCCCATTGCTCAGTATCATGATTCTCATATACAATCATGGATATTTTCAAAGCAATATAATTGTTGGGCCATAATTGTTTCTTACCTTATATAATTAAAAAAAAAATTATAACTCAACTCAAGTTAATTTAGTGGTTAATTTATTAATCTATTTAAATAAAAATAAATATTTTAAATTTAAATTTTATCTTATACATGTAACATGTAGTAATTTATTGACCAACGATAAACTTTTAAATAAAGCTCTAATTCGCAATAAATTAGTTATTAACCCACTGAGTTATGAAATATCGTGAGAAACTAAAAAAATTGCAAAAATAAATAAATCATTAATTATTGTTGCTTATATAATAATAACTTAAATTCAAAAATCATTGTCATCATCAAAATACTAAAAAATTCTAATATATAATCATGCTTTGGAAGTGTTTATTAAAATTGAGTTATAAAAATCTCATTATATGATTTAGTAGGTTTAGGCTTGTGTCAACAATCCTATAGTTTTCTTCTATCAATTTTTGAATGGTATAATTGCGTCTATATTATTAAGAAGTTTAATTTCTACTAAATTAAAGCATTATAGATCTTATTATTAATCATCTAGATCATTTACTAGCTAGGCTTAATTTCTTTGTGTCAATATATTCTGTTGTACCTTTTTTCATATCATTATTTGGTTTTGTCTCCTATTTATTGATCAATGAAAATTTTCCAAAAAAATAGAAAGTAACAAATAAAAAGAAAAAGGAGAAAATGTTGATATTAGGAAGTATGAACAAATTTGGCCATGTTGTTCTCTTCTATTTCAAAATAATGATAATGGCACTTAGAAAATTATATTAGGATCACAAGCTTAACAGAGAAGTTAGAATTAAAAGTAGAGGACAACCTTTTTTCCCCCTTAATTGAATCCATGGTAGAGGAATAAAAGTACCAAGTGAAGAAAATGAATGAGAAAAATGGAAAGTAATTAAGCCCCCCAAAAAAAATAATAAATAAATAAAAATTAATATACATTAAAAACAAACACAATTAGAGCATATGGGACAGAGAGATTGTACAATTTTCATGGTGTCTTGAACTAATAAACAAAAGCAAGCATTATTATATAGGAATATTATTATTTTGATGTGAATAAAAGCAAGTACTACTGCACCTAGTAGTAATAATAATAATAATAAATTGCTAGTAGTGGGTTAATAATTGATGAAGATTGAATAATTTTGTACTAGTATTATAAGGTATTTAATTTGACCCTTTTGTGCTGCCGTTTAGCAAAAAAAGAAGGGCCAGCATAATAATCATTTAATCCAAGCTGCTACAACCAATTTGAACTTAGGGATTCCATGTATCAAAAGTTCATTATACAATTATGATGCATAAGGTGGTAAAGAACAACTTACAGCTACTAATCTATTAGTAATTTAGTATTTAATTAAATAAACATAAAGATTTGTTAATATAGGGTCAGCTAATTAATAACCTCTACATATAAATAGTATCCAGATTCCAAAGTTTGTGGTCCATGCATAAACTTTGGATGTTGAGTCTACATATTTAATTAATTAGTCCTTTATTATATTAGTCCTATAGAGTGTGGACTACAAGAATTATTTGATCTAAGTGGATTAGAAACATATATTAAAAGCTATCTTTATAAAATTTGATATCAATTACTTTAAAAGTACTTGATATATCTTTTTAAGTTTTAGATTATATGAACACAAATTATATATTAGACTATTAGATTTATTAATGTTAAAATTTTATAAAACTTAGCACAGATGATTTTTATATAATGGGTGGTTATAATTTGACAATTGAACTAATTAAATTTAATTTTTATAAAAAAAATATGTGTGATGTACTTTTACTTAAAATTACATTTAAATTGATTTCTAACAAATTTCAGATCAAATATTTTAAAGATACATATAATTTATATTTATATATGGCTTTAGAATTTTATGAAAGAAAAAATAGTAAAAATAATAAAATTATAATTTTTGTTTTTGTTTTTTGAAAAATTTTCCACACACTCTTAAATTTCTAATATTTTTATTAGTCTAAAATTTTTTGAAAATTAATATAGGCATCTTGAAGGATAATATGATGGTATTAGGATTAGAAGGACAAACATGGAATCCCAATTAAGAAAAAAAAAAAGCATATCACATGGTGCATTATTATATATAGTGTTAGTAAGTAATACATACACAAGAACTTAACTTAGTTCACCAAAACGGATCCCATGTTCCCAAAAGAGACTACATCCACACCCAAATACACTCACTTATAAAATAAATTTCTACATATTTTTTCCCACTTCAATTTAGTAATTAGTTTCTCATCACATCAAAATTGGTCATAGTTTCATTCCATTGCACTTGTGATTATAAACAATTTAACTCCTAAACTTTTGAGCATTAGAGGCCCCAAGAACAACACAAAAGTACAATTCACTGTTTAAGAACAACCGACCAGTTCCAAATACTTTGTGAACTTTATTTATTTTTTGTTGTTCTTAACATTATAAAAATCTTACTATTTCATAAATTTTTTTTTAATTATTCTATTGGTCTCTATAATTTTATATATTTTTTAATTTTTTAATTAAATTTTTTTAATTTTATAATTAGGTTATTTTTATGTCACAAATATTAAAATTAATAAAATATTTTTTCAAAAAATATGTGGTTAAACATCTAGTTAGTTTTTAATTATAAATACTTTTAATTTGCGAAAAATATTCAGTCAATTCTAATATTTTTTATACCAAAAATTGTCTAATTATAAAATTAAAAGTAATGTAAAAATTTAATTAAAATAAAAATATAAAATATAATTAAAAATTTAATAAAATTATAGAGACTAATAGAATTTTTTTCATTAGAGTATTAATTTAATGATTAGAGTGAACCGCTATAGCTATAATTTATCTAAGAGAGAAAAAGCTTAATTTCTTTATTGTTCTCATCATGTTATTAGTGGACTATGCTATAAACTTTTAGGAGGGATTAGTCTTTAATTAATTATATTTTATGATCATAAGATGCAAATAACATGACCAAGATATGCTTCAAAACCTTTAATTTTTTTGAATTTTCCCCCTAATGGAGCATGATTATTGCAACTTGAAACTATACGCCAACCAATGAGATTAGAAGATTCCAACACGTCACATGGACATATGTTAGTACTTGACATTAAAGAATTCAAATCTCTATTACTAATATATTATGTGTGATGGCCATTTAAAACTAACAGTAGTCATATATGACATTAATTTTGGTTTGTATATAACTATATGTGTGTTATCATGATTAGAACACATAATCATGAGTTTTTTAGTTAATTAACCTTTTAAAGTAATATATGAACTAAACCTTTCACATAAGACTTAATCACCATGCATGATTCGCTAGCATGTAACATTTAATTTTCTTGAATAATATAGAAAGTAAGTTTAAATTAATTGATGTTTAATCAATATTACTTAATATGATATGAAATGAAATGAAATAAAATATAATAAAATTTATAATTTATAATTTTATTTTATAAATTTAATTATTTTAATGAATTCTAATTTTAATTTTTTTTAGTAATCAATGAATTCTATTATAATCCAATGTAGAATAAAAAAATATTTTTATTTCATTCCTGGGCCGGACAGAGGCTAAGGCAAAAAAAAATTTGCCAAAAATATCCCTCATAAAAAGCCCATATTGATAACATAGCCACCATGGTTGATAAATATATATTGCAAAATAGGGAGTTGACGGTGGCCTTTGGATGTGACATGAAAAAGTTTGAAGAATGTTTTTGTAGGCTTAGTAATGGACAATTTATATTATTCCAAAGTGTGTTTTATGATAGTGACATGCATGAGATTATAGGTCTATGCTAGGATCATATTGGTTCCAATTAGTGTTTCACTTGATTTTGCCATTTTAACTACTCCTAAGTCTTCACCACAAATAATAACTAGGCCTTATTTTTTTCTTTTAATAATTTAATTTATTTCCCCTTTGACACAAGAATTCTTATCTTTTTGAAAACTTAGGTTGAACCCAAGATTTTATGGAGTTGAAAAGGTACATAGACAATTGGTCAAGCTAGTATAAATGTTTATCTCGTATTAGTATAATAAGGTTATAGTTATAACGTCACGTTTACCCTTTGACATTCTTTTTTGACTGATTTTGTTAAGTTATATTGTTTAAGCTGAGATTTTCTAACCACTGTCCACTGATATTAAATATTTTATTATGTTCCTAATATGATTGTGAATACTTTTTTTTCTCGATTACAAATTTCTGTTTATTTATTTTTTTATTGATTTTAATATTTTGTGAGAAAATAATAATTTTATTTTCAATGTTTTACGTACAATAGGTCCTAAAAAATATTAAACAGCAGTGATATTTTATAATTAATATTTAATATGAAATAAGAAAAATTTTGCTGTGTGAAGATATCAAAACGTCATTTTGAAGAGGAAAATAATCACTAACACTTTAACTATTTTTATAAAAACATAATTTATCTTTATTTGCGGCTTTTCTGATAGATAAAAAAAATCATATTTACTAATATATAAATTTTTTTAAATATTTACTGTTTTAAGCATTATACTTAAATTTTGCAGGGAGTGGATTTTCTCGATAAAAAAATTTAGATGGTGTTAAGTATTTAATCTAATCATTTATTGTTCTCTCTCATATTTATTTTTAGTCCCACTTATAGAATTAAAGATAAAAAATCACATTTTATTCTCTCAAATATTAAAAAAATGGAGAGGGTCAATTTCCAATTTTGCGGACAAAGACGATTTTGCAGGCACATATTACATAATAGTAAGAGAATTTAGGTTCTGAAAAATCGGTTCGAACCAGCCGGTTGAATCGATCAAACCGTAAACCGACAAAAAGACGGTTCGAATAAATAGCATAACCGCTAAATTTGAAAATCGGAATTGAACCGTCGAACTGGTCGAGAACCGTTCGATCGAACCGAACTGAAATTCAGTCGTTTTTTTTTTTTTTCGCCCAAACGGCGCCGCGGTTTCATTCATTGAAAGTTGAAAGTTGAAACCCTAATCAAAGCTACGCACTCTCTCAAAGTCTCAAGTCTCACTCACTCAGTCACTCCTTCTCCTTCCTCTTACATGCGCCTCTCATCTCAATCTCCTCCTTTACTCCATCCTATATTCTTCTTCTTCAACCTTTGAACTGGAAACTTTAGTCACCGCCGCAGTTTTTCTTCGTCGCTGTGCTTCAATGTCCAACCACCGCTGTCGTCCGCACTGCAACAGGCCAACAGCGTTGTCACAACGCGTGTTCCACCTCCTTTTCGGTCAAGCTTCCACCGCTGTCTCGCTGAGGTTCTACCACTCTTCAAGTTCTGTTGCCCCGCGCTCCAGCTCCTGTCTTTCTGTTCGAGCTGCTTAGCCCTCTGTTCCGTCCTCTCCTCGCGTGTTAGAGCCGCCGTTCAACCACCGTTCTGCTTCTGTTCAACCATCTCCGTCGCATTTCAAAGCTCCAGCTCCCTCTCCCTGTTCTGTTCGAATTTCACAACATGCTCCAGCCTAAGGTAATTTATTTTCCTTTACTTGTTCTTTCTTGTATTAATTATTCAGTTATTATTTTATTTAATTGTTGTTTTTAATGATTAGTATGTTGTTCCAGTTCTTGTTTTCTTTTTGGTTTGTTGTATTTTAAAGCTTTAGTTGTTCTTGTTATTTTGATTTTCAGTTCTAATTGATCTTATTAACTTGTTAATTTGATAAATTAATGTTTTAGTGTTATTCTTAACTTTTAAATTTTGGATTTTTAAGTTGTTATGTTGTTCTTGATCTTTTGATAATTTGTTAATTTTATAAATTGTTCTTGTTATGGTTTGTTGTTCTTGATTTGATAAATTATTTATGTTATTAATGTTGATTTGATAAATTATTCATGTTGTTGATCTTAATTTGCTAAATTGTTCATGATGTTGATCTTTATTAATTGTTCTTGTTATTAGGAAGAGAATGGAATTGAGGTATATCAATTTACAGATAATTATAAATTGAAAAAAGGACACTCACTGGGTAGAGCTCCTTTGTTACTTCATTAAATGTTTTTTTGAATTTCTGATGCAATACCTGAGATTAAGAATTGAATGGAAGATGAGCAATATTGACTTTCTTTTCGTTTGTTTGTTTGAATATGAATTCAATATTTTGTAAAACTGACTTTTACTAGGAATCCTACTGTTTGCTTAATATGTTTCAGTTCCTTTCAGGCTGAGCCAACATACTGTGCATGACAGATTCAGGTTATGATATAAATATGAAATAGAAGGAATGGTCTCAAATGGTTGGTTGGTGCTCACCTCTTCAGTAGCCTCAATACACCATCTCTCTAATTCACTCAATCCTGTCTTCACATACTCTCTATTGCTGAATGAACAACACTCAGGATGTAACAGAAGACTGACAGTGATCAAATTAAATACATCAAAATGTTAGTATTCTCTATGCAGCAATTTGATATATAATATGAAGAGGGTGAATAATTGAATGGTTTGTGATTAATTTTTTATTTTTTTTGTTATTTGACTTTTGTGTTTGTATTTGGATGAGATTATAATATTGTGGTTGATATAATACTTTTAATTTGGATAATATTTTAAATATTATATTAGTCTATAATTATATTTTTATGTGTTTATTTATATTTTATTTATTATTTTTTTATAAAACGATTTTTTCGGTTTAACTACGGTTGAATCTATGAACCAACAAATTAGTAACTAGAGCGGTTCGATAACTGGTTCGGTTTTCAGAACCTTGAAGAGAATGCAATTGAATAGTTGCTGCTAACGCAATAGAGGAAGAGAATTTCTGCGATTATTGTGCAGCTGCTGCATGTGAAATAGGAGACCACTATATAACAACGTAATAGCGTCTGCGACTTCATTTTTATTCATTTGTTTAAGGTGAGTGTTATAGTATCTAAAATGTGATGTCTAACTTAATAAAAAATATTAAAAATTAATATTTAATTTTAAAAATATACAAATAAATAATTTTTAAATATTTAAAGTTTATCACAAAAGATAAGTTAGACAAAAATTAAATACCAATATTATATCTCAGATGCAGTGTTCAGGTCCTGCATCCTCACATGTATCTCGGATGTATTAGTCCATATCAGAATGTAAATATATTTGGGATGCAGTGTATTCGAGATGCTCTCATGTTCATATTTCAAGTGCACTCAAGATATGACTCTCGGATCCTGTATCACAGCACAAGATCAGTGTATTCCAGATGTGAACATTTTTCGAAGTTACCTACCGTATCCGAGATGTGACTAATTGCACATTTTGGCAAATTTTTTTACGTTTATTTAAATCGATAAATACTATATTTATTTAATTTAAATAAAAAAATTCATATATGATATGTTTTTAATGTTATAAGCACTAAATGATATAATATTGAATATAAGTATTGAATATTATAATAATTTTAGATATTTTTATTTTAATTTATTTTTTAATTAATAAATGACACATTATTTAAATATATTTATTTTAAAAAAATTTAAAATAATAAAAACTTTAAATTTAATTATTATCTTTTTTAAGGTAATTCACCTTAATAAAAAAATAGAGTTTAAAATGATACAAATATCCTAAATCATAATTGGTTATTACACGCCTTATTCTAAACACATTTATATAAATTGAATACCCATTTACATATAAATCAAATAAGGTAAATTTGAATTAGTATGAAACATAGTAAATCGAATTGAGTAGGAATGCAATTTACTAGAAGAGAAGCGAGACAAAAATAGTACAACACTAAATCGAATAAACCTAATTCGATTTACTACTTGTACAAATTATTGACATTTTTTAATTTTAAGTTAATTGTTTATTTATTCTTTATTAACTTTAAAACATAAATGTCAATAACGAAATACTCTCCATTTGGATTCAAGTTTGAGTTCATATACCACCTTAGAGAATTATACTTTATAATAACTTTTTCAACATAAAGAGTCTCGATAATAATTCTTTAGATGCTAATGAGTTAAATGATATTTTTAATAAATTTTTAGAAATCGTTTATTATTCTGTTTTAAATTCATAAGTTTATACAGATTTTTTAGAATTTAAACTAAAATACAAAATTTGACTTTCTATTCTTATTCGTTTCGACTATGTACATATCTTATTAGTAGTAAATCGTTGATTCGATTTAGGGTTGTACCATTTTTGTCTTGTTTCTCTCCTAATAAATTGAATTGACTCAATTCGATTTATTAGGTTTCATGCTAATTTGAATTTACATAATTCAATTTACATATAAATGGATAAGATCAAGTTACCCTGATTCGATTTATATAAATGTGTTTAAGACAGGACGTGTAACAAATTCTGGTTTAAGACATTTATGTAATTTTAAACTCTATTTATTCTATTAAGGTGAACTATTCTTATTTTTATCTAATTAGATTATATATGAATTTAATTAGTATTTATATCTTTAAAACATTGAAAATGCTATAATAATAAAATGTGAAAATACATAATAAATAATAACATTTTTAAATTATTCATTTATCTAAAATAGAAAAACAAATTCATTAGGAAGAGCATACAAAAAAAAAATTAAATGAAATAGGTGTGGCAATAGACATGAGAATATGAAATTATTCTAGGTTGAATGAGTTAAATTCGACAGTTGCAAAATGAAGGAATAATAAATAATTAACAAAGCTTGCTACTAAATTTGTGTATACGAATACTATACACAATTTTGTATGTGAAATGATTGTTCTCTTATCTGAATGTTGGCTGTGATGATCATTTATGCAAGCGACATAAATGTGAATTTTCAACTTGGGACCACTCAAAATCTTATTACAAATAATGATTATGAACACATTTTTCTTTCTTTTTTTTTTCCCTTTAAATTCCCCCCTTCTCTTTTGTGTAGATTTAGTGACAATCTAAAACTATTATGGAAAGGCCATTCTCAATAGACAACAATTCTGAACCCAAAAAGAAAAACAACAAGATTGTATTCAAATAATAATATAGAGAACACAAATGTTTTGGGCCATGGCAATAATAATAAAACTTCCCTCTATATCATAGTTTTCTTGCCATTTGATGATGGAATAGGTTGTCTTCTTTACAACTAAACTTGAACATATAAATATCAATTTAGTTTCTTGCTGTAACAGCAATAATATATATATAAATAGAAAAGGAAAAAGAAAATAAGAAGAATGAAGAAGAAGTTAATTTTTCTATTTGTGTCTAAACTTTAAAGCTACTAGCTACTATATTGAATGGAATATTATTGTGAATGAAAAAAACAAAAGAAAACAACAGAAGGCAAAAATCAACCTTTCTTGAACATCAAATCCGTCCCTCTTCATCACATATAAATTTCCATACCCCAAAAAAAATGTTAATTATTTCAAAAGTAATCTTTATTTACTAATTTAACATTATTTGTATGCTAAGAAAATTTAATTAATACTTTTATTTTTCTAGACATTTTATGGTGAGAATGGTGCAAGTGGTGCCTATATCTTGTTTTACCTTTTTTTTAATTTGTCTTTGTAAAATTGTAAAGTTTTTTTTTTGGGTGAAAATAAAGATAAAAAAATTGAGACATTTTAACACCTATATATTCGTTAAAAATAATAACTCTTTATTAATAAATCTCTATTGCTCAAAAAAATGTAGGGCGTCAATTTGATTTGATAATAAAAAATTATGACATATACATTAATAAATTGAAAATAAATTAAAAAAAAAAAGAGAAAAGAGTACTAATAAATATTTTTATGGGTAATTTGTTTGGTCAAAGTAAATATTACATTTTAATATATTTATTATTTATTAAAGTAAAAATGTAGTAGTAGTATAATGGATAAATGATTAAATTCATTCTAAAAGATCACTTGTTTTCCAAATTAGTTTCCAAAATTTTTTTTAAATCAAATTCGTCCTTAAAAAATTTTAAGTTAATCATGTTAGTTCTTCTCTAATTTTTTTTGACAGCGCTAAAATTTGTTAATGTGAGATGCTAAGTGATATTACAACACACATAGGAGTCTTAATTAATTATTAACATGATAAGTTAGTTTATAAAATTAGAATAAATCAAAATCTAATTAAAGAAAGAACTTGAGATATTAAAATTCTTTAATTTGGGGTTGATTTGATCTGATTTTATAAACTTATCATGTTAAAATTATTAGATGTATGTTATGTGTCGCTTAACGTGTCACATCAACAAATTTTGATATTATTAGCAACAAAAATAATAAAAAGAACTAAAATAACTAATTTAAAATTTTTTAAAAATAAATTTAATTAAAAAAATTTTAAAAATTAATTTAAAAAATAAATAATCTTTCGAGTACTAATTTTGTCTATCTACTATGATAATAATAATAATCATCATCATCTTATAAATTAAAGCTTTAGTAATATTATACATAAATAGTTAAATACTGTTAGTTTGTTTTAAATGTATACAAGACTTTTTTGAAACAATAATTAATGACAGTAGTCAAATCTAGACCATGTCATTGAGTTCGAACTTTGAACATATTTAATGCGTTTTATATTAAAGATTTACAAGGATAGATTTAGCGAGTATATATATAAAGTCATCCCACATCTAAAAATCAGCCATAAAATTAATCATCAATAAAATATATATTAAAATAAAAATATATATTTAAAATAAACTAATAATATATATAATTTTATTTTTAATATGCACATAATATTTTTTTATATATTTATACTGCTATATATATCTTAAAGATGTATAGTTATGTTATTAATTAAAAAAATTTAAAAATTTAAATTTTTAATAAATTTGATATATATTTATTTAAAATAAAATATAAATTTTTTTTATGATACATAATTTGAACATGTATTCTAGCAACATATTAGTTAAATCATATTTACAATGACTATAAATAAAAATGGGTTCCTGTTAAAAAAATATTTTTAATTCTTTAGATTGTTATACAATATATATTCTTTACAAATACACTAAAAATTTTGTTACAAAAACTTATAAATATATTAACAAATACACTATAGACCGGGTTACAAAAAATAAATAAATAAATAAAAGTACTCTACAAATAAATATTTTGTCCAATTAAGTCCAACCAAATTATATAACCATTTTTTAAATTCACGCATACTTCTTTTTCTTCCTCTTTCGTATACGGCAGCTTCTTTTTTTTTTCTCTTTTATTATCGTTTTGTAGTTACCACCACTATTATTACCGCCGCCACCCTACCACTTTCTTTTTCTCCTTATTCTTTTTCATTTAAATTTTTTCTCCTCTTTCATTTTCCTCCTCCATCATTATCATCGTTATTGTTAGAGAGTGAAATAAAAAGAATTATGAGAAAATAAAATAAGAAGAAAAAGATAAAAAAAGCAGCAGAAAAGATAAAGAAGAAGAAGAAAAAGAATTTTAAATTCTGCAGAATTTATCAAAAAAATAAAACAAAAATTTCTTAATAATAACATATAGATATCTTAGTTTTGACACCGAAATTTCGGTATCACTTTAAACTCTAACAATAATTCAATTCAATAAGTGTGATCTACATTCATTCAACTAAATAAAATTGTAATATATGTTCATTCAAGTTTAATATGATAAGCAATACTTCTAAAAGAAGATGTAAGAGAAAAAGAAAAGAAAGAAAGAAAGAAGAATAAGAAGGAAAAAATGTAGCATTAAAGAAGAGATCTCTGTGTTTTGTAACAAAATTTTGATGTTAAAATTATGAAAATTTGGTGTTATTTTTGTTTATGGCAAGAATTTAATCCAATAAGTGTAACTAAAAAATTTCTATGTCACGGTTAAAAAATTTTAGCATTATTTTCTGATAAATTCTACATAACTCAAAACTCTTTTGCCTTAATTATTTTCTTCTTCTTCTTCTTCTTTTTTAACTTCTCATAATTCTTTTATTTTACCTTCATAACAAGTGATAAAGTAAGCTGAGAAAGTGAAAGTTAGTTAGTTAAGCAAGCAGTTAGTTACATTTCAGCTCAGTTAGTTAGCTTACCTTGAGCACTGGTTAGTTAACCAATTTAGCATGTGTGGTTCACAATATGACAACTAGCCAAAATTATGTGCTATAAATAGCTTAAGGCCAACTGTTTCAACAATTCAACTTTACTATTTTCTACACAAGTAAATAACATAACCTCTCTCTCTCTCTCTCTCTCTCTCTCTCTCTCTCTCTCTCTCTCTCTCTCTCTGTTCAATTCTTCTTCTCCTTACTCTTCTTCATTCAGCCTGATACCTTTTCATGGTATCAGAGCAATACATTCAACTTCAATAACAGAAAATTTATCAACAACAGAGATTTCAATGAATCAATCAGTCATAGTTCCAAACTTTTCCTCTTCACCAATCTTTATGAAGCTCGATGATGATAACTTTCTGTAGTGAAAAGATCAAGCTGAATCCACAATCAAAGGCCACAATCTGCTTCATCACATCATAGGAGAAGGAATTCCTCTACGGCTTGATGGATCACGATGAATAACATCATAATTTACAGTTTGGAAGAGACAGGATGCATTACTGAAATCTTGGCTTCTTGCTTCGATGACCAAGCCCTTCACAACTTGGATGGTAGGCTATGTTTATTCATATGAGGTCTGGAAAAGGTTAGATGATAATTTTTCTTCTCAAATTAGAGCAAAGATAATTCAGTTCAAGAACAAACTGAGCACGATCAAGATAAGAAACTCAGTAAATGAGTATGTGTTAGTATTAAAAGAAACAATTGATATCTTAGCTTTTGTAGGAGAACCAATGTGAGAGAGTGATCAAGTTAATGCTATCTTGAATGGTTTAACTGAGGAATATGGCACGATAATTTTTTTTGTGGTTGCAAGACCAATAAGCATCACTGTTGGAGAGTTGGAATCACTTTTATTGACTCATAAAAGCATGCTGGAAAGGTTCAGAAAATTAGACTCGTTCTTACAGGCAAATGTAGCACAAAGTGCACAAGGATACTCACAGAATTTTAACACAAGAGGCGAATTCAGAGGTAGCTTTCGAGGTGGTGGCAGAAATATGAGAGGTGGTCGAAGTTTTTACAATGAGAGTGGACAATTTAGTCCAAACAACTGTAATTCAATAATTGATGGTGGCAACAACTTCAGTGATTCAGAGAACAGAAGTTTTCACAATGAAAATGGGCAATTTGGTGCACAATATTACAATTCAAGGTCTAAAGGAGGGAATAATTTCAGTGGTAGTAGCTCAAATAACAACTCAAGGTACGAAATTCAATTTTACAATGATTCAAGATTCAATAATAACAATGGAGGCTCAACAATGTTCAACAATGTCAAACCTATCTGCCAAGTATGTGATAAGCCTGGACACACTGCCAAGACATGATGGTACAGATATGAAAGGAGTGAAGGTCAAAGAACTCAGTACAATAGGTTAAATGCACAACTACTGCAAGAAGTACAAGCAAATCTGAGTAATGTATTAACCACACCAGCAACAATGCAAGATCAAAATTAGTATCCAGACTTGGGTGCTACATACCACATGACCTCAGACCAGCAAAATTTGATTGAGAAAGAGAACTATGAAGGCATGGCTTAAGTGATTGTAGGCAACACATCAGGTTTGCACATTAACCTTGTTGAAAACTCTTATTTCAAAATTAATTTGAGTAACAAAAACTTCTTGCTACACAAACTACTTCATGTTCATGACATCACAAAAAATTTGGTTTGTCTGTATAAATTCTGTTGTAATGACAATGTCTATTTTGAGTTTTATTCTAATAGCTGCTGTGTGAAATCTCAGGCAACTAAAAAGATTGTCATACATGTGCCGGAGAGGTTGAAAAGGGAATGTACAAGTTCCTCAATTTTACTCCGTCAAATAACTCAGCTGTATTTGTCTCAATTGTGTCCACAACAGCTGATCAACTTCTCTTATGGCACAATAGATTAGGCCACCCTTCGAATAATGTTGTCTCTCTATTCTAAAGTCCTGTAATATTGTTGTTTCCTCAAATAAAACCCTTGAATCATGCTGTATTGGAAAGTTTCACAGTCTTTCCTATCCTCCCTTTGATACTGTGTATACTGCTCCCTTACAACTAGTTTACACAGATATTTGGGGCCCTGCTCCTATTTCTGACTTGAATGAAAACTATTATTTTGTAAATTTCATTGATGCTTATAGTAAATATACCTGGCTGTATCTTATTAAAACTCGATCTCAAATCAAGTCAGTTTTTAAATGTTTCCAACAAATGTTTAAACTGCAATTGAATACTAAAATTAAGATGCTTCACTCTAACAATGTTGAATATATGAGTTTAGTTAAAGATTTGTAGGCACAAGGAGTAATTCACAGGTTCACCTGCCTACATGAACACCAGCAAAACGGCAGTGCTGAAAGAAAGCACAGACATGTGGTGGAGAAGGGCCTTGCAATACTTGCAGGTGCTGGAATGCCAACAAATATTAGGGAGAAGCCTTTATGGCTGCAGTTTACTTGATAAACAGGCTGCAAACTCAAGTGTTGTAAGATCAATCCCCCTTTGACAAATTGTTTACAAAGAAGTTTAATTACACAACCCTCAAGGTATTTGGTTGTTTGTGTTTTCCATATTTGAGGACATACAATAGGCACAAATTGAAATTCAGATTAGCACCCTGTATTTTTCTAGGCTATAGCACACCTCACAAAGGATTCAAGTGTCTGCTTGAACAAGGTAAAGTGGTGATTTCAAGCAATATAGTTTTTGATGAGTACCAATTTCCATTCAAAACTGGCACTTTTAAAGTCTCACAACCATAAGAAGTAGATTCCCTACCCCACCTTCAATTGGCACCAACCATCCCTCTCCTAAGAATTTCCACAGCTTTAAATCCAAGCAACAATCCACTAACAAGTTCTAATGCTACTTCACACACACCAACTCCTATCCAGCCTAACCAAAGCAACTCTCCTCCCTCATCCGTACCAACTTTACCTACCAATTCTAGTTCTGGTCCCTCAAACACTAAATAACCAGACCCCCAATCCTACCTTTTCTTTTCCTGTGCCATCAGCCCCATCATCCACTCTAATCCCAATTCTTATTTCAGACCTCGAAATTGTCCTTTCCCTAACAGATGATCCCTTACCTACACCCTTGAATACTTAACCTATGACCATAAGGAGTAAAAATAGAGTGTTTAGGCCCAGAGTCTTCTTTGTTTATGTTGAACCAAGGTCAGTAAGAGATGCCTTGTCAAATCCAGCCTGAAAGGCTGCAATGGATGCAGAGTACAATGCTCTAATCCAAAATTATACCTGAAAACTAGTTTCCTTACCTGAAGGAAGAGAAGCAGTAGATAGCAGGTGGGTGTTTCGAGTTAAATATAACTTTGATGGCAGCCTCCAGAAATACAAAGCCCTATTGGTAGCTCAAGGTTTTTCACAATGGCCAGGCTTTGATTTTAGTGAGACATACAGTCCTGTAGTAAAATCCACCTCAATTTGAATTGTGCTTACCTTGACTTTGTGCAAGAATTGGAAGATCAGGCAGCTTGATGTGAATAATGCCTTCTTGGATGGTAATCTAACTGAAGATGTATATATGAGGCAACCAAGAGGCTATGAACTGGGAGATAGTCACTTAGTATGCAAACTTACAAAGGTACTCTATGGTTTAAACTAGGCACCAAGGGCCTGGTATCACAAGCTCTCTACAGCCCTGCAACATCTTGGATTAAGTGCCACAAAGTCTGATGTTTTTGTTTTTGTCAGGTTCAAACAGAATTCCATACTACTTGTGTTTGTGTATGTTGATGATATAATCATCACAGGTGATTCTGAAGAAGCAATCTCTCAAGTGATTCAGCAGCTAAATCACAACTTTGCACTAAAGAACCTAGGTGATTTGCACTACTTTCTTGGAATTCAGGTCACTAAGACTAATGTTGGTGGTGTAGTCCTGTCTTAAGAGAAGTATGTCAAAGACTTACTTAAAAAGGTAGAAATGGAGAACTACAAACCCTGCCACACATCCCTTCCATCCCCAGTCAAATTCTCTGCCTTTGGTGGTTCAGTCTTTCATAACCCAAGGCTTTACAGATCAGTTGTAGGAAGCTTACAGTATCTCACAGTCACTCATCCAGAGCTGGCATACTATGTAGGCAAGGTGTCACAATTTATGCATACACCTCTGGATGAGCATTGGAAGCTGGTAAAGAGAGTGTTGCGATATGTCAGTGGCACATCAAACTTCGGCTTGCATTTACATAAAACCGGCATCCAAAGCATTGCAGCATATAGTGATTTTGACTAGGAAGGTGATCCAGATGATAGAAAATCAGCTGGAGGTTTTTGTGTTTTTCTTAGAAGAAATCTTGTATCGTGGAGTTCAAAGAAGCAAGGTTCAGCACTGAAGTTGAGTATAAAGCTATGGCAGATCTAGTTGCTGAGATGATATGGATCAAGAACCTCATGGTTGAACTGAAAATTCCACTCAAAAAATTCCCATCAATATACTGTGACAATCTCAGCGTAGTATTATTGGCAGCAAATCCGATTTTGCATTCAAAGTCAAAGCATGTCGAGATTGATCTACACTTTGTTTGAGATTATGTCACCAAAAAAGTTGTTTAAGTTACTCATGTCCTTGAAACTGTGTAATTGGCCGATGTGTTGACAAAACTACTGTCAAGTGCTGCATTGTTGGAATCTAGGATAAAACTAATGGTAGAAGACCTAAAGCAGTACAGGTCTCCCTCTGTCAGGCTTAATGAAGAAGAGTTAAAGGAAGAAGTGATCCTAGAGCAATGTGAAAAAGCAAAAAAAATAAAGAGAGAGAGAGAGAGAGAGAGAGAGAGAGAGAGAGAGAGAGAGAGAGAGAGAGAGAGAGAGAGAGAGAGAGAGAGAGAGAGCCTTGATACAATCCTTCAAGCAAATATGACAACTATAGCAGAATAGAACATCACGGATTATAACAGTGAATTAACAAATAAGCTCAACAAATCTAAAACATTAGAAGGGAAATTAATTAGTATGGGTCATGATAGAGTAAGTTGAGAAAGTGAAAGTTAGTTAGTTAAGCAACCAGTTAGTTACATTTCAGCTCAGTTAGTTAGGTTACCTTCAGCATTGGTTAGTTAACCAGTTTAGCATGTGTAGTTCATAATGTGATAGCTGGCCAAAATTCTGTTCTATAAGTAGCTTAAGGCCAACTATTTCAGCAACTCAACTTTACTTTTCTCCTTACTCTTCTTCATTCAACCTGGTACCTTTTCAACAAGAATAAAAATAAAAAAAGAGACAAAAAATCAAATAAAGTAAAAAAAACATACGTAATGCCACAAAAATCACCAAAAAGAAGAAGAAGAAATACGAAGGAGAAGAAGAAGAAGAATGTAAAGAAGAAGAAGAAGCACGGGATATGAAAAGGTAGCGAGTTCACACATGCTAATAATAAAGCTGATTTTTGTTGGGTTTGAACCAACTTGGTTAGACTTGGATGTGTAACATCACTTAAAATAAATTATTCTATATATAATCATTTAATTAGATTTATATTGAATATGAAAATTATATTTTATTTTGTATACTTATTAGGAGTATTTGTGGTGCGGTTTGAATCGATTTGGATCTGAGTATTAATTTTATTTGCGATGCAGTTTGGATTGGATATATTTTTTTTAAGATATGATCCAATCTAATCCAATTTTCAAGCGGTTTGGATTGGATTGGATTTGTGATTTTATAAATTAAAAAAATTAAATATACATAACAAGTCTCAATATCAAATTTTAAATAACCAATAATGATATAATAAGTCTCAACAATATCTTGAAAAATTAACAATAACTTAACAATAGAAATAAAATTATAGGTTAGTTAAAATAAATAAATAAATCTCATTTTGAACATAAAATATTTATTAAATAATAATAATACATGAATAATATAATAAATTGAACATATTATAAGTAAATTTGTAGATATAATTATAAAATAATAATATTATAGCGCATCGTGCGGTTTGAATAGGATCGGTTTTGAGAAGTAGATCCAAAATCCAATCCAATCCATGCGATTTGTAAAAAAATAGAATCCAATCAAATCCAAAATAGTGGTGTTTTAATTGATTTTCGATTTAAATTGAATTATATGAGGAGTTTAATTTGGATCGATTTGAATTCAAACACCCCTATTACTTATCATGTTTTAAGATTAATGGTATTTCAGCAACAATAAAAAATTAAAAATTAATCTAAAATAGTCTAAAATTATTTTATATATATATTTTAATTATTACTTATTTTATTTTATGTTTATTAATTGTTACTAAAATAATTAAATAATATTAAATATAATACATCTCTAATTATAAATATTACATAAATTAAATAAAACAATCTCAAGTCATTATCTTTTTAACAGAATAATACTCTACAACCAAGTTAATTATCCAACCAATTCTAACTAAGTTGGTATAACATAATTGACATCCACGCGCTACTATCTCTAACTGCCTTTTGACTAAACACACCACTATATGCATTTCTCTTTTGACGGCTTCTTTATCTGCAAATTTCATTTTTTTTAATTTATTCTCATCCCTAATGTTGCTGCTTCTTTTTCTTTTCCTCCTTTTTTCTCATTTTTCTCTTTCATTATTGCTGTTGTCACAACCACCACGCCACCACCTCCATCTCCTCCTCCTCCTCCTCTTTATTTTTTCATTTTAATTTCTTTGATCTCTTCCTTCCTTTTTCTCCTTCTCTTCCATCATCACTATTATCATCATTGTTATCGTTATTGTCATCATCGTCGTTGTCTTCTTTTTATATGTATAACAGTTTAAACTCAAAATGTACCGAAATTTCTTAATGATGACAACGACAAACAAACTCAATTCAAAACAAGTTTAGACCATAATGTACCGAAAGTAGATCCAGAATGCACCAAAATCAAAATCCACCAGAATGTACCGAACTCAAAACTCCTCTTCCTTCTTATTCTTTATCATTATCATTATCTTCTTTTCTTATTCTTCATCTTTTTTCTTATTTTACCTTCTCATTATTCATCTGGTTTTACTCTCTTAATAAGAACAAAAACAAAAAAATCAAATAAAAAAGAAGAAGAAATGCATAATATTGCAAAATTACTAGGAAGAAGAGGAGAAAAAGAAAAAATGCAGCAACAACAACAATAAAATAACGACAATGAGAAGGAAACACACGAAAAAGAAGAAGGAACGCAAAAAAGAATGAGGAAAATGCGAAGAAGAACGAGAAAAAGAAAAAGGAGGAGGAAGAGAATGAGAGAGAAGGGAGAACGCTCATGTAGTTGGAGTGTGTATTCACATTTTTACTAATGAAATTAATTTTTATTAGACTTATACCCACTTAATTAAATTTAATTGTTAAAAAAATTTGAATGTATAGTATGACTCTTTTTAATATTCTCCAATGTATTATATAAATCTAGGCTAAAAGTCTTATATTACTGTAATAAAATAGAAATAGTTGTTAAAACAAGGGATAAGTATGATTTTGGTTCCCAACGTAGAGATTGAAAATTTATTTCGTCTCCGGCCCTTTTTTGGCTATAAAATGGTCCCAAAAGTTTAAGTTTGTTTTAAAATCGTTCTTTTTACCAATTTTATTTTTTTATTACCAAATTATCCTTCATTAAAAAAGTTATAAAATAAAATAAATATAAAATAAAAAAAGAAAGAAAGGGATACAGAGAAGGGGGTGGGAGAGAAAGAAAGGGGGGCGCGAGAAGGGGGAGGAGGGGGGAGAGAAGGGAGACTGCCGCACCGCCACAGTCCTGCCGTACCGCACCGCCCCGCCGCAGCCCTGCCGCACCGCACCGCCGCACCACCATCTTCTTCTTCTTCTTCCGCCATGCACCACCGCACCACCTTCTTCTTTTTCCGCCCTACCGCATCGCATCACCGCACCACTGCACCACTGGATTTTTTGTGGAATTTCTGAAATTTAATTTTTTTGTGATTTGGCTTGAATTTAAAATATTGTTGTTGCTGAATTTGTTTATTGTTCAAAGTGCATGTTGCTTGAATTAGTTGCTTGAATTTGGGTTCTGGTGTTGATGATGATGGTGGGGTAGTGGTGGATTCTGTTTTGAGTTTTGTTTTTCTTCTGATGATGATGACCATGATGATAATGATGGTAGTGGTAGTGGGTTCTTGTTGATTTAGGTTGATTTTAGAAAAAATTCTGATGATGACGATGATGACTATAATGATACTGGTGGTGGTGGTGGTGGTTCAGGTTGGGCGTAGGCTTCTGTTTTGGTGGTGGTAGTGGTGGTGGTGGTTGATTTTGGGGTGAAGGGAGAAGGATATTTTTGTCCGAATGACAATTTTAAAACAAACTGAAATTTTGGAGACCATTTTAGAGCGAAAAAAAGGTCGGAGACGAAATCGATTTTCGGCCTTTAGGGACCAAAATTATACTTATCCCTTCAAACAATCATCTCAATCAATTAAAATATATCTCATCTATTTTTAGTAGTTGGTAGAAGTTAACTTTGTTATGTATTTTTATACTATAAAAATAAAAAATTATGTTAATTATTTTGATATGAAATATTAAAATGTACTTTGTGTAATTATTCAAGCTTTCTGTAAATATGTATAAAGATTTTGTATAATATAGATATAAAAAATATTGACATGAAAAAATTATTAATTTTCTAAAATTTATCATAAAAAATTATAAAAACAACAAAGTTAACATACAATTTAAAGTCTAATTTTGTTAGTACATATCTTAAAACTATTAGTCAAAGTGAAACAATAGATATATTACTAAAAAAAAAATTAAGAGCTAACAAAATTTGAAGTCTAATCTTGTTAATACATATCTTAAAGATATTAGAAAAAATAGATATATTACTAAGAAAAAAAAGCTAAAACTTTTAGTTTAAAAGAAGTAAAAAAATTAATTAGTATTGATTTAAATACAAAAAATGTTGATCTTATAATATTTGTTTACTAAGTTTAATTAGAGAATAAAATCTTTTGACCTATTAAATACATAGAAATTTTAAAAATTCATATTATTACATCATTAAAAGACATTATTTTAATTATCAATAATATTTAAAAGATAATAAAAAATAAACTAAAATAGTCAAAATTTATTTTATTTAATATTTATTAATTATCGGTACATACAAGACAAATTTAATTTTTTTTTGTCTTTCTAACATTACCATTTAGCTAAATCTGAAAATTTAAGACTTCAAATTAGATATATATAAAGATTTGAAATTATTTTATATATAGTCATTTAATTAGATTTATATTTAATACAAAAATTAAATTTTATATTGTATATTATCATGTTTTAAGAGTGATAATATTTCAAAAATAAAAAAAATTAATTTAAACTAGTCTAAATTAAATTATATTATTTTATATTTTTAATTATTATATTTTATTTTGTATTTATTAATTGTTACTTAAATAATTAAATAATATTAAATATATACATCTCTAATTATAAATATCACATAAATTAAATTATAAATTAAATGAAATAATTTTTAAGTTATTATCTTCTCAATAGTATCCAGTGTATAAGTTGTTTAGAAAATATACATCTAGGCTGAAGATCTTATATATTACTGTAATAAAATGGAAATGGTTGTTAAAACAATTAATTATTTAAGATATATCTCATCTATTTTCAGTAGTTGGTAGAGGTTAAGTTAAAGAATTTTGTTAAGCATTTCTATAATATAAAAATAAAAATTTATGCTACCAAGAGGCACAGAACCCCCAAGACACTGTTTACTGGATTCCTTTTTGGCTCTTTTTTATTAAGTTTTTATTTTTACTTTTATTTTTATCGACGCCTAAGTCCCTAATAACCTTGATACTTGATTCATCTCAGACAGTCAGACACTATACTCGCTGTAGTATGTTAATTAATTAGTTTGATATAAAATATTAAAATGATACTTTGTGTCATTATTCGAACTTTTTTTTATATTGTATTATTAGATGTGAAATTTTTTATGATGAATTAAATTATGTATTAAATATTGCTATAGTTATTTATAAAACGTTACTAACGTTTTGTATTTTTATAATTAAAATAATATTTTTTTGATGTTTTGTGTTTTAATAATTAAAATAATAATTTTTATTATAAAATATTAGTGATATTTTATTCTTTTATAATTAAATTTTTTTATTACAAAACGTTAATGACGTTTTGTACTACTACCACAATCATGTAAAATACTAAAATGATCAAATATTTTTATATTTCACATTAAAATTATTCATATATAAAAATTTTAGTCTTATTATTCAAGCTTTCTGTAAATATTTATAAAGATTTTGTATAATATAAATATAAGTTATATATATATATTATATATATATATATATAACAAATAAAAAATAATTAAATATAAAAATATTGATGTAAAAAAATTTATTAGTTTTCTAAAATTTATCATAAAAAATAATAAAAGCAACAAAGTTTACATAAAATTTAAAGTCTAATTTTGTTAGTACATATTTTAAAAATATTAATCAAAAGAAAAATAATAGAAATATTACTTAAAAAAATTAAGAATTAATAAAATTTGGAGTCTAATCTTGTTAGTACATATCTTAAAAATGTTAGAAAAACTAGATATATTACTAAAGAAAATAAGATCTAACACTTTTAGTTTAAAGAAGTAAAAAAAATTAATTAGAATTGATTTAAATACAAAAATTATTGATCTTATAATAGTTTTTTCACTAAATTTTATAGTCTAATATTGTTAGTACAAATCTTAAAGATATTAAAAAAATAGATATATTACTAAAACAAAAAATAAGATCTAACACTTTTATTTTAAAAGAAGTAAAAAAATTAATTAGTATTAATTTAAATACAAAAAAATGTTGATCTCATAATATTTGTTTACTAAGTTTTATTAGAGAATAAAATCTTTTTTTTACGGATATTAGGGAATAAAATCTTTTGACCTATTAAATACATAAAAATTTTAAAAATTCATATTATTACATCCTTAGAAGATATTATTTTGGAGACCACTCAGATAAAGATACCTAAAACATTTTTTTTAAAGATGTTTCCATATTGTGTTTTAATTGGTTTCCGTATAATTTATTCGGTGTTTCTCATCACATATTATTAAATTCCTCAAAAGATTTTCTTTCCAAAAATAATAAAAAACGTTTAATTTGGACTAAAACAAAAAAGATAATAGATTAACTATTATATTTTTTTTAAAATATTATTTACATAAAAAAAAAAAATAATTCATTTATATTCGTACAATATATAAAATAATTACTATATTATTATTATATTATAGATTAAGATTCATTAATTTAATTTTTTTTTATTTTTAATATAAGCATTAGAAATAAATAAAATTTTTATAACTAAATCTAGTGTAATAAAATATATATAATATTAATTAGTTCTTAAAAAATTCTAAAAAAATAGTTTCTTTCATTTTAGTAAAATAACTATTTATTAAAGTAGACAAATTAATTATTTTCTTCTCATATACAGTTTTTTTAAGACATAAAAGTAATTAATTAGGACATTGGTTAAGATAATTAAAGTTACTATTTCATTAAATTTTTAATTTAAAGAAAAATCCTAGTTTATTTTGGTATAGAAATTTTGAATTTGAAAATATTGATAAAAATTATGTTGAATTTTGATTTATGTGATTTTTATTTAAATTAATCACTATATAAGTTACAGTTCTATTTTGAAGGCTTTAATCTAATTTTTAAAGTTTTAATTTACTTAGTTTGATTTTTTAACTTAGGTATCTGTGACTCATATTAGGGTTTTAAGTGTTTAGTTGAAAAAAAAATAAGATAAAAAAATTTCAATTGTCACATCAAATAGTCGCTATAATGTATAATGTAGCAGTCGTTAGTCCATCTCAGCATGTCGTTAACGATTTTGTGAGACAGTGACAAAAATAAGATTAGAAACTAACGTGAGTCATAACTATAAGTTGGGAGACTAAATTGAGTAAATCGAAATTTTTTAAATTAGATTGAAACATATTTATTAGAACCGAACCAGCAATCAAATCGGTCAAGTTACTAGTTCATTGGTTTATTGGTTCAACCGACAAATTACTAGTTAAACCGATAAAATCGGTCTCACGTAAATATAAAATATAAAATAGTTAAAAACTTAAAATTAAAATTTGAAATACATATATTCACTAATATTTTATGAAGAATCAAGTCTCAACTTCTAAAAAGAACTAATATAAAAAATTATAAAATTTTAATACTATAATAGTATCTTATTTTGACATAATAAAAAAATAATTAATTCACAAAACATATCATCTAACTATAATATCAGTAGATTTTGACACTAACATCAAAACAAATAACCTTAATCACAGTACTAGCAATAAAATAGATCAAGTAAATTAATAAATTTTGAGTGAAATTTATATTTATATTAATAATAGTATGTAATTAAATATAATTAATTTTAAAAATAGAAAAAACAAAAATTAAATTAAATTAGATATTTGTGTATACTATATAATTAGTATTTGTCAAATATAATACTTAGAAGTGCACTGGCTAAGTGGCAAGTAGAGGTTTCACTTGTTCCAAGGTTCTTACCGGCTCACACCGATTTTATTCCTTAAACGATCCAAGGAGTAGTCCGGTTCTAGTCCGGTTCACTAGTTTTTCAGTCGAACCAACCGATCCAGTTTAGTTTTTACAACTATGGATTGAAATACGAACATAATTTCAGAGACCAATAAATATTATCTCTTTGTTGACAATGAAGTTGTTTTATTGGTAATTAAGATCTAATAATGGTTTATAATAAAAGAAGCATTCTTTTGCAACAATGAACCTATAGTAGTCGTTAGGGGTGTTCATATATTAGATCATATCCATATAAATTCATAGTATTTATCCGTATCTGATATGTAATTTGAGGATATGATCTGATCTGTAAGATGATCGGATTGGATCGAATCGGATCCACACTCTAATAAGATAGAAGTAAATATGTTTAAAAAAGTAAACAAAAAAATTATTGACTTTTTTATTAAAATAAAATTTTTTAATATTTTTTATTTTATGGATATATTTGATATCTGATCCAAATATAAGTGCAAATATCAAATTTGATCTAATGAGTTTAGTGCAGATTAGATCGAAATTTCAGTCATATCTCATTTGTAAACACCCCTAGCAATAATAACTAAAAAATTATAATAATAATTATATTTTTTAACTAAGAAAAAGTGCAAAAAAAAAGTACTAAATACAAAAATATTTAATCAAATATTAAAAGAAAATTTTACTTTAAAACAGTTAGACTTTTTTTGCTCATATATATATATATATATATAAAATGAAATAATAATAATATGATAATTATTTTATATATCACATAAATATAAATGTTTTTTTTCTATGATCTTAAGAAAGATTTTGTAAGTCTCTAACCTTGTTATCGAGTTTTGTAGTGTTAGCCCTCATATTATCAATTTGATACATATATAATTCGGATGATAAATTGTTTGGTGATGTGCTTCCTTTTTTACTGTAATATACTTGTTTATTATTATTATTATTATTATTATTATTATTATTATTATTATTATTATTATTATTATTATTAAAAAATAACAAGCCAAATTATTGCCATAACATAATAGAAGTATGAAAGTTTATCATTCTTCTCTAATGGAGGAAACAAAATTCTTTTCAATAGTTTATTTAACGTTTAGTAGAATAAAAATAAATTTTATTAGAATAAATTTTAGTACGAATTTAATATTTTTATTCATCATAAAATATTTATAGAATTACTCATAGATAATTTTTGGAAAAAAGAAAAAAACCATGATTTTTAATTTTATTTTAAATAAATTTTATTTTTAATTTAAAAATAAATTTTAATTTTATTTTTTAATAATATTAATTTTTTACCGTATATAATTATTCAATTATTTTTTAATCATATATAAATAAATTACTCTTAATAAGACTTTTTGTGTTATTCAATTATCTATTTTAAAAAATAATTAATTATTAAAATAATTAAACTTTTCACAACAAAAATAATAAAAAAATTATGAACGAAAAAATTAACCATCCTGATAATTTTTTGTATTTTTATTCATATTTTAATTATAAACAGAAATATAATTTAATTATATTATTTATGAAATGTGACTATAGATGTAGATAAAATTTAGTTATATTATTTATATATAGTTTTATTGTATTGTATTGTTTATAAAGTTAGATTATAATTATGACAATAAAATTGTTCTTGTATTTTTATATGTGTGACTAATTGGTATACGAAAAAAATAATGTTAAAATATTCTAACTCTTTAAAATAAAAATATTCGAAATTCAATTAAAAAGTATTTAAAATTTAAATTCAATAAAAATTTATATTCAATATGTTTTGTATTAAATATATTTAATAACCTATTATATCATATTGGTTGAAATTAGTTTTTATAATGTTAATTTTTTAATAATACTTTATTAGAAAAAATCATCTTTTCAGAATTTTTTAAAAACTAATTAATATTATATATTTTTTGTTACATTACATCTTGTTATAAAAAATTTATTTATTTCTAATACTTATATTAAAAATAAAAATAAAATTTAAATTAATAAATTTTAATCTATAATATAATAATAATATAGTAATTATTTTATATATTATACGAATAAAAATTAATTAATTTTTTATTTATAAAAATTTTAAGAACTTGTTATATATATATATATTGATGAATGTGATATATTTTTTTATGCAAATAATTTTTTAAAAAATATTTAATAGTTAATTTATTACCTTTTTTGTTTAGTCCAAATTAAATGTTTTTTTATTGTTTTTTAAAAAAAAATCTTTTGAAAATTTTAATAATATGTGATGAGAAATACCAAATAAATTATACAAAAACTAATTAAAATACAACATAAAAATATTCTTAAAAAAATATTTTAGACGTCTTTATTTAAGTTGCCTCCTATTGTTTTAGCTAAATCCGAAAACTTAAGACTTGGAAGCACTTTTTTCTCACTATAAAACCACACTTCACACCTCTCTCTCTCTTTCATGTTGTTCTTTCTTCTTTCTCTCTCTCGAAAAAAAAAAATGAAGAAAGCTTTCTTTGACCACTGTCTCTAACAACTCACTCATTACTTCACACTTCACACTCTCTTCACTCATCAATCATCGTCATCACCACACTCTCCTTTCCTCACTTACATTCAACAACACCAAAAAACCGTTGCTATTTCCCTCTCTTCAGATCTTCATCTTCTTCACCTTCATTCATTCATTCATTCAAATCCCCACCAAAGTTCCATCAATAAAGACCACATTTTGCAACAACACAGACACACCCTTTTCCTTTTCCTTTTAAGAGTGAGGAGCTTCTTCTGTTACTGCCATGGCTGAAGGTGTTAGTGAAGCAAACAATACTAAAGCGTCGCCATCGCCATTGCCACCAGAAGCAGAGAAGAAGAAAGAACAAAGCCTACCATTTTTCAAGCTCTTCTCATTTGCAGACAAGTATGACTACATGCTCATGATCTCTGGAACCATCGGCGCCATTGTTCATGGCTCCTCCATGCCCGTTTTCTTCCTCCTCTTCGGTCAAATGGTCAACGGTTTTGGTAAGAACCAAATGGACCTTAACAAGATGACTCAGGAAGTCTCAAAGGTATATATATCTTTTTTCTTTTAATATTCAGAAAAATTAATTATCATATCAATATTTTTCTTACCAAATTCATCTCATAGATCTAAGATCTAATTTATTTTATTTTATTTTATTTTTATTTTATTAATTATTGCAGTATGCTCTTTACTTTGTGTACCTTGGCCTTGTGGTTTGCATATCATCATATGCAGGTAATAATGTTATTTCTTTTTTCATTTATTTCCTTTCATTCATTCATTCCATTTGGTCAAAATTTTCAACTACCTTAACTCTCTCTTTCTCTTTTAATATCCCTTTATCATTGGCTTATTTTTTTATTTTTTAGTAATTTTTGTTTGTCCTCACCTGTGAAGAAGATGGATCATCACACTTCACGGACCATTTATCCTTTTTTTTAAATTTTTTTAATGATAATAATAATTCATTAATTGCGTAACTCTTATAACCACTTCCATCCAAATTAAGAGGGTCCTATATGGTGTTTGATCCCACGTGTTGTGCTAATTTTTTTTTCACCTGTCAAAATCTCCAAACCCATAATTTCAATTTTCCCTTTGCCTAACATTATCATCTAACATTCTAATTTCTAACACCACATTCTAATTAATGATCATCATCTTCTTTCTATTTTTTCTAAATTTAATAAAAGTGTGAAACAGTTTAGTCCCACGTCTATTAAATTCGATTTGGATTGACAATCAGTCTCCCTGATTTCTGGGTTATTTAATTTACCCAAAAAACATGTAACAGCATCAATTATGTCACACAATTACACATTATTATTTCACTAACCAAAAATAAATATTAGTGTTATTATTCAAATTAGGACTGAGATTTTTAATATTTAGTCCTTCAAATTTCAAAATATATAATATAATTTTTTATTTGGAGCAGAAATTTCATGCTGGATGTATAGTGGGGAGAGGCAAGTGAGTACACTAAGGAAGAAGTATTTGGAAGCAGTGCTTAAACAAGACGTAGGTTTCTTTGATACAGATGCAAGAACAGGGGATATTGTTTTCAGTGTCTCAACGGACACACTTCTTGTTCAAGATGCCATCAGTGAGAAGGTGCTTTCAATTTTATTTATTATCAAATTATTTCAAATTTAATAAATAAAATATATATATAAGTGATTAGTGAACATGGGACTTTCTTGGGTTGTTCATATCCATCAAAATGTGGGCTCCACAGATATGATCATAGATCCTTAAAGTGGTGCATGTTAGCTAATATTGCTTAACATGCGCACCGGCTAAGTTTATTTAGAGTAAAATATAAATTACTACAATTTTTTTTCTTTATTTTAAAATGATGCATGCTATGACTAGGGTGAATGTATAACTTTGACAATATTTAAAAAATATGGTTAAAGTTAAAGTAATTTTTTGTATATATTTAAGAATACTTTTTAATTTCAAAAATAAAAAAGTAACAAATCTTTTAAAAATATAAAAAGTATAATCTTAATTTTAGTAATATTTTTTAAGTGTTGCTAAAGCTGTATAAAAAATACTGTACTTTTTGTTAATTAAATAAATTTTAATTTTTATATTTTATTTTAATAGTTTAAATTTAAAAATATAACCTGCTAACTAGGTTAGTGGTATTTTTGAAGTGCATTAACATTACTCCCAAAATAGGAGTACTATTTTTATATCTTGTATTTGTTTTAATTTTTTTATATAATACTTTTTATCTTGTTTTTATCTCTCTTATTTTTTTTTTGGTTTTAAATACTTATGAAATAGAGATGCAATACATTTTTCTGTCTTGTTTTTATCTCAGTTTCTTTATATTTTTATCTAGAAATTCTTACCAAACACAACTTGCCAATTTCCTTTGATAATTTGAATATTCCACAAGACACACTTGTTGTAGTGCAAAAGGTTTAATCCAATTTTCCTCATACAAGAACTGTTTGTGTGTGGATTGTGGTTCAGGTTGGGAACTTCATACATTATCTTTCAACTTTTCTGGCTGGACTTGTGGTTGGTTTTGTGTCCGCATGGAGGCTAGCACTTCTAAGTGTTGCCGTGATTCCCGGCATCGCTTTCGCCGGCGGCTTGTATGCTTACACTCTTACCGGCCTTACATCCAAGAGTCGCGAA
This sequence comes from Arachis hypogaea, assembly GCF_003086295.3. Lineage (NCBI taxonomy): Eukaryota > Viridiplantae > Streptophyta > Magnoliopsida > Fabales > Fabaceae > Arachis > Arachis hypogaea. The sequence goes on along the minus strand of NC_092045.1, from coordinate 108,164,550 downwards.
TCCTATGCCAATGCAGGCATCATTGCCGAACAGGTGAGGTCATGAAAGTTTCCATGCTTCTAAATTGGTGAAAACTAAGGTGCACTTACCTTCATATGAAGTTGATAGTTGAAAGTCAGTTAAATGATTTAATAGATTTGACTAAATTGTTATTCAACAACTCTCAACTATCAACTTCACATGAAGTTAACTGCACTTAAGTTTCTACTACATTGGCCTAAAGTTGCTTCTATATTGCATGTATTTCAATTTTTCATTGTCTCAAAGAAAGAAAAGTGGTTGGACTAATCAGTACGATCTGCAAAATGTAACAGGCCATTGCGCAAGTTCGAACCGTTTACTCTTACGTTGGGGAGAGCAAGGCGCTGAACTCTTATTCAGATGCAATACAGAACACTCTGAAGCTTGGATATAAAGCAGGAATGGCGAAAGGATTAGGCCTCGGATGCACCTATGGAATAGCTTGCATGTCATGGGCACTAGTCTTTTGGTACGCCGGCGTTTTCATCCGAAATGGACAGACCGACGGAGGCAAGGCGTTCACGGCTATATTCTCGGCCATTGTTGGTGGAATGTAAGAGCCTTTTTGAGTTTTCATGACTCTGTTCATGTTCCTTTCAATTATTTAAATTTATATGTCTGCTTTGATTATGCAGGAGTTTGGGACAGTCTTTTTCGAATTTAGGCGCCTTTAGTAAAGGCAAAGCGGCCGGATACAAGTTAATGGAGATCATCAAGCAGAAACCAACAATTGTGGAGGATCCTTTGGAAGGCAAGTGCTTGGGAGAGGTTAATGGAAACATTGAATTCAAGGATGTTGGTTTTAGCTATCCCTCGCGGCCGGATGTCATGATCTTTCGCAATTTCTCAATCTTTTTCCCGGCCGGGAAAACAGTGGCGGTTGTAGGTGGTAGTGGATCAGGAAAGAGTACAGTTGTTTCCTTGATTGAAAGGTTCTATGATCCAAATGAAGGTAAAAAAAGTTTTAGATAAATAGCAAGGTGTTTTTTATCTGAACTATGGAGTTATGCTTAGTCTCTGTTTTTTTATTTCGAAATGGCGAAGCAGGTCAAGTTCTGCTTGATAATGTGGACATCAAGACACTGCAACTAAAATGGTTGCGCGATCAAATCGGATTGGTGAATCAAGAACCTGCGCTGTTCGCAACCACCATTCTTGAGAACATACTCTATGGAAAACCTGATGCAACAATGGCTGAAGTGGAAGCAGCAGCTTCTGCTGCAAATGCTCATAGCTTTATTACCTTGCTTCCCAACGGCTATAACACTCAGGTGGGAGAACGAGGAGTGCAATTATCCGGAGGCCAAAAGCAGAGAATTGCAATTGCAAGAGCAATGTTGAAGAATCCAAAGATTCTGCTTTTGGATGAGGCAACAAGTGCTCTAGATGCAGGATCAGAGAGCATTGTTCAAGAGGCACTAGACCGGCTCATGGTGGGAAGAACAACCGTGGTTGTAGCGCATCGTCTTTCGACCATAAGAAATGTTGATACCATCGCCGTGATCCAGCAAGGACAAGTGGTGGAGACAGGAACACACGAGGAACTCATTGCCAAGGCAGGAACCTATGCATCACTAATTAGGTTCCAAGAAATGGTTGGAAATAGGGACTTCTCCAACCCCTCAACTCGCCGGACACGATCCTCCCGGCTCAGCCATTCCCTCTCTACAAAGTCCTTAAGCCTCCGATCTGGAAGCTTAAGGAACTTGAGCTACCAATACAGCACCGGAGCCGACGGCCGCATAGAAATGATATCTAATGCCGAGACGGATAAGAAGAATCCGGCCCCGGACGGATACTTCCTCCGGCTGCTGAAGATGAATGCCCCCGAATGGCCTTACTCAATCATGGGAGCCGTTGGTTCTGTTCTCTCCGGATTCATTGGGCCAACATTTGCAATTGTGATGAGTAACATGATTGAAGTCTTTTACTATAGAAACTATGCATCCATGGAGAAGAAAACCAAGGAGTATGTGTTTATATACATTGGAGCTGGACTCTATGCAGTTGGTGCATATTTGATTCAGCATTACTTTTTCAGTATCATGGGTGAGAACCTCACCACTAGGGTTAGAAGAATGATGCTTGCAGGTAATTAAGTCACTAATACTAATTAAATGTTTATGTTATGTAATTAATTAATGTGAATTTGATTTGTATATGGTAGCTATATTGAGGAATGAAGTAGGATGGTTCGATGAGGAGGAACACAACTCAAGCCTGGTGGCAGCAAGGCTTGCAACGGATGCAGCTGATGTCAAGTCTGCCATTGCTGAGAGGATTTCTGTCATTTTACAGAACATGACTTCCCTCCTCACTTCTTTCATTGTTGCTTTCATTGTTGAATGGAGAGTTTCTCTTCTCATTCTTGCTACCTTCCCTCTCCTTGTCCTAGCTAATTTCGCTCAGGTCAGTCAAATTCATTTCTCATTTAACTTATTCAAATTCACTATTTTATATTTTAATATATATTTTGAATAAATAATCAAAAAATTCATTTGTAAATATCAAAGTACACTTCATATATTGTTTTTAATGACAAAAGGTACACACTCTTACTAACGACATTATACTTTTGTCTAGCAAAACTAGTCTTTTAGATGTACTTTTATATTTACGAATTTTTAGTGTGTATTTTTGTCTATCTTAAATTTTTTTGTGTATTTTTATTTAATTATTTATATAATTCTTTATGAGTGATTAATTTAGTAATTGTTTTTTTTTTGTGTGTAACATACTTGAATTAGTAATAGGTGAATTAGTAACTACCAAGGTGTAAATTTGTTATCCATCCTAGATCACCACAAAGTATGGCATAAAATGTTTGAAAACTCCCAGAAAGTTGAAAATGAAAATAAGAAGATTAAATTATAGTAACTAAAGACACTGGTATTTTTTATGTGCATGTGCTAAGTGTTGACCAGAGTCTATGGTAGTATAGTACTAGTAGTGGGGCCCAAAAAGTAACTCAAGAATTAAACTCTATCTTACAATACACACTCTTTAATAAGAATCTAACCCTCAGAAAACGACAAAAACAAAAACAACAAAGACCCACCTAAGTTGAAGGGTGCACGTGCTTCCCTTCACACTCCACAGTGCATTAAAATATTGTGAAAACTAATGACTCATGTATTGGCATCTTATTAAAAGCTCATTAATTGCTATGTTCAAGTCTATTCTCTTAGGCTCTTAGCTCTTTTTATGCATGGAGGTAGATCACATAGCATTGGTAGTTAGATTAGATTCCACATCTGAGCATCAAATTCCATGTCATAATTCATATAGTAACCTAGTCTTCTATTCAATGAAAATCAAATAGAAAAAGGAAAAAACATATAGCATTTCATTTTTGTTAGTGTAATTTTTACTTAGGAATATTATATGTATTTTTAAGAGGCAATATTAACACTATATTAGACTACTATTTTTAATTCATATTATTTTTTGTTTTGAATTTTTTAACATATTTATAAATTAATGATCCTCTCATGATCAACACTTGCTTCCATTTTTTCTAATAATATTTTTTGGATACTGGGAACTTGAAATTCAACTGGGTCTAAAAAGGAAACTTCATGTGTGTGATTTTCTTTTTAATTTGTCTAGGAATCTGCAATTCTCTTATAGATTGTCACCCGTGACCATGTTCATTCTTTTTCAGGTCTAGTTTGTCTAGACTACCTGCAATCTTATAATTTTATAATTATTTTTGGTTATTTTATTACCATTAATGGATTTCTTACAGACTTATAACAGTGATTTCTGGACATGTGTTATTGTATTTTACTAAGATTTTTTTGACTATGCATGTGAGACCATGTGGGTTTTGCTGCACCAAAAATGTTTCTTCTGTGCATGTGGGAATTTTTTAGGTATGAAAAAAATTAACCTTTTAGTAACAGGTAAAATTGTTAGAAAAATAAATAATATAAAAATGACTTTAAAGTAGTTATAATAGAAAGTTCCTAAAGAAAAAAGCTTTACCCTTGCATGATTCCCTGATTAGACAGGACTTAACAAAGTTTGATAACTGTGATTTACACCTATTATTATTAATTATTATAGGGTGTACTAATTCACTAAAAAATTTATAATTTTTTATGTTCTATTCATTGTAGCATTATATTATGCGCATGCTCTAGGCACAGTGCAAGGAAATAGACTTGATTGGTGATGAAACCTTCAAATCTATCAGTGACTTATAAATGATTTAGTAGTATAGGTTGTGTCTATGTTAAGATGAACCATCTGTTGTTAAGGTCCCACATCGACTTTAATGCACTTTTGGCACTTTTCTTGTGGATTATTATTGTACCATACCCTTTGTGCCAAAATGAATAGAAGAATTTACTGTTTATGAATAAGAGTTATGTTGAATAATTAGTGCAAAGATGATACAATTAATTATGAAACAGTTCTAAGAAGATGGTAATTTGAATGTGCAGCAACTTTCCCTAAAAGGTTTTGCTGGAGACACAGCGAAGGCGCATGCAAAAACAAGTATGATTGCTGGAGAAGGAGTGAGCAATATCCGAACCGTTGCAGCATTCAATGCACAGAACAAGATGTTATCGGTCTTCTGCCACGAGCTGCGAGTGCCGCAGATGCGAAGCCTTCGCCGGAGCCAGAGCTCCGGCATCTTGTTCGGCCTCTCGCAGCTCGCGCTTTATGCCTCCGAGGCTCTCATTCTATGGTACGGTGCACATTTGGTCAGCAAAGGAGTTTCAACCTTCTCCAAGGTCATTAAGGTCTTTGTGGTCCTTGTCATAACGGCCAATTCGGTTGCAGAGACCGTTAGCCTCGCCCCGGAGATAATTCGGGGCGGGGAAGCAGTTGGCTCTGTTTTCTCCATCCTCGACCGGCACACCAGGATCGATCCAGATGATCCTGATGCTGATCCGGTCGAGTCAATTCGTGGAGAAATCGAGCTTAGACATGTTGATTTCGCATACCCTTCGAGGCCAGATGTGATGGTTTTCAAGGATCTGAACCTCAGAATTAGGGCAGGCCAAAGCCAAGCCCTCGTCGGAGCGAGTGGATCGGGGAAGAGTTCGGTCATCGCCCTTATCGAGCGGTTCTACGATCCCATAGCCGGGAAAGTCATGGTGGACGGAAAAGACATAAGGAAGCTTAACTTGAAATCCTTGAGGCTCAAGATCGGTTTGGTCCAACAAGAACCGGCATTGTTTGCCGCCTCGATATTTGAAAACATTGCTTATGGAAAGGAGGGAGTGACGGAATCCGAGGTGATCGAGGCAGCTAGAGCTGCCAACGTGCACGCCTTTGTTAGTAGCCTGCCCGAGGGCTACAAAACACCCGTTGGCGAACGGGGCGTGCAGCTCTCGGGTGGACAGAAACAAAGGATTGCAATTGCTAGGGCTGTCCTTAAGGACCCTACAATATTGCTTCTTGATGAAGCAACAAGTGCACTTGATGCTGAGTCAGAATGTGTGCTACAAGAGGCATTGGAGAGGCTCATGAGGGGGAGGACCACGGTGCTCGTGGCGCACCGGTTGTCCACCATAAGAGGGGTTGATTGCATTGGTGTGGTCCAAGATGGGCGCATTGTGGAACAAGGTAGCCATTCTGAGCTTATAAGCAGGCCTGAGGGTGCATATTCTAGACTCTTGCAACTACAACATCATCACATTTGAGGGACACAAATGTAAAACATTTTAGTTTGTTTTTAATATAAGGCCTTGTTTGGTTGAGATCATTATGTTTGGCCTCCCATTAACCTCATGCTTTGATTTTTATTTTTTTTTTCTTTTTAGATGTAGATATATGCTACATGAGGTTTGTACCTTGAGGACAAAAAGTACTCTGTTTCCAATGGAGTAGCTAGTATTATTAAATTAATCAAATATCAATGGTCCATAACTATGTTATCTATATGGTTATTTGAGCTTTTTGCTTTCTACCTACCTCCCTATTTTTATTTTCCCCTTCATAATTTTAGTACTTCTATCCAACTTTTGTTTCTGATTGGGGACCTATCTAAAGAAGACTAGTGGCAATTTTGGGAAAAAAAAATTGAGAGGTGTACTTATTATGTCTATTAAACAAAATGGAGACACAATCAGATGGGGAAGATGGTGTGAATTATTGTAAATGAGAGATGGGAGAAGCATTATTTTAAGTAAGTTTTTATTTTTATTCATGAAATCCCTTAAGAAAATGTGACCCACTTGATGGTGTCTAGAAGGATTTTTATTTTTCCCACTTTGGCCACTCATTGAACATGGAAGGGAACTTTATCAATCACAATTAACTAAAATTGAGTGCAACTTTAATTTAGCTCTGGATTTTTGGGGAATATGTTATATGGACCCCATTGACATAATAATCACTTTAACTAAAAATACAATTATATATTCACTTTAATTAATATTGTCATTACCTTTGTTGTTTTGGCAATTATACCGACAAGAGTAATTTTACTTTATGTATCTAAACAAAATTTATTCTCTTAAACTTACTTCTAATATTTCAAATAAAAAATATTTTATTCTTTTAAAAGACATCCACCAAAATGAATTCTTCCAAAAAGAAAAGAATTAATAGGGCTAAAGGAAGGATCCTGAGCCCTTATCACATGTATTCATAGTTGCTTTGTAAAACCTTCACTGAAAAGGATGCTACCTTCCAACATGTGTACTTGGTTCTGGCAGAATAAAGCAAACAGTGGGGGAAAGCTACAAGAGAGCTTGGACCCTTTTTAGGTCCTTTCTCAAAGAAACAATAAAAAATTAAAATAAAACTTTGCAGTTCCAATGCATTGTCAGTGTGATAAGGGAGAAAGTTGTATGTGTATGTGTATGTTTTTTTATTTTTTTTTGTAATTTCTAATTTTTATTTATTTACGTATTTATTTTTTTTTAAAGAAGAGTGTGAAGACAAAGGCATGTGGAAAATGATGAATGAGAAAAGACTAAATAGTTATTTTGATACTCGAAAAATTTTAATATTTATTTTTTATAAAATAAATCTTAAATATAATTTTTTTTATTTTTTATGATATTTTTCAGTTTGACAGAATTTAATCCGTTATAAATCAGAATTCTATTTAAAGATTTGTCACTAGCCAATAAATTGATACATGTATAAGTTCTGTTTGACAAAATTGACTAACTAATTTATCATTTCGGAGTTTTAGGTTATTTTTAAAATAAAATTAATATTTAAAATTTATTTTATTAAATTTTATTTTGTCAAAATTAAAATTTTACGAGTGCTAAAAATAATTATTTATTGGTGAAGAAATAAGATAGCATAAGAGGAAAAAAAAAACAAAAAACTTCCTTCCCCCTAGCTCCCTTCCAAAACAGTTTTTTCAACAGACATTTTTGGTTGTGGGGGGCAGTGTTGATGCATCACATCATGGTGTAAGCCTCAATTATATATGCCTGCATAGACTTTCAATTGTATATGTTTACTCAACATGATTGATTAATGTTTCATGATAATGTATTGAGTTGTTTGATTCTGCTTTGTGGGATCATTCCAATTAAAATTAATTTTAGTGTCAAGTGATTTGTATTTGTTTCAATTAGGTTAAAGAGATCGGATTTGAGAAAGTTGTGCTGGTTGTTACCACAATAATCTTTTTTAAAATCGCTATTTTAAATAATTAAAAAATATCATTTTTTTAGTTAAAATAGCGGTTTAAATTATGTTTTAAGCAATTAAAATATCATCGTAATAATTAAAATAATGCTCTAAAATATGGTATTTTTAAAAATGTCATTTTTACATATAGTGACAGTTCAAATCGTCATAATTACTTTTAAAAACTCCCATTTTAAACATATTTTTTGTATAGTGAGATATGAAAAAGTTGTGCTGCGTGTTACCACAATAATCTTCCTCTTTTATTAGTGTTTTGTTTTAGACAAGTTATAATAGGAGTTTACATAGTTAAAATTAATAAAAAAAATTGAACTTAATTTTAATTAATTAACCTAGTTTTAATAGAAGAAATCAATTATTAATCGCTTATAAAAGTAATAATCGATTTTAAACCAAATTTAAAAACAAAAATTGGTTTTTAAATCCGGTTCTATTTAAAAACTAGTTTCTCTATTTGAAAAACAGATTTTACATTTTTAACATATACATTGATTTTGATACTTAAAAAAAATTAGTTTAACCTTTTTTATCTATAAAACCGATTTAAATTTATAGCTCATTTATATTAAAAAAATAATTTTAAACTCAACCATCAAACCAGTTTTTACCAATTTAGTTAACTTTTTTTTAATTTGATTAAGATTTTTTTAACAAATTAATCTGTTTTTATTTTTTTATGAACTCCTCTAACTATATGCATGACTTCATAAAGGAATAAGAATATGACAATAAAATAAAAAAAGAGCGACATTTATTATTAAAAAGATGTTAGGAGAATACAAAAATATCATCGAATAATTAATGAGGATTGAATATTAGATAAAAAATATACCGAGGAAGTATTATTATTACTTATGTTAGGTAACTAATTTTTGTAACTAATATTAATTATTTTTTTAAATTATTATATTTATTTTAAATTTATATTTTATATAATAAATTTTTAACTTTAATATTAAATTATAAATTTAAATCTGACTAATATTAATTAACAAAAAATTAATTTCTTATATTTTCCGTTATTTATTAGATAGGATAATGCTGGTAAGATATTACTATAAGCTAAGGACTCAGAGAAAACAAACAAAAAGGTTTACAACAAACCTGTGTCCCATGAAAAACTAATTTGTTCCTTTTTATAGATAATAATAATAATAATAATAATGTCATTTGGCTAATTCTCTTTCAGATAAATTCAACATTTGTCAAGCATAGAAATGAAATGTATCAAATAATGATTCAAAATGAATCAAATAAATGTGAGGTATTTTCTTGAGAAGTGACAATAATTGAATAATCTAATTGGTTAAATAAAATTACACAAAATAAATAAGCCACAAAATATAAAGGGGTGTGTCTTTGGTCAAAAATGTAATTTCACTGCAACACAGAAACCAATCTATTCATGCCTCTGATAGATTCTTGAGGGTGAAGACTGAAGAATCTAACCTAAGTTGGGCACTGTTGTAAAATTGGGTAAAAATTTTCAGGCTGTTTTGCTGCCGTACAATTCTGTTTCTATTCACTCTTTTGGAGGGGGAAAAAAATTGCTGATGCTTCACAAAAGCTAAACTAGAATTATTGTCTTGTGTATCACTTATTTATTTATTTATTAGAAAAAAAAACCAATAAGTCTTTGTAGGAAAAATGTTTTTGAATTAATCTATACATTGATAATTATTTATAAAGAAGCCTCTATTATCAACATTATACCTAATTTCTACTCAAGTTCAGTTTGGATAAACAATTTAATTAAATTAAAAAAAATAATTTAAATAATAAAATATTTATATTAAAAATAATTTATAAATAAATTATTTTATATTTAATTTTTTAATTTTAAAAGTATTTATTTTAAAAAAATATGATAAAAAAATTTTATTATGAGAGAAATTATTTTTTTTATTTCTCCATAAGTATTTAAATAGATTCTTAAAAAATTACAATTTGATTTTAAAAATTATACCAAATATTAATATTATACATTTTCATAAGTTAAAAATTTAAAAAAATTGCTTATAAACCTTCCAAACATGCCTTAAATATGTGAATACTTAAATAAGATGTATATTGATTTTACATGGACAAAGAAAATTATGTAATTAAGGTTAATTACTTGGTTTGCTCTATCATTTTTCTTACAAGTTTTGGTTTTTCTAAAATTTAAAATATTTAATTTCGGTCATTATTGTACTGTTGTTAATATATTTTCTTAAATATTGGTAATATTGATTAAATAATCACGTGATTTTTTCTTACCACTTTAACACGTATTTAATCCTGTTAGCATTTTCTTATGATAGAGAACAAAATTAAATATTTTAAATTTAAAGAGACCCCCCCCCCCCCGTTTTAACCCTTAAAATTAAGATTTTTTTTTCTTCTCTTTTTCTTCAATCTTTTTCAACTTTCTACCTTTGTTTTAAACATATTTTATTAGTGTACAATTACGTACATAACCCCTTTAATGAAAATGGTAGGGAAGGAAAAAAAAATCTTTATATTAATTCCTCCAATAAAAGTGATAGAGAAAGGAACAAATTGAAAATCTAACATACAACAAGTGGAAAACCATATAATCATGCCAAACTTTTGGCTATGAAAAATTCAAATTCCATGCCCCATATTCAAGTACTTATTACTTAATCAAGATATAGGTTACAAAAATCTTCCAAGGTTTAAAAATTTTCCCAGACAGATTAAAAACTTCATGTGGATCATAGGGTCCTTTAAGAAAATGAATTTGCATTAGTAGTATAGTACTATTACTGCATGTCTTGCTTAGTAGTGTGGGGTCCTCCACAAATTTAAGTTAGATTCTTTGGATGGTACATGTACTGAAAAATAATTTGTACCATATTTTTAGTGAGGTTGCCACTCTGAGAGTCCTTGCAACATTTTTGACCATTTGGCATGCAATTAATTTTATTTTTACAGATATAATTGATCAAACCACCAGTATCTAACTTCTGATGAATTGACAGAAGTCATATAAAGGAAATATAATTTCTCAATAAAAAAAAAATCATGAAGAGTAGTATGAGATAAAGACCAATATTTTTACTAAATTTAGAAAAAAATACTATTGATAATTTTTTTACTAATATTTCACTCTTCGCTATAATATTATTCTAAAAAAATATATGTCTCTATTTTGGCGAGATAAGTTACATAAAAATAATGTAATTTCATGTAAATATAGTTGATCAAAAAATTTGTCAGAAGAAAATTTTACCCTATCAATTTGTTCTAGGCAAATTATATTTTTGAGAAAATTGAAAATAAAAGGGTAATTCAACCCCAAATATTTTTTTCTAAAATAAAAAAAAATGTCATTTGCCATCGCAAATTGTTCATTTAGAAAATACTTTTGACGCTTTTCGTTTTTCTCATATTTTAGTAAATATGTGAAAACTCAGGTGCAGTCGACTTCACGTAAAGTTGATAGCTGAGAGCCCTTAAATGAAAACTTAGTCAAATCAGTCAAATCATCTAATAACTTTCAGTTATCAACTTCGCGTGAAGTCGACTGCACTTGAATTTTCACCGTATCTTATAATCCTATCTTTTGGGAATTACAATCATGAACTAACCATATTAAAATATTTTATCCTAGTTGAAACTCATTGCAATAATTTTTATTTACTTCATTTTTTTTTACGGTGTTGTTGTTGGAATATACATTATTGTTGCTAAAATGGTCAAAATTTGGTGAAGAGAAAGCAGAGATTATAGCCCCATGTCATGTGGTGTCCAGAAACTTGAGACATTCATCACCCATTTTCCCATTTCCATTCTTATAATTGATATCACTGCAACACTTTTATATATAATTTTTCTGATGATGGCAGTGCATGATGAAGAACAAGAAACATTAATCAATCACAACAAACAATTACTGTTGTGGCTAACTAATGCACACTGGTTTTTCACACACTGAGCAATTCAGTTTGGCTTATTCAATTGCAAAGGGTCCCTTGTTGTCAGTTTTATGACATGAATGAATCTTGGTAAATTTTCCTGCACCCCCCTCTTGTTTTCTTACCCTCACTCACTCCCCTGACACACTCTCATGGCCAAAATGTTTTCTTTTTTATCTTCATACTTTCCCTATTTTCATTATGCACCTCTTCTCTGTAGGGAATTTGGGATATTGTATTCTTCGACCAAACTTGCTATTTTGAAGCGCAAGGGCTTCAAAATCACACAAGTCCTTGAATGGATAAATAAAATTTAAAATTACGCACATATATATTTTAAAACAAAATTGGTTACATGCTTTGAATATTTCTATATAAAAATGATATTACAAATAATTAAATATTTAAAATTGTTTAATATATTTGACTAAATATATTTGTCTGAATTATTTAGTAAGCTGCAATATTATTTTCGTATAAAAAGATCTTTTTTAATTTCGCTAAAAAAAAAAATGAGAAATTTAAACAATGTAAACATGGACTTGGCATAATACAAAAAAAAGTAAAAAATACTCCCCAAATTATCTAAATAAAAATCTTACGGTTATTTTAAATAATTAACCATTTCAAACTATAATTTACCAAAGAATTTTACCCAAACATTCTCTTCACCTCCAAACCGTCTACCACCCCACTCTCACCGATCATCCCACCTCACCTATGTTAAAAACTCCCTCACCGACCATCATCGTTGCCCCTTGTAGCCCCCTCCCCTGCGCGTCTCTCTCTCTCACCGGCAGCCAACGTCGCGGAGGGGTCCGTCATCCCCGTCGCGCGTCTCTCTCTCCCTCGCTGGCAGCCAACATCGTAGAGGGGCTCGTCCTCTCCATTGTGCCCCCGCTCGTCTCTCTCTCTCTCGCGTCGGAAGCCAACCTCGGGGTTGTTTTCAACCACCGCCGTCTCTTTCTTTCAATACTGTCATAATCCTCGCCGCTAATTTCGTCGGCCCGTCGCTCTACGCTACGCATCCCCATCTGTCGTCGAGCTCTCACCTGTTGGACACCAATCTCGCAGTATCTGAGAAATTTGAGATATATAGATCCAAATCCAACAAACAACAATTTAAGTAGTTATTAAAATAACCATTCGGTTACTTAATGAAATAAACATCTAGCATTTGTTAATTATATATACTTAAACTAACCATCCTCGTAAGAATTACAATAACCATCCGCCAACCTATTGAACTGAACATCCATCAATGAACACGTGAGGGAGAAGGCATGGGTGCGGCTGTGGCTGCGGGTGGCGTCGGCACGGCTAGGGGCAGGGGGTGCAGCGGCAAAAGAGATACAACGGTGAAGCTGCGGAAGAGAAGGCGGCTTTATGATTCATTGGAACGGCTGTAATCGGCAACAACGACGAGTTTTTGCGGTGGACCGGAGATTAATGACGATGAGTTTTGGGCGTGTATTGGAGATTGGGAGGTTATAGTAAAAGTAGGGGTAGGATAATAGTAAACATGGACTTGGCATAATACAAAAAAATAAGTCAAAAACACTTTCTAAATTATCTAAATAAAAAAAAAACTTACACGGTTATTTCAAATAATTAACCATTTCAAACTATAATTTACCAAAGCATTTCATCTAAACATCCTCTTCACTCCCAAACCGTCTGCCACCCCCACCCTTACCTATCATCCCACCTCACTTATGTTAAAAATTTTCTCACCGGCCATCATCGTTGCCACCTATAGCCCCCTCCCCTGCGCGTCTCTTTCTCTCGCCGGCAGCCAACATCGCGGAGGGGTCCGTCATCCCCGTCGCGCGTCTTTCTCTCCCTCGTTGGCAGCCAACATTGTAGAGGGGCTCGTCCTCTCCATTGTGCCCCCGCTTGTCTCTCTCTCCCGCATCGGAAGCCAACCTCAGGGTTGTTTTCAACCACCGCCGTCTCTCTCTTTCCATACCGTTATAATCCTCACCGCTGATTTCGTCGGCCCTGCCGCTCTACGCTATGCATCCCCATCTGTCGTCGAGCTCTCACCCGTTGGACACCAATCTCGCGGTATCTAAGAAATTTGAGATAGATCCAAATCCAACAAACAACAATCCAAGTAGTTATTAAAATAAGCATTCGGTTACCTAATAAAATGAACATCTAGCATTTGTTAATTATATATACTTAAATTAACCATTCTCGTAAGAATTACAATAACCATCCGCCAACCTATTGAACTGAACATCCATCAATGAGCACGTGAGGGAGAAGGCATGGGTGCGGCTGTGGCTGCGGGTGGTGTCGGCACGGCTAGGGGCAGGGGGTGCAACGGCAAAGGGGATACACGGGTGCAGCTGCAGAAGAGACGGCGGCTTTATGCTCCATCGGAACTTCGGCTGTAATCGGCAACAACGACAAGTTTTTGCCGTGGACCGGAAATTGGGAGGTTATAATGAGAGTAGAAATAATTGTACATAGTGTGAATGTGTTTAATTGTTAATCCTAATTTTTTAAATTTTAAAATTTGAAATTAAATAATTAATTAATAATCTGATTTTTAGTTTTACCTTTTTTTAATCTATTGTTTACATTGTTTACAATTATCATTATTTTTCTATACTTTCTCTTATGGAAGTAGTCATAAAACTGAGAATATAATAAAAAATATATTTTTTTAACAATTGCGTTATATGTGTGTAAAAAATTAACTACTAAATTAGTTATTTATATAGAATATATATTAAAATATAAAATATATATTATAAATGAGCTAAATAATGTATATATTTATACATAAATATATAATTACTAATTTTGTTATTGATTTTTATTTATAAATATTATTTTTTAACCCTTTAAAAAAATGATGCTGATTCAGCGATTTTATTTTTATTTTTTGGTTTAATTATTCTATCGGTTCTTATAGTTTTGAAGGTTGTGGCAGGCTTAGAGAAGGGGGGTTGAATCTATGCCTTCCTTTTAAGTTGCTGTTATAACATTTTTAAATCAAAAATTTCAATTCTGATTCTATTTATACTCAGTAGCGGAAATTTATGAGACAATTTATTTTTGTCTTATGAATATAAGAAAACAGAACACAGTAGAGAAGGAAAAATCTAACACCAGCATATATCCTGGTTCGGTTGCCTTATGCTATGCAATTTACGTCCAGTCTCCTCCATAACAATGGAAGAATTTTCACTATAGTTAAAAGTATTATATACACCAATTTCACATTCAAGTTCTAACCTAACATGACATTGGCTATGCTAACACCTAACTATTCACTCTTAGTGCTAACCCAACTAAGAAATGGATACCTAACAGGTACAAGATACAAGACACTTAACCAACCTAAAGAAATCAGAAAATAACTCTAGGCTTTTCTCTCAAGTGTATCACTCAACCTTTTTCCACTCATGACTTTTACTTGAGCTTTCTCACAATGCCTTTTCTCACAAGAAATTATAGAAAGATAAACATAAAAAAGCACATTACACTCAGTAAAACATGAAGGAGATTGACTTCATCAACAGCCTTTGTGCTATGCGAAAACCAGATTAGCAAGCCTTTGATTCAGTTCTTCATACTGGCGGAATGCACTTTTGATTAGGTTACACTGTCCAGTTAGTTGAACTTTTTCAAAGAACACTTCTCAGAACAAAACCTCAATACTCTGGTTATCTCTCCTTGGTTTCTGAATGAACAGCAAACCTCTTTTATCTCCTTGCATGTTGCTTGGTTCTTCTTCCAAGATCAACACCTTGAGCCTTGAGTTTCACCAACCCACAAATTCACTTTTTCTCATTAAACCTTAGAGTAGAAACTTTGCTTCTGACTCCTTCATCTTGGCCGAAAGCCATAAAGCAACAACCACAAAAGTCTTCTAGTGGTCAACTTAATCTGAACCCTTGAAAACCAACTTGGTCCCCAAGACAAGTTTGAGACCGTGGATACACAGCAGAGAAGAACGAAAAACAACTTTCCTTTGTATCCCATTTCGGACTGAGCACAGAGTTGGGAAGAAGAGAAGAAACTGAGTTGCATGTATGAGGAAATGGTTTACCTTTGATCTTTTTCTAAACTTGATTTGTCTTGAACTTGTTGATTTGACATTCAGTCTTTCAAGCTTAAACCTTTTCTCTCTTGCTTCTTTGGTTATTAGTTTAGGGAAGAAGCTCTTTCTCTATTTCTTACTTTTCTAAGTTTCTGACCAACTCTTCAGAAATGAACGTTGCTTTTGATAAGGCAAAAGAGAGGGATTTGCTTGCTGAAATAAAATCGGACTTGGATCGGGTAGTGATATGCTTGGCCCGTTTTGATTTCTCCAGCTTTTGATTCCTTAGGCTTTGTTTATTTTATTGACCCATCACTTCTTGTTTTATTTTCCATTCCATTTGGGCTGCTTAAATTTAATTATGGCCTGCAACATATAGTAAATAATTAGCAACATATACTTATTAATTAATCAACACTAATTATTTATTTTGTCAAAAATAATGTTTGTCATCACTAATTAATTTAGTTAATTTCTTAACTCAACAAGTTTTACCGAATTTTTAATTAGATCCCTATACTTTTTTCTTTTTAATTGGGTTCTTATATTATATCAGATGTTGTAATTAAGTCCTTATTGTGACAAAAATATTAGAATTAATGGAATATTCTGTTTAACTATATAGAATATTCAATCAAATATTAGGCATATTCATTTTGTTTAATGGCATATTTCGTTAATTTCAATGTTTTTGTTACGACAGGAACTTAATTACAAAATCTAATACGGTATAAGGGCTCAATCGAAAAAAAAAAATAGAGATCTAATTGAAAATTCAGTGAAATTATAAAGAACGATAGAATAATTAAACATTTTTTTTGACGCTAAATCAAACCGATTAGGTGATTAGTTCTTGATTAATTCGATTAAATCGGATCAACCCAATCTAATTCTTAGAACAATGTGTGAAGGAAAAATTAAACTGACATTGTTGCTATTGTGAATATGGTGATTTATAAGGTTTCAAAAACTGAATTGATAATAAAATTTAAAAGTTAAATGTTTAACAAATGTTAAATTGAATATAATAAAATAATATATTTATATACATATTCAATTTTTTTTATTAGTTAAAACGATTAACTTAATGAGACTAGATACATTATATCACCAAATATAAATTCTCATTTATCATTGAATTTGGATTTTTGACCACATGTGAATAATCATCCGTTATTATTTTTCAGCCTATGGAGACATTCAACAATTTATTAACATGAAAAATGTCAGGATTTAATTATAGAGCACGTAATAAGGTGATTATTAAAAAAGTATTTTTAATTTTTTATTTTAACAAATTCTCACCAAACGTTTTAAAAATTTAAATTTTATATATTTTTATAATTCTTTTAATTAATCACCTTAACATGTCTTAAGAACACACATTAACTAAACACAAAATTAGACAAATCAATCAGAACCTACGGTGCTGCCAAGAATGATATTGTGAATTGAAATAATTTAGTGTCCCACATATTGTTTTGGGTGCATTAGAGCAACAATAATAATTTTCTCCATTGAGATATATAAAACCCCACATCTTGTTAGTGTTATGGGAATCCATAACATTTGACTTGCATCCCAAATTTGTAGAAATGGTAACATGCATGTTTTGATAGAACAAGTGTTAGTTGGAGATGTTAAATGAAATTAAATAGAGTTTTGGTGTATTTATTTATTTATTTATAAAAATAAAATAGTTGTATCCAATGGTTAATGTTGTTGTGATAATGACAATTGCAGTGGTGTGGGGATCACAAGCCATATCTAGGGTTTTAAGAGAGTCATAAATATTTTTGTAGGGTAATGGGCAAACACCTTTCATCTTAGACAAATTAGACCTCACTATTTACTAATGTGAATTCTTATTATTATTAAATTTGCTGGAAACTCACTTGTACTTTTTTTTTTTTTTGAAAAATTAAAAAGATGATATGCTTTTGGAGAGTAGGAAGTACTACTGAGAAAATACTGTCATGCTTAATTAATTTATACTTTCTAGAATTTAAAAAGAATTTAGAAAAAGTAATTTGTTTTCTTTTTATTAATTGAATTACCATAGTACGTTATAAAATTACAAGATATTAAAATTTTTATACAGAGTGTACGTGAGTGAGAAATTTTCATGTGTCTCATTAAATAAATTAATTTCTATATTTTAAAAAATTGAAAACAAGTATTAAATTATTTATTAGATATAGAAAAATATAGTGACAAATCTCTTTTAGCAATTAAAGATTCAAAATTAATTTGTTTAATATTATTCCCCTCTTTTTCCAAGAATTAATGCACTTTCTTTTGTAAGGCCTTCTCTGATAGGGAACTTACAACACAAATAAAACTTCATAGCACAATAAGTAAAAGATGGATGCACTTTAATTTGAGATAACCTAAGGTGTTTTTTTCCCCCAACCGTTGTATTCATTATTATATTGAATAACATCGCCATAGTTAATACAATTGGTCCTAATAAAATTATGACGATTTTAATTTGTTTTATACACACATATTTATGGCTAAGCAACACTAAATTAGGACGATTATATAATTTTGACAATACTTAAAATATATCATAAAAATATAAAATTTAATCTTAGCAATTTTTTAAATAATATTGTCAAAGATGTATAGCCATACTTTTTAATATATATAGGTTTAATTATTCTAATAATCTTTATAATTTTACTAAAATTTTAATTAAGTCGTTATATATATATTTTTAATTTGAATTCGTATACTAGCTATTTTTAATTTTGTAATTAGATCATTTTTAATATAAATAATATTAAAATTAATAGAATATTTTTTCTACATATCGAAGGTATCTAAAATTAAGAATATAATTGGATATTTGATTATATATTTTGAAAAAAAAATATTCTGTTAATTTTAATATTTTTAACATAAAAAATACTTAATTAAAAAATTAAAAATAGTATAGAGACATAATTAAAAAAAAGTATAAAAATTTAATTATAAATTTAGCAACTACAGTAACAAACCAAATAATTATATATATATATATATATATATATATATATATATATATAAATTTACCCTTTGAAATAAGCTAAGGAGAAAGGAGTTTGGTATACTGGTAATTGAAGCTTTGAGGACAACAGAAAAACACGGAATCATGTCACAGGCTGCATCAAATTAAAGAGATAAAAGTGGGAAGTACACCTCACATACATTACATAGATATGAAAATGAAATGTTCCTAGTTTCTGTGAAATCTTCAATCAAACAAGTCATTATCTATGTTCCCCAACCAAAAAACAAAAAGAAATTACAAAAAAAATCATATCATATCTAACCCACATACATATCACCAAAAAATTATACGATTAGAAGTTTGAAAAAATTGTTTAATTATTTGATTAGTTTCTATAATTTTATCAATTTTTTAATTAGGTCTTTACGGTTTAAATTTTTATAATTGAATTCTTATATTGATAAAAGTTTTTCTTTAATATAAAATCTTAATTACAAACTATTATAATATAAAGACCAAACTAAAAATTTAATAAAACTATAAAATTAACAGAGTAATTAAATAAAAAAAGAGAAATAATAGCTTTTAGGCCTCTAGCTTATTGCATACATTAGATGTTTGATATGATAAGAATAAGTGCATGCATAAAGAGTCACACATAAGAGGAAAAAGAAGCTCAAGTTGATTTGTTATAATTTGTCATGTTGTAGAAAAAGAAGAAAACAACCTTGATGGTAATATGGCTATCCCTGCGTTTATGTGTCTGCTTCAACTTTTCTCAAAACTTTGATTCATCACTATCACCAAAGTTTACGGTGACCTTTTTATTTTCTGCCGCAGTTTTTCTATGATTATTCAAAATACTTAGTTAAATTGTTCTAATACATATATATACATACGAAGCAAATTAAATAATTTTATTTTTAATATAACATCGAGTATAATGAGTTTTTAACAACTTATACTTTAATAAATTGTTGATTTAAGAAGAATAGACTAAGGAATCGTTCATTTTTTTTTAGCCAAAAATTTTTTTCCCTCTGGAAAAAATTAAAATTTTCAGCCCCGCTCAGATCCTTTTTGTTTGCCTCCTATAAATGTATGATCCGTTTTTTTTTCTTTGGTGTTTGTTTCATACTTTCTATCTTAGTGATTAATAATTTTCATAAACAAAATTATTATGGAATGTAGGCCTTTGCATAAGAAAATAGATTGGGCTCATATAAAGTGAATAATCTAAGCCCATAAAGCTTTTGTTTTTCTAAATTATTACCAGGTGTGTTTTTCTATATATCTTGGGCTTTTTACACTTATCTTGGGCTTTAAATTGTTGTGTAAATAGTGTTTTTACACTTATCTTGGGCTTCAAATTGTTGGTCTTCGAAGAATTCTTTTGGACCCAGATAAAGGAAAAGACAGCCCTTTTCTGAAGAATTCAGCCCACCCCACCAGAAAAAATAAGCAAGAAAATTATGTTGGGAGAAAAAATAATGATACTGTGAAAGATTTTCAAACTTCTATTTGATTATTATAAATATTTTTATACTGTGAGTTATTATTATTGATGGACCCTCATCCGAATATTTTTTTCATGTAATCATTTTAATTTAATTGTTAATTACACTAGTATTGTGATTATTTATAATGTTCTAATTCGTGTAACAAAAATACTAGGTTAGCTATCAAATGAGTGATCATGTCTCTGTGTGTATGTATAATCCATGTCTTATTTCTCAAATTCTCAAGGTGTAATATAGATTTAAATATATATTTTATATAAAGGATAAAATATACTTTTTATTTTTAACGTTTGTAATTTTTTTAAAAAATATCTTTAATGTTTAAATTTATTCAATTTTGTCTTTAACGTTTTCGATTCATTTAATTTTATCTCTAATATTTTTAATTTGTGTCAAAATTATTTTTAAATATTTTTAATTTTGTCTTTAACATTTCACATGAAGTTAATGTCCAAAAATAATTTTGACACAAATTAAAAATATAGGAACAAAATTAAATGCAATTAAATGTTAGGAATATTTTAAAAAAAAAATTGTGAGACAAAAATTATAATTTATTCTTATACAAATAACTAATTTAATAGCTAATTTTTTATATACGGTTAACATGGTTGCTATGATATTAGGTAGTCATGTTAAATTTGAAAAAAAATAATAAATAACTATTTTGATACTCGAAAGATTATGACTTTAACAAAATGAATTTTAATTCTTGTTGTTAACAAAATAAACTTTTAAATATTAGTTCTGTTTGACAAAATAGACTAATCATTAATCGATTGCTATAAATATTTAGATTTTTTTTTGTCAATTAGAATTGATATTTAAGAGTTTATTTGATCAAAAATAAAAATTAAAGTCTATTAAATTGAAGACAAAGTTATTAAATTGTTAGTGTAAGATTTTAATCCAAAAGAGCTAACTATACCTTTTGATATATATCTAATATCTAAAAAAAAGTACAGGTAGATAATGATTTTTGTGGACAATATGAATAATAGATCTAATAAAGTAAAAATATATTACATTCTTAAATTATTCACTTAAATCTTAATATTAAAATAACCATCCATACACCTAGTGAATTAAACATCTGTTGTTTATATTGTTCAAAAAAATCATTATTAGTTACCTAACATTACCCAACAACTAATAATTCTTTTATAAAAAAAATTGGGAGACATGACCCTCTACGAGAAGCTCTGCCACTGCCCACTACATTATTAATATTAACAAATGGAACCTTTATATATATCCCTTTCTTAAAAATTATTATATATATATATATATATATATATATATATATATATCTCAAATAAGACTCACATATGCAGGTAGTGATATGAATAATTTCATTGAGGTGGGACTGATATTCTGATAATAAATCTCTACATTGATCACGTTCCATGGGACCATGTCAATGAGAACACCACGTTTGATTTCATATACCTTCTACTTCCATTATTGTGCATGCATGTGGCGAGGAAAAACAAGACACACAAGATGAAAAAGATTTTTCAGATATATAACGACCATCTTGAACTGTAACTTAATTAGCTTATAGGTGTTAAGTTAAATAAAATAATTTTAAATTATTCTCTTTTTAGTATTACTTTTATTTTAACTAGTAGTATATTATATGAACACAAAAAAGTATTAAGTCAATTTTTGAAATTTTGTTGTCTATACTTGCTCAATATTAACATAAATAAATTATACATGCTTATTTTTAATGGCCAATAATTTTAAATTATAGTTGCAAACTTGCAATTGTTATGATTGCAAATATTGCAGTGTTTTTTTAATTTTATCTTTTAACTTGAGTTTGAGTTTCCTAAGATGGATAACATCTACCATTATAAATTATTATGAACTTGATACAACTCGTTATAGTGGCATTTTGTTTTAAACTGTATAGATCGATATCACACTACAATTTACAGCTGTAACATTATGTGATAGATTGCGATACACACTCACCATACCAATATTATTACAGTTAAACAAATTCAAATATATATAAGTTATGGACTCCAATATACTAGTGTTAACTTGTTACAACACAGTTTTCACGCTAGCTAGGTCAGGACGCGAGTAAACGGTTCTTTTAGGCTACATTTGTTTGTTGAAATATAAACAATAATATATAGATATGGTAGTATATATTTATTGTTTGTTTGCTCAGACACAAATTTTTTATAAACATAATACAGATGTACATAAAAGACATGCTTTTAGTGTCGCTTCCTAAAATTGGAAACTGAGGCACCTCCCTTCTTCAATGGTCTTCTCTCTCCCCCTCCTCTTCGTCCCTTGTGTTCTCGGATATGTGTTTCCTCCGCACTCTTCCACCATGACGTTTCTCATATCTACGCCACTTTTGTATTGCTACTGCCACTCTTTACCACTCATTCAGATCTGTTGCCCTCCCGACATAGCAAGTCGCAACCCCTTTGCTATTTTCCTTTCTCCCCTTTTTGACTTGTTTGATTGAGCATTTTAATGTTGATTTGAGTAATGAGCATGTTAAAAATAAAGTATCCACAATCAAAGGTGTTGGTGTACCGCAACATGCTAAATGAGTTAGAAAGCTTGCATTACAAAATGATAGGCTTGGCTTAAGTCTCATGGAAGGATAAATTTGCTCTTAAAGCATTTGGATTCAGTTGACGAGGACATGGCTCTTTTCGAGAAAGAAGATAATGTTCTGGAATCTAATGAAGAAAATTCTGATGCCTAAGTTTGCTCTCTGTTGCTGTTGCTGCTGAATGCTCTGTTATTTTGCTCTCTGTGTATTTGACTCCGTGAAATTATTTTCATTTGTTTTGGATGACTGTACCAAACTTAACCTTGATGCTATTTTGTTTTATGCTTGAATTATTATGGACTGCATTGCTTTTTTCTCCATTTTTTTTGCAGAGTCCTTCCTTGATGACAAAAGGGGGAGAAGAGAAAAATGGCTGAATTGAAACTATTATGTTTCACCGATTTGTTGTCCTGTTTTGCTCTGTATGTTTCATTGATTTGTTGTCCTGTTTTGCTCTGTTTTATGCTCTGATTTGGCTCTACTTTGAACACTTTGTGTTAGTGGATTAATTTCAATTTGAACTTTGATTGTCATTGATAAATTTATTTACTCAAATGCATGTGTGTTGACTGTACTATGAAATTTTATCTAAGGTATTATATCAAGCAATGTTTGTGTGAAATTATGGCTCAAACTAAAGGGTTTCATTTTTTTTCAATGCTTTATCTTATTGGTACCTTTAAAACTTGCATACATGTGTCACTTCCTTGATTATCTTGTTAAATTAGGTACACATTAAGGAGGAGCTCATCGAAAGGAGGAGATTTTGAATATTCTTTAAAAGAAAGTTTTCTAATTCTAATTGTTTCAATTTAGTTTTAATAATGTTTGTCATAAAGGAGGGAGATTGTTGAGTTTGAAAAATTTGAATTATTATGATGATCAAACATTATTAAAATATTAATTAAAAAATCATAAATTTGTTAAATACTTCCAAAAGTTTGTTTGATATGTTTATTAGTGTGCAGGAGAAAGAAATTAATTTCCTATTGGGCAAAAAAGATAGAGCAGCCCACTTTAGTCAAAGAATTATTTTAACTTTGTGCAAAATTAATTCAAACATAAAGTGGCTGAAATTTGAAATGAAGATAAACCCAAATCACAAGCCCATGTTGATAAAACAAATAATGAAGGAAATGACCCAAGAAAATCATATGGCAATCACAAAATAAAGGGGTCCAATTTTGATGAAGCATGGTTCAGTTACCTATTCCATTGGTTAATGGAATTCAAATTTCAATTTAATTGATTGCATGCGTAGGTAACCGAAACTCAAAATTAAATTGAGTTAATAGTGCATTGGTAATAGAAAAGAGAAAGGTCAAATTGATTTGATTGCTTTTATTGCTTCACACGTTACTATGCATAAAGTATGGAAAGTAGGTTTTAATTGATTTTAATTTATTTTAATTACTTCCAAAGTTTTCTTTTTTTCCTCTCTCTTCTCTCTCTTGTTTTCGTGTGTCACTTCCATCAGAGATAAAGATGGAAGAAGCTATCAAAGGTAGAAGCAGAGAAGTTATGTACAAGCAAGAGGCCAAGGTGATGATGGTCCTTACAAAAAGAAGATCTACAGTATGGAGTGACTGAGATCTTTACTACTAAAGGTAAGATGTGGTGAAGAAGGCTCAAGATCTCTATGCCAAAAAATAGTAGTAATTCATTTCGGTAAGAGAAAAAGATTCTTGTGGTATGGGTCGTTTCTACTTTTTGTTCATTCATCATAGAAGGTAGCTACTGTAGTTACATAAAGGAAGAAGCAGAAGTGGAGTAGATGGAGCTGTCAAAGATTAAGGGTTCATCAAGGGTCAGAAATTCTTCTTGGGGACCAAATCAAGATGGAAGGCTCAGATTGATGAAACTTGATGAGAAGGGATGAGAGAGAGATAATTGCATGTTGGTTTTTGCTTTTGGTTCCCTCTCTTCTCTCTCTGTTCGAACCGGATTTTGGTGTGAAGAAGAAGAAGTTGGCTCGGTTGAACCATTTCAACCTTGGAAGCTTTCCCTTCTATAATAAGGTGAACGGCCAAGGCTTGAAGTAAGGAGAGTAAGCACAAAGTTCTCATGACTACCCAAGCTAACAGAAGTTCTTCTCCATCAATGTTTTCTATTTTGTATTTTCTTTAAGTTTTGTCTGTTTGAGTCTCATGGTTAAAAAAGCAAAAAGTGAGATTTGTAAAAAAAAGTCAGTGAGTGAAAAAAGCAAAGTGTACAAAATTAAAGAAAAAGCCATAGGTGTCTTAGAGGTCATTTGTACATCTATGTGTTGTGTATCATGATTTTGTGGGAATTCCCTTGCAAGTTGGGTTAGCACTTTGCAGTTGAAAATTTGGTAGGTGACCAAGTCAAGTTCAAGATCGGGGTTAGATTTTGGACTTGTCCCGGATAGGAAGGGTAGTTCTTAGGGAAGAATTTGTGTCTGTAATCAGTTGATTATAGTGAAATTCCATCACTGTTGTGATGGAGGCTAGACGTAGGTTGCATCGCACTTAACAGCTGAACCAGGATATATCTTGGTGTGATTCTCTCTTTTTCTTTTACTCCATTACTGTTTCTGTTACGTAGGAGACAAAATTAAAAAATATCTTCTCACCGGTCACGAGACAAAAAGAAAATGTCTCTTGACCAGTGACGAGACAAAAAACAGATATATCTCCTAAAAATATTTTTTAAAAGGAAGAAAGTGTTTTCGGCGAAAAGGGACTAAAATTCAACCCCCCATTCTCTTAACCACCGACAACCATTAGACCTCATACTAATTTAGTCGTCAGAGTCTTTGTAAGTACACCACCCCATCCAGTTTCGAGACTACGATTGATTGGTGGCTAATTCTCCCCTTCTCAACTCCTCTCTAATAACGGTAAATAGTTCTTGGCGAACATCACTCAAACTCAAGACAAAAAATAAAAAAATATTGGTGACTTAATACTTTTTTATATATTATGTTGTTAACTAATAACTAACAGTTGCAGAAACATGGAGGTGGCACACAAACATTAGTGACACAGTGGTCCATATTAACTTTAATCAATGTTTCCCGAAAGAGATATATATGGTTCAGACTATATATATGTATGTTCAGCAAAAAAGAAAATAAGAACAAAAATGTTAAGGTAGAAGGTCATTTTCGGATCACTTTCCAGGGAACAAACTTTATACCTATATATTCATCATCACTGTTTGTGGTTACCACCATATCATCATTCATTTTTTCCTTACTTATTTATATTTTTATTATATTTTTTCATATCCACCCAAAAAGCTTCTCCTATTATGTTATATATCCATAGTTCCAGTTAGTTGTGTTTTCCCCAAAGATTTTATGGTGCTCAAAAGAAA
Source organism: Arachis hypogaea (assembly GCF_003086295.3). Taxonomy (NCBI): domain Eukaryota; kingdom Viridiplantae; phylum Streptophyta; class Magnoliopsida; order Fabales; family Fabaceae; genus Arachis; species Arachis hypogaea. The sequence continues at coordinate 108,138,479 of NC_092045.1, read as the reverse complement.
AGAATATTGATATGCGTTAATGAATCCAGTAATCAATAATATTATATTAATAAATTTCGAATAAACCATTTTTTGATTGTCTACGATATTTTTTAACTTGATAGACTAAGGACTAACACTATAAAAAAATCGTCCAATACTGTCGAATTTATTAATGAATTTATTAAAAAAATCTCCCGGTAATTAAGCACATAGTATTTTGAATAATTAATTAGCAGGATAAACAGAAACTTTTTCAAATGAAAAAAGTTAATAATAATAAGATCACACCAAAAGAAAACAAAAAATCCTAACTACCCAAAATCCTATCAGAAAAGAAAAGCTCAACCCAAACATCATAACAATAATGTGCATGATATTTTACTTTTGAAGAATTTGCATCCCTACTTATGCACAAAGTTGATTTGCCATTTTTGAAAATAAACATCCTCTAATTAAGATCTTCTTCAGCATGGAAATTAAAAATTGGTATCATGATTTTTCGAGTGAAGCAGTAGTAAAAAAGGACTTAGAATACTTAAGCAATTACTTCATATATATGAAGTATTTACTATTTAGCCAGGCTAGTAACTCTAGTTTGTACTATATCTAACAAAATTTATTTTATTTTATTTTAATTTTTCTTAAATGAACATTTTTATTTTCTTAAATTCTTAGGCTATTTGCTAATCATATTAAGTTTGATAAGTTGTCACCGTAAAACATATCTTATATCATCATCAAATAATCGAGTATCACATAAGTGGCTTTTAATATTATAGTAATATGACAGAATTATATTAAATGGTGCAAAACTTTTTATATTAACACTATATAAAAAAGGGTTAAACATTTTGCTTATAAATAAATAGCGCATGAATAATTTTATTTTTTTTTATTTTATCAATATATATAGATCATTTTAAAATTTTAATATTTTCTTAAACCAATACGTCTATTTTACACCTGTCTATCCCACCAAAATAAATAGTTTAAAAATTCTAGTCTGCTCTGTCTTTTTTTGTGTACTGGTGTTGGGCTGCCATAATTTCTTTTGAAGCATTTAAAAAATGAACAAGTTAATTAAAATAAATAATTTTATAACTTGATAACCAAGTTACTATAAGAAATACTTGATAAAATCCATAATTCTACAAAAAAAACATAAATAGACAAAAAACAAAAATAAATAGATAAAAAATTAACGCATCTTATATGTACTAAAGAAATAGTGATGAAGCAAAAGGAGTATTATATTATAGACAATTAGACAAATACGTTAGTTACAATGACATTAGATTCTTCATTGGTGAAAAACCGAAAAGTTTCGGGGTCAACTAAGACAATGATTTGTTATGGAACTTTGATTTAGTTCCACGAAATCCGTTGCACCGTTTAGACCTACCAACCATAAGTTTGAATTTAATTAATTACTACAAAACCATAAGATCGAGCATGCATTAATACCCCAAAAAGGATGCATTAATTTGGGATCAAAGTTGACCCATTTGTGTTAAGACAAAATTTAACTAACCGTAGAACATGCAAATAAAGGCACTCGTTAATCCCACGTCTTTAGCCTTTTAATAAAGAAGACAAAGAAAGACTTATCATTCGGTTTTGTATAGAATGATCAAAAGTTCCTCAGCGTGGCTTTAATTAATTACACTCTTTAATTTCAATGAAAAAGGAGATAAGTTCCCTTCAAATTAAAGTAACTCAATCTACGCATGCATTCGCAATAGGGTACGAAAACTTATAGAAAAAATAAAAAAATTGTTTACTTAAATAAAATAATAATACACAAAAAAATTATTTAAAAATTTAAAATATATAAAATAATCTATTTAGATTAATTTATTAAAACAAAATAATACATTTGAGTTTAATCAAATGATTAATTTTTAATATATTATTTTATAAACAGAAAACTATTTTCAATTGTAATAAAGCTAATTAATTAAGAGAGAGAGAGTAATTTTTTTTCCTTGTTTCACTTTTTGGACTTGGATCCTAGTTGATGATTGTTCCAACAGAATTCTAACTTCCAACCTCTTGTCGGGTTTAATTGGATAAGTGTAGAGGGTCATGTGATGTAGTAGTTAGCCCTTTTTGACCGTTAATTGAAAGTATAAAAAGATGAAAATGATGTGAAATAATTTACTTGGACTGAACTACTAAAGTGGGAACATGCTTCTTATATCATACAGTTAGGTGTGAAGACATTAACAAGATCGATGTTAAGTCTTAATTACTTACTACTCCTCTTTTTATATTAATAATATTAAACTATTATATTACATAGATTTTTTCGGTGTCATACGATATCTTCTCTCATTTTGATCTCCATTTAAAAACATGTTATTGACTAATAAATTATTATATGTACAGGTGAGATTCGAATTTTTAATAATTATTTAATTAAATGAATAAGTGAATTAATTACTCGACCAACTCAAAGATAATTATATTGCATAGATAGGCATGCATGTCACAAGGGTGATAATATAGAGAGTTTAATTATTAGGCTTAAATAGGCGCATGCAATTTCGTTATATTTATTAAAGAACTCACCTTTTATATATATATATATATATATATATATATATATATATATATATATATATATATATATATATATATACTCATCAACGTCAATATCAAATAGTATTTCACATCTCACGTGACCCCAAATCTCATCTTACACAAACACGAAGATAACTATTTAACTATGTATTGTGATGAATCATAAATCACACAACGTATTCAAGTGGAAACTTTTCTCAAAACTCATCTAACTGAAATAATAATGTTAATAATCTGAAGTAATTAAATTAAAATAGCAAATCAATTTCGGCAATAGTATCAGATCACAAGTACTTAAAAAATACAAGAGTTTCGTTTCTCGGATAACTGATTAAAAATCAGCTTAATTTAGTTTATGGTATCTAGAATATTGAAGATCAAAAGAAGGTAAAGGTAGAGTAAGAAATGACAATGAAATAAAGGTTATTAATGCTAGATTTCTACTTTACCAAGCGTTCTAGGATAGAACTACTTATGGTGAGGGTTGATGAATTGAGTTAGGATCCTCCAATCAGTCATCACTTCTATCTGAGCCTATGAAGCACGGATACGGACACAGATATAGGATACGACATGACACGTGACACGTGATACGTTGATACGCGAGTTCTAAAAAATTGTCGGACACGAGAACACGCATATATTAATAATATAATATATTTTTTAATATTAAACTAATAGATATTTTTAAAAATAATCATATAATATGTGTTTTTTTCCTAAAATGTATAGGTATTCAAAAGATAAAATTCTAAACTTTTATATCTTAATAGAGATAGTAAGAGTTTTGTACATCATATGTACACACAAAAAAAAAGTAAAGTATACTTTTTGTCCTTAAAGTTCGGCTAAAATTTAAAAAATATCCCTAAATTTTATTTTGTTTTAATTTTGTCTCAAAAGTTTTCGATTTGCATTAAATATACCTTTGACGGCTAAATTTTCAAAAAATTTAAGATCAATCTAACAATAATACATAAAAATTATGCTTGATTTGCTTGTGTTGAGAGTTGTTCTTATGAAATTGTTGTTGAATTTGTCTTAAATTTTTTTGAAAAATTAATCGCCAGGGGTATATTTGATGCAAATCGAAAACTTATGAGACAAAATTGAAATAAAATAAAAATTAGGGATATTTTTGAAACTTTTGTCAAACTTCAGGGACAAAAAGTATAGTTTAATTACCCAAAAAAAAAGTTATCTAAAGTCATATTATTTCTCCATCATATATGACTGATATCTTCATCATTAGAAAAAAAGTCACTCTTTCCAACTCCGGTTCATTAAGAAAAATGTGAGCAACTTCAAGAACACTATTTTCTTCTCCAATTGGTGAAAAAGCATCTTCAGCAATATCTCACATCATAGTTTCTCTTTTATTGTATTGTGGATTTTTTTTTGAAAGAAGACAAAAATTAGTGTGGACAAATACTAAATTTTCTGTATGTTTAGGCTTCAACTTGTTTCTTTTTAGGAAATGAATAAAAGAATAAGTATTCCAATTTCTTTCACAACAAAAAGATGAAGATGGTTGCCCTAGTAGTCTAAGAGCAATTGGTTGACAAGGTTTTGCTTTACCACCATGAATTAACCACCAAGATTTTGCATCAATTATGCCTCTATCATTCAAAGTGTCAAAATCACCAAAGATACTTCTACCATAAAAAAAGCTTACAAATTCAATGTTTACTTTTCTCCTCTCTTCTTTATCAGGAAAATACCTCTTCAACCATTTAATTCTCTCATTAGTGATATCAATATCTTGATGAGAAGAAATTCGTGTAGGATCTTCGCTCAACCACTAGTGGCTATATATAATACCTATATCATTAGTGGTCAAGTAGAAATTACTAATAATTCAATTATATTTACTTATAAATAAAAGTTATAAACAAGAAATGTAAAGAGTTATCTTGGATTCAATGAATGTGCTAAACAATAAAGAGGTGTTCTATTTTTTATTCATTTTTAAACTAATATTGAGTGCACAACATTGTAGAAGGACGATAACTCTTGTTCATCTTTTCTTTCATAGAGATACATAACACTTTTTACCATCTTGATCATTGAATCCCACATCTCATGAACCAAATGAAAAGTAGGCACATCAATGTCTGTACTTCTTAAAACATCATAAATAGGATTTGTGAAAGAAAGAATATAATCAAATTTTTGTTACCAATTTTCACTCAAAATTTTTTCTGTAACAAACTCAACTTTCCAATATTATCTTCCTTGTATGAAGACCACTTCTCACTTATAACCATCTCTTTGAATCCTCGCTTTAACAACCTAAATCTTTTAAGCATCACAAATAATAGAAGCAAATCGAGTAGGAGCAACATTAAGCAACTTTAATGTATTAAATTCATTGAAAATAGATAACCTCATATGATGATTAACAATAAAATTTTTTATAAAAGAAGCATCTTCAGCAATTTGAGTAATTCATGAGTATTCTTGATAAACAAAATTATTCTTCTCGGTATTCTTAGCTGCACAAATGTCTTTTAAAACAAGGTTGAGAGTATGAACAATACAAGGAGTCTAGTAACCAGATGAAAATTCAGCTTCAATTAATAAACCAGCCGCTTTACAAACCGGCACATTATCAACCATGATCTACACTATATTTGAGAGACCGACTTCTCTTATCACATCTCTTATTTGCTTTGCAACATAATCCTTATCCTTGATCTCATCTGAACACTCTACAACTTTCAAAAATATAGGCCCACTTTCAGTCACAGCCATAAAATTAAGAAGAGGTCTCCTTTGGGGATCACTCCATCCATCACTTACAATCCTCACTCCCTTTCCACTCTATGAATTCTTGGTAGGTTCTAACATTCTCTCCACATGTTTCTTCTCTTTCTCAAGCAAAGTTGTCCTCAATTTATTATATCCAGGAGGAATATAACCATCAATATAATTATTAGCAGTATAAGAAAAAGTTTTGACAAAAAAAGGTAATCCAGATAAAAAAAAATTCTAACAACATGTAAATCTAGAGTCTCCCTTACATTCATATTAAAAGTTTTCTCTAAAAGTCTAGTATCTCTTCTTTTTCTTGAATCAAGTTCACTTGCATTAGATAAGGGTGGAAGAGAAATTGACTTAATTAGGCTTTTTACTTTCATGCAACAATGTACTTTCACTATCAAGTTTTTTAAGTTCTTCAAACTTTATTGATGTAACTTTTGCACAAAATCTAATTCTTTTTTCTGAAATCTTCAATAAATGTGCTCTTACTCTAGCATAAGAACCACTGAATAAAACCTTGCAAAATTTACATTGAAATTCAAGATTTCCACCACCTTCAATTTTATCTTTCTTTGTTACAAATTTTCATAAAAGCTTATCAACACTTTTTTCAAAATCATTTGAATACTCTCTGAACTCATCTCTCACAATCCTACAATAATTTAAGAAATAAAATTATTTTTTTCACAATTTAATTTCTTAAGCAAAACAAAACAAAAAAAAGCATAAAGACAAAACAAAACCAAAGAAAATTGTTATATAATACTAGTATACTACGAAATATAAATTGTTATATAATACTAATATACTACCAAATATAAACATTACCTTTGTTACGACTTAGGAGATATGAATGAAAGTTCAGTGAAACAAATAGTTTTTTTATTATATATGCTAAAAAACACATTAACAATCAATTCAATTTTCTTTCCTCTTATCTTTCTTATGTGTCTTTCTAATCTTATCATAGCAGCCAGGAAAAACTTTTGAAAGAGATCTCTAACAATACCTAATTTCTAATTCCAGAAGCACAAAACAAAACAAAATAAATCCAAGAAGATGAAAAAAACAAAATAGAAGTCTAGAACTAAATAGAAGCACAAAACTGAGTGACAAAACAAATCGAAACCAAAGAGAAGCATAGAGGTCAAAGCAAAATAGAAATACAGAACCAAAAATTGATTGATGGAAAAATAAACATTCTCCCTTACTTGAAATGGAGGACACAGAAGAGCACGGGAGCAGCGACCACGAGCTCGGTAGAAGTGAGGATTGGAGAGGCGGCGAACACGACAGCGACGACAACAAGTGGTGGCTGGAGAAGCGACGAACACAGCAGCGAGCACGGGAGCAGTAACGACAAAGATGGCAGAAGCGGCAAGCAGAGAGGCGGCGAATGACAGCAAATAGCGATGATGAGCACTGCAGAAGTGGCGGCATTGAAGAGGAGATGATGAGATTGAGAGTGAGCGGGTGTGGAAAGGGACGACAAACACCCATGGTGGTGGCAACTGGATGTGGCAGCGACGACTGGAGGTGGCAAGAGACCGGCAGTGAAGAGACAGTGAGTGGATGTGGAGCCAGAGATGGGTCTAAGGATGGAGGTGAAAAGTTAGGTTTTTTACTTACCAAAACAATACATCTTTTGTCAAAGGATAAAATTGAAGTGAACTTTTCAAACCACTATTGAGCCGTGTCCGGGCCGTGTCCAGACCGTGTTTGGACATTTTTTTTTGGACAGGACACGTTTGGACACGGGAGACACACGTATCGAGCAAGTGTCTTCATGCGTCGTGTCTGAAATGTGTTCGACACGCCGACACGACAACTAAACAAAGTGTTCGTACTTCATAGATCTGAGCACACACACAAGCGCGCGCGCGCACACACACATAACTGTGGTATATATATAACATATATCTTAATAAAAATATATTACTGTATACCGTCATTATTATTAAATTAATATTTTATTATTTTATATATATACTATTTATATTTATTTTTATTCTCACAATTTTTTTATTCTTTTTAATTTTTCTTTTAAATTTACAAAATTAAAGTTCTATTGATATTATTTTTATTTAAAAAAATAGATCCAAACTAATTCAACTCTTTTTTTAATTACTTACAAAAAAATTTAAAACTTCAAATAGTCAATCATCTCAAACTTAAAACACTTAAATTTCAAATCAAAATTTTACACTACTAAATACATTTCAAAGTTTAAATTCATAAAATCTTTCTAATTTTAATTTTCAAACTCCTTATAATATTTAATTTCCTATTTTTCAACCACATAATCAAAATTCACAAACACCACATTATCCATTTTCATCCATATTTAATCTCTCTATCAAAAATGTTACTTCAATATTCTTGTCGTTTCCAAGTCAATTCAGTGCATCGAGACATGACTCATCTGGTGTTGATGGTTCTTCTAACCGATCCCTTCAGACTCAGATTTAATTTAATCCAAATTCGCAATATTCAGATTTTGCCAACTCTCGTGAATTAGATGCTATCGACCTCAATGATGATGACAAGATAGTATTTAACACTGGCAATGAGAAGAAGATGAGATGTTGATAAGTGCATGGTTGAATATTTCAACTGACCCTATAGTTGGTACCGACCAAAAGAGCAAAATATTTTGGAATCGAATTCACAGCTATTGTGTAGAATTTAAAGCTGACATGAAAAGGGGACAGTTTCATGTAAGAAACAATGGTATAAGATCAACAAGGCAGTTGAACAATTTATTGGCTGCTACAATAAAACTAGTTGAAACATAAGAAGTGGTTCGAACGCTGATGATATAAAGAAGTTGGCCTATAAACTTTATTCTATAAATTATGATAAAAAATTTACTTTCGAGAGGCATTGGAATATGCTTCGTATGGAACAAAAATGGAGAAGCCAACTACCAACGCATCATCAAATCCAGAAACACCGTTGGCTAAAAAAACTAGTATGGACTCTCCTGTTATGATGTGGATTATGAAGTTAGGATGATGATAAATTGATGTTTGGATTGACGAGTGTTGAAGGAGTTGATAAATTGAGGTATTAAATGTTAGATGTGGTATAGTTGAATAATGATGGAATTTATAAGTTTTGATGTGAAGATTAGTTTGAATTTAGCATTAGTTGAGGTGGGTATTAAATGTTTTGGATGATTGAATAGTTGATATGGTTGAAAAATATTTGGTATGAATTCTTGAGTGAATTTGGTATTGTGTTGAGTAAGTTTTGATTTGGTTTTAAGTTGAGAGTCATGGTAATTTGAATTTTTAAGGTTTTAGTAAAAATAGATTTTTGGTGAACTTTGACGGATTATATCTTGGGCTCCAGTTTTTGAAATTTGATGATCTTTGTATCAAAATAAAGATAATTCAAAGAGCTTTAAAACGGTATCAATTTTGTAGAAATATGAATTGTTTTAGAGAAAGATATGATCGTTGAAAGTTGGTGTCCAAAATATGAATTTTGTGAATGTTGCAGAAGTTGTGATTTATGATTTGTGTGCGCACGCACACCCTGTGTATTTTTAAATTGTGCGCATGGACACTGTTGTGCGTACACACACACGGGGATATAGTTGCTGCTGGGAGCACTGGCACGCTCTGTGCGCGCACACAACCAATGGAGTTTTGCAAGCTGTGCGCCCGCACAGCCTTGTGTGCGCACACACGTTGGAAGGTGCACTCTTTTGAGGGCGTTCGCACGCATTGTGCGAATGAGCAGAGTTGAAAATTTTTACTCCTGTACGTACGCACACCTCTATGCGTACGCACACATCTTGTAAATCCTCATGGGCGTGCGCACGCACACCCCTGTGCGTGCGCACACTGCCCTGTTTTTCAATAAAAACCTTATTTTTTTTTAATTGTTTCACCTTTCCGGCATGCTTGTAAACTTCTGTAACACTTACTCAAAACCTTTTTACCAGTTTTAGGGTCGTGAATCAAGGGAAAAATAATAAAGGAATAAATAGGGGTATTGTTAGTTATGAGTTTAGAGCCAGTGACACAGGTTTGGAATGTTTATGTAATTTCTAGCTTGAATTGGTGAATGTTGAGTTGTGAAATGTATGATTGAAGAGATTTATGAGGAATAGGAATGCTTATGATGAATTTGAAAAGTTGTAAACCGGTGATGTGATAGTTATGATTAGTTGAGGACTCAGAAAGGAATGATGAAATTATTGAATTTTATGGGAGTGTGCGGAGCCTATATCTCTGGCGTGGTAGATTTTGCTGCTGCATGAGTAGTTGTTGTTGATCAGAGTGTGCGGAGCCTATATCTTCGGCGTGGCATATTTCTCTGCTGCATGAGTAGTTGTTGTTGTTTTCTTCTCTGCTGCATGAAGCATACGGGGCCTATATCTCTAACGTAGTAGACTCCCTACTGCATGAGTGTGCAGGGCACTATATCTTTGGCGTAGCAGATTTGCTGCTGCATGAGTGTGCAGGGCACTATATCTCTGGTGTGACAGAAAAGGCTACATCCGGAAGGATGTGTCGGGTTGGCATTTACGGACCGACAAGTGATATCACGAGCCAATAGGACAGGCATTCATCATATGCATTTCTTATGTGCTTGTTTGCTTCGATTACTTGAGATTGCCTAATTGTGTAATAGGCCTACTTGCTTTTTGAGTTACTTGTTATATATGATTACTACTTGTGTATTACTAGCGTGCATTATCTGTGATTGTTTGGTGCTGAGGAGGTTAGGTAGGCGGTGGTGATGGGATCACACGGAAATTAGGTTGGTGAAGGCTGTGGGATACAACGGTGTGGTTAGTTCTAGTTAGAGAGCCCCTAAGTTTAGATAATCCTACTTATGGTTTATGGTTTAATTTATTTATTTACGTTAAGCTTGAATATCTGTGTGGTGTGAAGTTCTAGGATTGTCTTCGGCGTCCCGGAACCTTACATCTTACATTATTGGGCATTGTTACCATACTGAGAACCTCCGGTTCTCATTCCATACTTTGTTGTTGTTTTTCAGATGCAGGTCGTAATTCACCTCGGTGAAATTGCGGATATGGTGACAGAGTGGAGTATGATTCTTTTCTTGTTTATTTCTGTTTTACTTTTGTCATAGTATTCTCTCACCTTTTGTATATTTAACTTTGTTGCCTTAGAGGCTTTATTTTCTAAAAACTTTGAGAGATAGGTTGTTGTTATTTTAAACTTCGAACTCTGTTGTATTAAGTTTGACTAGCCGGCCTAAACTCCGCAGACTGTGATTAGTCCTCGTTTGTATATTATACTTATATATATCTTGTTTACTTTAATTATTATCTTGTGTATCCTGCAACTATCTACAAGGTTTTATATATATTATGTCTTATCTGTTCGTACCTATACATTTAGTTTTTGATGCGTGAACGCTTAAATTCTGCTTTACACAAATTGAACTTTTATTCTTTTATCGGGTTTCTAGTGTTACTATTTTCTTCTATATATATAATATTATTGGAGGTTTTGAACTGTCGTGATACTTTGTTATTCTTTACCTTACGGCTAGAGATAAGGCTTAGGATAATGGGGTATTACATATTCCATCTGTTGCTAAAATTCGCCACTAAATCTTGTCAAGAAGTGATTTTGGAAGCGTTGCAAAACTATTTAGCGTTGGTTTAAAACCATTGCTAAACCCAAATAATACTTATCATATCCATGATTAACAATATATATACCTGGGATTTAGAGCGATGATACTTCAAAAACTGTTTCTCCAATCACAAAACACGTTTACATACTGTTACGGTGGGTAACCGGAGATTAATAGAATGGATGACGTTGGCTGGTCCAAATGTGTGAAGGAGGAGGTTTCCGAATGAGTATGCAGCTCGGGGGACTCCGTCCGACTTGTTTCTACGAGGAGAGGGGGTGGTACCTGCAAAGACACTCCGATGCCTAAGTTAGCAAGGGTGTGAGCAGGTCTAGAGAGTATTGGGCTTAGAGATACCTGAGGGGTGTCAGTGTATTTATAGTGGTGAGCCAATAACCACCGTTGGAGTAGTGCCGTATCTTTAGGGTGTTAACCGTCCCATTATCTTAGGGAGGTTAAGATATGGCTTTATGAAGCGGTTAGAGAGATTTTAGGGGCGGTTACTCATTTGAATGAGTGTTTATCTGCCAGCTAATCTCATGCCCGACTTCTTTAGAGTAAGTCGTGGTTGATACCGACTTCTTATGTGAAGGTCGGTACTTAGCTAGGCTTAATCCTTTGGACTAGGCCTTTTATTTGGACCTGGGCCTTTGTTATTGGGCCAGGGTATGAATAGTGCCCCTACTTGAGCCCAAGATCTCTTTAGGGCTTGGGTTCAAGTATTTAACTCGGGTTCATAGCCGACTTTCTTGGAGAAAACACAGGTTTTTAAACCGACGTGATTTTCGCGACCTTTTGTTTCTGACAGTTACGTCTATTCAAGCGTCGTGTCCGTTAGGGATGCACTTAGGGATTGATGGCTTTGGTAACGGTGCACTCTCATTAATGACTGCTCCTCTTTTACCATTATGCCCCTTAGCATGTTTATAAATACTTTCCCTCTCTTTCATTTTTCCGTTTCCACAATCTTTCAACTTCTTCTTTCCTTGTTCGTGCTGCATTCTTGCGCTTGGAGACTTCTGCTTCTTCCAACCTTCACTTTTCGGATAAAGGTTAGCTTTGCTTCTTTTACGTCATGCCTTGTGTTTGCATGCTTTTGTTTTGTGGGTAGGTAGGTTGGTCTGTAGATTTTGGCTTCGTATCCCCTCCCTTTAGGGACCGTGTTTTTTGATTTTTCTTTTTTTTTCTTTTTTCTTTTTGTAGGTTTCTGTCACCTTTCCTAAAAAAGAAAATGGCTTCTGTAGATGTTCTTTCTCAGTGGGTTGATGTCACAGTCCTAGGGGAGGAACCCTTGGTCGACGCTGAGTTTATTACTCATCTTCGTACTCACCACAGGCTTTGTACTTCGGAGGAGGACGAGCCAAAATATGAGTTGATAACCCCGGGTCCGGAAGACCGAGTTTGTTTTGGGAGGGCCAATGAGGCGGCCCCTTATTTTTTCTTTATGTATGAATGTATGATCACCCGTTTGGGTGTTTTTCTTCCTTTTTCGGATTTTGAAATATCTGTTTTGCACCACTGTCGAGTTGCCCCTACCCAATTTTACCCCAATTCTTGGGGTTTTCTAAAAATTTATCAGTTTGTTAGTCACGCTTTGGACTTTCCGACCTCTTTGAAGATTTTCTTCTTTCTCTTTCACATGACTAAGCCCTTTAGTGGGCTACATAACAAACAACAGTGGGTGTCTTTCCGAGCCATACAAGGTCGGAGAATTTTCACCCTTTTTGACGAATCCTTTCATGACTTCAAAAATTACTTTTTCAAAGTGCAAGCCGTAGAGGGTCACCACCCCTTTTTCCTGGATGAGCATTCTTCCCCTCGCTTTCCCCTTTATTGGCTGGAGGCCTCCCCTTATGAGAAGTATGGTCTAGATGACCTGGACGAGGTGGAGGCGGCCATTGTGGGGTTTTTCCGAGAGGCGTGGGGGAGGGCCCCATACTTGGACACTAGGAAATTCCTCCAGGGGACGCCGACCTTTGTTCGGTCGCAACTAGGTAGTAAATGCATTTCCTATTTCCGACTTGTTTCTGTCGACTTATGGTTTGCCGACTTGTAAATTTTGCTAATTATTTCTTTTGCAGATATGGCAAGGAAGAATGCTCAGGAATCTTACCAGAGTGTTCAGGAGGCTAAGGCAAAGTCTCGGGCCAGGGCCGGTGGTGCCAGGGCGATCGTCTCTCCTCCTTCTCCTCCTCCTCCTCAGAACGTGGGGACTCCCTCTCAGCCCATTGTGATTTCTTCTTCCAGCTTGTCCCGATCACTTCCTTCTGCCCGACTTCTTCCTGAGCCAGAGAAGAAGAAGCGTAAGACTTTAGAGTCTGGCTCTTCTTTTGATGGTGGGGTTAAGGCGGATGCCCTTGCTTTCGTCCGAAAGAACATCTATCCTCATATAAGTATGGATGATGTTTCTGTTCAAAACCACCTCACCATTCTGGCTGAGGAGAGTTTTAGGGCGGCGGGCGTTTGTGGCAAGCTTTTGGATATCTTTGAGAAGACTCCCCTCAGCTCTTTGGGGGTAACCTCGAAGGTTGAGGAGTTGGAGGGGAGGCTTCTTGCTTACCAGGATCATGAGAGGGAGTTGAAGGAGGAGGTAGCTAAACTGAGGGCGGAGAGAGATAGCCTTCGGGAGAAGGAGAGCAAACTGCGGGCCCAATGCAATATGGAGGTGAGTTTGAGGAAGACAGCACAGGAGAGTTATCAGAGTTTATTTCAAGATTTTGTGTCTGTGAAGAAGGATTTGCTGAATTCTCGGAACGCGTACGCCGATTTGGAGGACTCTATCGCTGATGGTGCCGAGGAGTTTTGGAGGATTTTCCTGGAGTAAGTCAGAGTTATCACTCCCGACTTGGATCTTTCTCCTTTACATCCTGATAAAGTGGTCATTGATGGCGCTATCGTGGATCCTCCTGTCCCCGTGGTTGTTTCCGAGTCAGAATTGAAGACTCGGGGGCAGAGGATCATTGAGTCCCCTCCTCGTTCTGCGGACGCTCCGAGTTCTTCAGTTATTCCTCCGACTTCCTCTTCATCTCCTGGGGGTGCTTCTCTTCCTGGTCCCGGTGGTGCTCCTCCTGATTCTGGTAGTGGTGATTCGTCTACTCTTCTGCAAAAGTAATTTTTTATGGCTATATGGGGGCTCGGCCTGTGAGTCCCCCCTTTTTTAAACTCATTTCATATTGTTGGGTAGTGTTTGAACAATTTCTTTTGGCTTTTTAAGGCCGTAAACAAAATATTTTCGCAAGTGCCCTTTTTGAATAAGGGTTTAAATTAACAAAATAAATACCCTTTTTTGGATAAGGGTTTAAGTTACCTTATGTGTGTATGCTTTTCTAATTTTGATTTTTCAAAATCCTCTTGATCTTTTTCCGAAAACCTTTCCTATTGGTTCGTCTGTTTTTCCGAACCTTTTTGTTTAAGGACTTTTAGGCAGCCTTTAAACATTTTCCTAGGTTTTTTCGATCTCTTTTTGTTGTTCCTTACGCCCAACCACGTTTTATTGGGTTTTTATGACTTAGGTTATTTTTGCGATGCGTTTTCTTTTTGCTCGGTTCGTCATTCCGACTTTTGAGTCGAAGTTTTTTTTCGAGCTTTCCTACTCGGAATTTCGTCCCGACTTATGAGTCGGGTTGTTTCCGAGTTGTCTACGATCGGCTTATATAACCTCTTTACGCCGACTTGTACCTCGTCGTTTTATCCTGATGACCATCTAGGTCAGTTCATGGGATTTTCACGTTTTGTCGAGCTTAAGTCGGCGCGTTTCGTAGAAAGATTTAGAAAAATAAAAAAGGATTTTATAAGAGATATTGTAGATGAAAAAGATCTTTATTAATTGGGGAGGTACCTTCTCGCTACTAAGGGTTTAATAGCCTATTTTCCCTTAGCCTCTACTATAATGCCTCGTTAAAAACCCTTCTCCAGAAAAAACCCTTTTGGGAAAAAATCATGAAGTTGGGAAAAGAGTACATCAGGGAGTAGAGTTCGCTTTTAACTGTAGTACCTTTTCATATTACAAGCATGCCATGACCTTGGTAACTCAGTGCCGTTCAGGTCGGTTACTTTATAATAACCTTTTCCTAAAACTTCATTGATTTTGTACGGTCCCTTCCAATTTGCGGCGAGCTTTCCTTCTCCTGACTTGTTGACTCCAATGTCGTTTCTGATTAGGACCAAGTCATCCGGGGCAAATGTTCTTCGAATGACTTTTTTGTTGTACCTTGTAGTCATCCTTTGTTTCAATGCTGCTTCTCTTATCTGGGCATCCTCTCGAACTTTGGGGAGCAAGTCGAGTTCCTCTTTGTGCCCCCGTATGTTTCCGACCTCATCGTGGAGAGTTACCCTTGGGCTTTGCTCATTGATTTCTATTGGTATCATGGCTTCTACGCCATAAACTAGTCGAAAAGGTGTTTCTCCCGTGGCGGATTGGGGGGTTGTCCTGTAGGCCCATAGCACTTGAGGAAGCTCTTCAGCCCAGGCTCCCTTTGCTTCTTGTAATCTCCTCTTTAGCCCTGCCAGTATGACTTTGTTGGCTGCCTCGGCTTGCCCATTGGCTTGTGGGTGCTCCACCGAGGTGAACTGATGTTTGATTTTCATACTGGCTACTAAGCTTCTGAAGGTGGCGTCGGTGAATTGGGTTCCATTGTCTGTAGTAATGGAATAAGGTATCCCATATCTTGTGATGATATTTTTGTAGAGGAACCGGCGACTTCTTTGAGCGGTGATGGTGGCCAATGGTTCTGCTTCTATCCATTTTGTGAAGTAATCTATCCCCACGATCAGGTATTTGACTTGTCCCGGTGCTTGGGGAAAAGGACCTAACAAATCCATTCCCCATTTTGCAAAAGGCCATGGAGAAGTGATATTGATGAGCTCTTCTGGTGGAGCTACGTGGAAATTTGCATGCACCTGACATGGTTGGCATTTTTTCACAAATTCTGTGGCATCTCTCTGCAAGGTCGGCCAATAGAATCCTGCTCGGATTACTTTCCTGGCGAGTGACCTTGCTCCGAGATGGTTTCCGCAGATCCCACTATGTACTTCCTCCAATACCTCGGCGGTTCTTGAGGTCGGTACACACTTTAACAATGGTGTCGATATCCCCCTTCTGTAGAGGATATTTCTCACCAAGGTGTAGTGTTGTGCTTCCCTTCGGATCTTTTTAGCTTCTTTCTCCTCTTTAGGGAGGATGTCGAATTTCATGTATTCGACTAAGGAGTTCATCCATCCGAGGTTTAAACCGACTACCTCAAGTACCTCTTGCTTATCTTCTGTTTTTGCTACCGAGGGCTCTTGGAGGGTTTCTTGAATCAGGCTTCTGTTGTTCCCTCCTGGTTTGGTACTTGCTAACTTGGATAGGGCATCCGCCCTGCTATTTAGATCCCGAGTTATATGTTTGACCTCGGTTTCTGCAAAGCGCCCAAGGTGCTCCAAAGGTTTTTTCTAAGTACCTCTTCATATTAGGGTCCTTTGCCTGATATTCTCCGCTTATTTGGGAGGTCACCACCTGTGAGTCGCTGTATATCATCACCTTTGTAGCACCGACTTCTTCTGCCAACTTTAGTCCGGCGATCAAGGCTTCATATTCTGCCTGATTATTTGAAGCCGGAAATTCAAATTTTAAAGAAACCTCTATCTGGGTTCCTCTTTCATCTGCCAATATTATGCCTGCGCCGCTCCCTGTTTTGTTGGAGGATCCGTCTACATAGAGTTCCCATGTAGTCGGCTTTTCCTCTTGATCCCCTGCGTATTCTGCCACGAAGTCGGCGAGGCACTGGGCTTCAATAGCTGTCCGAGTTTCGTATCTCAAATCGAACTCGGAGAGCTCTATTGCCCATTGAACCATTCTCCCTGCAACATCCGTTTTTTGGAGGATTTGCTTCATGGGTTGGTTTGTACGGACTCTTATCGTGTGAGCTTGAAAGTAAGGTCGTAGCCTTCGTGAGGCTATTACCAAGGAGTAGGCAAACTTTTCTAGTTTGTGGTACCTTAGTTCAGGGCCTTGTAGGACTTTACTGATGAAGTAGACTGGGTGTTGTCCGACCTCGTCTTCTTTTATCAGGGCTGACGAGACAGCCCTGTTTGCTACGGATAAGTACAGAACGAGGTCTTTCCCTGGTACTGGTCGGGTTAGGATAGGAGGTTAGCTTAAAAACTTTTTGAACTCTTGGAACGCCTCCTCGCATTCCGGAGTCCATTCGAATTGGCATCCCTTTCTTAATAAGGAAAATAGTGGAAGGGATTTTGGTGCCGATCCTGCCAAAAATCTGGAGAGGGCTGCAAGTCGGCCATTGAGCTGCTGGACTTCTCTCAAATAGGTCGGGCTTTTCATTTCTAGGATGGCTCTACATTTATCGGGATTGGCCTCAATCCCTCTTTGTGTTAGCATAAATCCTAGAAATTTTCCTGCCTCCACCGCGAAGGCGCACTTTGCGGGATTTAGTCTCATCCCATGCAGCCTTATGGTATCAAAGACTTGTGAGAGGTCGGATAAGAGGTCGACTTCCTTCTTGGTTTTTACTAGCATGTCGTCGACGTATACTTCCATTAGGCTCCCCAGGTGAGGGGAAAACACTTTATTCATCAACCTTTGATATGTGGCTCCTGCATTCTTCAATCCGAATGGCATGACCACGTAGCAATAGTTAGCTCTGGGTGTGATGAATGATGTTTTCTCCTGGTCTGGCTCATACATCGGGATTTGATTATATCCCGAGTAGGCGTCCATAAATGGCAAGTATTGGTACCCCGAGCTGGAGTCCACTAGGGTATCAATACTTGGTAGTGGATAAGGGTCCTTGGGACATGCCTTATTTAGGTCGGTATAGTCGACACACATTCTCCATTTACCATTCTGTTTTTTGACTAGCACTACATTGGCTAGCCATGTTGGGTACTTGACTTCTCTGATGAAGCCGGCTTCCAGGAGCGCTGTACTTGTTCTTCTACTATTAGGGCTCGTTCTGAGCCGAGCTTGCGTCTTCTTTGTTGTACAGGTCGGGACCCTGGGTAGACCGAGAGTTTGTGGGACATGAGCTCGGGGTCAATCCCAGGCATGTCAGAGGCCTTCCAGGCGAAGAGGTCGGAATTTTCTTTTAGGAGTTCAGCCAACCCTTGTTTTAGAGTTTCCCCTAGGTTGGCTCCTATATAAGTATTTTTTCCTCCCTCGTTGCCGACCTGTATCTCCTCGGTTCTTCCTCCCGGTTGTGGTCGCAGCTCTTCTCTGGCCCTTGCGCCGCCGAGTTCTATTGTATGAACTTCTTTTCCCTTTCCTCTCAGATTTAGGCTTTCGTTGTAGCATTTTCTTGCCAACTTTTGATCTCCCCTTACCGTTGCTATTCCCGCTGAGGTCGGAAATTTCATGCAGAGGTGGGGAGTGGATACCACTGCTCCGAGTCGATTAAGGGTAGCTCTGCCGATCAAAGCATTGTATGCTGACCCTACATCTATGACTATGAAGTATATGCTCAGAGTTTTTGATTTTTTCCCTTTTCCAAAAGTGGTGTGGAGGGCAAAAATCTCAGTGGTTTTATTGGCGTGTCCCCTAATCCATATAGGGTGTCGGGGTAGGCTCTTAACTCTTTCTCGTCTAACCCTAGCTTGTCGAAAGCAGGCTTAAAAAGAATGTCCGCCGAGCTTCCTTGGTCTACTAGGGTTTTGTGGAGATGGGCATTTGCTAGGATCATAGTTATTACCACTGGATCATCGTGTCCAGGGATTATTCCTTGCCCATCTTCTTTTGTGAATGAAATGGTGGGAAGGTCGGGTGTCTCCTCCCCGACCTGGTATACTCTTTTGAGATGCCTTTTGCGAGAGGATTTGGTAAGTCCCCCTCCTGCAAACCCTCCTGAGATCATGTGGATATGCCTCTCTGGAGTCTGCGTCGGTGGGTCTCTTCTATCCATATCATCTCGCTTTCTTTTTCCATGACTGTCCGACCTTTCTATGAGATATCTATCAAGCCGACCTTCTCTAGCCAGCTTTTCTATCACATTCTTGAGGTCGTAACAATCGTTAGTGGAGTGACCATATATTTTATGGTACTCGCAGTAATCGCTGCGGCTCCCCCTTTTTTATTTTTAATGGGTCTAGGGGGTGGTAGTCTTTCAGTGTTGCAGATCTCTCTGTATACATCCACTATAGAAACTTTTAGGGGAGTATAAGAGTGATATTTCTTTGGCCTCTCGAGACCGAGTTCTTCCTTTTTCTTGGCTTCCCTTTCTCTCTCTTTAGTTGAGTGAGGGGGTCCAGGTCGCCAACTCAGGTCTCTCAATTTGGCATTTTCCTCCATATTGATGTACTTTTCAGCTCTTTCTTGTACATCACTTAGAGAAACGGAGTGTCTTTTAGATATGGACTGTGAGAAGGGACCTTCTCTGAGCCCATTGACTAGCCCCATTATGACTGCCTCTGCAGGCAGGTCTTGGATCTCCAAACATGCTTTGTTGAACCTTTCCATATAGGCTCGTAAAGATTCTCCGACCTCCTGTTTTATTCCCAGGAGGCTCGGTGCATGTTTCACCTTGTCTTTCTGGATTGAGAACCTCATCAAAAACTTCCTTGAGAGGTCTTCAAAGCTAGTGATAGATCTTGGGGGAAGGCTATCGAACCACTTCATCGCTGCTTTCGATAAAGTGGTCGGGAAAGCTTTGCATCGCGTAGCATCGGAAGCATCAGCTAGGTACATCCGACTTTTGAAGTTGCTTAGATGATGCTTTGGATCCGTGGTTCCATCGTAGAGGTCCATATCCGGGCTTTTGAAGTTTCTCGAAACTTTTGCCCTCATTATGTCCTCGCTGAAAGGATCCTCTTCACCCAAGGGCGGCTCTTCTTGTTCGTCGCGGGAGTTGTGACTCTTGAGGGAGGATTCCAGCTTTAAGAGTTTTCTTTCTAACTCTTTTCGCCGTTCCATCTCCTCTTTTAGGTACTTTTCAGTTTCCTTTTGCCGCTCCCGCTCTTGTTCTAACTGTTCCAGGCGGTTGTGGACTAACCCCATGAGCTCAGTTATATGGGATGGTCCATCTGAGGAATTTACCTTCGGGTTTTTTACCCCGGAGCTGCCCTCTCTATGCTGATTGTTAACTTCCTGGTGGAGGGCTAAGTCCACATCGTTATTGCCTGTGTCCAGATTCTCTTGTTCAGAATCTGTCTCCACGTGGCCTTCTTCGTGGGATCTGTCCGCCATCGATGGATGATCTCTCGGGTCCCCGGCAACGGCGCCAATGTTACGGTGGGTAACCGGAGATTAATAGAATGGATGACGTTGGCTGGCCCAAATGTGTGAAGGAGGAGGTTTCCGAATGAGTATGCAGCTCGGGGGACTTCGTCCGACTTGTTTCTACGAGGAGAGGGGGGTGGTACCTGCAAAGACACTCCGATGCCTAAGTTAGCAAGGGTGTGAGCAGGTCTAGAGAGTATTGGGCTTAGAGATACCTGAGGGGTGTCAGTGTATTTATAGTGGTGAGCCAATAACCACTGTTGGAGTAGTGCCGTATCTTTAGGGTGTTAACCGTCCCATTATCTTAGGGAGGTTAAGATATGGCTTTATGAAGCGGTTAGAGAGATTTTAGGGGCGGTTACTCATTTGAATGAGTGTTTATCTGCCAGCTAATCTCATGCCCGACTTCTTTAGAGTAAGTCGTGGTTGATACCGACTTCTTATGTGAAGGTCGGTACTTAGCTAGGCTTAATCCTTTGGACTAGGCCTTTTATTTGGACCTGGGCCTTTGTTATTGGGGCAGGGTATGAACACATACAATCTTCAAATCAAAGTTTAACTAATGTTGTTGTGTGGACCTTTGTGCCAAGGTGTAAGCATGGACATTTTCGTTATTAGATATATATAATTAAGAATCAAAATAAAATTTTGTCCAAATGTAAGGGATTAATCAAATAACTTACATTTTTTTAATAAATAGATTCATGATGATAAATTGATAATATATGATATATATAAAAAATCTATAATTATAACTAAAAAGTTTAGAATTTATTCCATAATGTCTCAATTTTTTCTAAAGAAAGAAAAAATTTAAGCATAATATAAAAATAAATCTATGACTCACTCTTCTAACTCAAAAAAATTCTTGTATAAAATAATATATTAGATATATAATTATTCTTATACCTCTATCTAACAATAATTTAAACTTCTATTATTATAAAACACTACTTGGCTTGACTTCCAATTTTCAATTTCAAATCTTCAAATTCTGATTCAAACTTCTTGTCTCCATTCAATTCAATTAGACTCATCTGAAGAAAATAATTTCAATTAACTAGCTGAGGCATTTTTATTTATTTTTTTTCTTGACTTCTAACGTTGGGGGTCTTAGAGTTATTAAAAAAAAATGAAAATTTTAACACAAAACCCCACTAATATAGTTATACAGTCATACTATAATTTCTTTCCACTAGAAATTGCTAAATTTTTGTTCCGTTATCTACAAAATTTTTCATATACATAGGGAATTAATAGTGTAATAAAAATAAAAATTTTAATTTTGATATACTAATACTATAAAATATTTTACACAATTATCTAATTATATTTTATTAAACTATTCTTTCACCTTAGTTCATGATAACAATAAAGAAGTCTCGTGGTCCATAAATTCAACCCAACAGAATACATAAATTCAATTACAATACCATGATAAAATTGTAAAAAAATAGGAAAAGAAAAGAATGCGAACTTTTATTGATTGTTGATTGATTGAATTGTATTGAAGCGTGTTGTAAATTATGAGGGTAAAACTAAATATATATAGAGCATTGTCCTGTGAAAGATAAAAGCAAATAAAGATAAGATAAGAACAACTAAAGATAAGATAATAAAGACTAAAATTGTAATTGAATTTATGTATTCTGTTGGACTGAATTTGTGGACCACGAGACTTCTTTATTATTGTCATGGGTTAAGGTAGAAGAATAGTTTGATATATTCATTTTTTTGGATAAATATTTACATAGTTAATATAAAAAATAATTTTTTGCTGATGTAATATTACGTAATTAAATATATCTATAAAATTAAATTAAAATTAAATTAAAAATAAAAATCAAATCCATCATCTAATATATTTTTGGGCTGTTCATGCATCTCATCAAAATCTAAGTTTGATCAGCACATTAGGCAAAGGACATTAGTTGGTGGCCAATTTGTTCTCCATGTCTCCCTTTTTGGAATTGTGAGTTGATGGGTGGGGAATTGAAAGTTAATTTTAAGTTTGCTTAATTAAGGTTTAAGTGGACACATGATCAAGAGTTAGTGAGCCAAAAATAATAGTAAATCCCAATTGCCGGTTGTTAGCAAAATGTTAATTAATTTTGTGCACGTAATATAAGATCATGTTATTAAATATTTAAATTTTAGTATTGAGTTTGAATTTTAAAAAATAATAGCAATAATGCTGAATTAATTAATTTATGATAATTAGACTTAAAAATTGATGTAAAACCTCCCAAAAAGAAAACTAACAAATGGGTAAAGACAATAATATAGAGGTCCCCTCAATTTTCTAGCTAAGATGGGTCATACATACATTTTTTTAATAGTGGCACGTGCTAGTGCTTCAAAATATTAAAGCATGAAATTCCCAACCTATATCTCTGATTTCCGAAATTAAAAACCCCTCAATTCCTTCATTAAATCTCTTATGCGCTCTAAAAACCCATTACAATAATTAATTAAATGAAATTTGTAATACATATATAATAATACTTTAGAAGTTGAATTTAATTCAATAAATAATGTTTCATATAGTAATAATAATAAACTTCCAAAAATACGTAATTTAAAAAAAAAAAAAAAACTCAGATCGTCAAACATGTACCATGAGGCTTAAGAGACATATTGAAATTAGGGTGTCTTGTAAGACACAGAAATTGCATGTGATAACCTCGTGCCTCACAAATTGAAAGATTGGGCCTTCCCTCATGTAGTTGTGTCCCTAACATACCAAGGATGAAGCAACAAAGATAATAATAATAATTAAATACATTATACACATTACCATCACATCTAAAATGGAAATAAGTATAGGCTTAATTTTCTCAATTTTATTTTTTAAATTTCAAATATGTTTATATTCTATCTTTTGTCAATTATTTTGTTAATCAAAATATTTTTTCCAATATTTTCCCTATACATTATACTACATTATTTTCTCTCATCTTCATTAGTAATCACCTCACTTTCACCAAATAATTGTCGAAAATGTGATAAACTTAGAACTAATAAGAGGACATAAATCCATTTTAGGTGTAAAATTGTGAAAAACAAACATAAAAAAAAAAAGAATTGAGAGTAAAAAAAAAAATCAGAGCATTAAATGGTGATCAAATATGAGTGATAAAAACATAAACAAAAATTTTTTTACAAAAAATTTGGGATAACAATATCAGAATACTCAAGAAAAATTCCATAACTCTCATATCATATTAGAATTCATAATAATAACACAAGAATATAAACTTGATATTCAAATGTTATTGTTGTGATGATGCACAATGAAGAATGCCTATTTATTATAGGCCAAGGATACAACCTAATCTTAATAACAAAATCAACCTAATATCAAATTAAATAAATCTAAAATCAATATTATATTAATATATAATATCATAAATATATTCTAATAAAGATGATGGTAGTGTATGTAGTATATATATATATAAAATGAAAAAAAAATATTTTGACTAAGAAAAGATTTGCCAAAATGGTAGAGTTGAAATATATTTAAAATTTTAGACACAAAATTAAAACAAATTAAATATTATGAGAACTTATTAAAATTTTTAAAAATTTTAAGAATGAAAAGTATACTTGAGATATTTGAGAAAGTCTAATGATATAGTTATAATGAAATTAAAATTATGCTCATCAATTGAAAACATGAAACGTGACGAGCAGGACATGCACATCGGTTTGGATATGAATTTGTATACATGATGAGTTGAAGTAGAAGACATTAATTTAACTGAAACGTATAATATCAATAACTAAACTAAATTAAAGCAGAATACATCAACGAAAATAGAAGACATCAATTCAACGAGAGTATATAAGCTAGATCAGAATTTGAAGGCCTACAACACATTAGTCCAAAGTAAGAAACGCAAAACTTGTCAAGTTTGTTTGTTTAACTCGCGACAAAAAAGCCAGGTTAAACTTCAATTTGATACTGCAAATAAAAAATTACTGTAACATTAAAAGCAAAAAAAAAAAAGAAAGATAAAACCAAACCCTAAAATTCTTATTTCTTCTAGTTAATTAAACACAATTACATAATCACTATAGAAGATATTTTAAGAGGGGAAGATTTTTTTAGGAGTTGGTTCAAATAATATATTAATCAACAAGATGATAATAATGGTGATAATTAAGATATTAAAATTTATAAGAACGAAACTTCTTGTTAATTTTTGTATAATATTTTTTTTATTAACTATTGGTGGGGTATAATATATGAATCACCAGAATGTAAATTTATAAATTTTTATGATAGGCTAACAGGTTAATCTGTCAGCCCATTATTCGATAAAAAACGAGACGAATTAATATTTTCATATTTTTTTTTAGACGCACGTAGTTAGTTGATCCGTTTTATTTAGTGACAAGTATCTCTGTTTGTCACTCCTAACCAAAGAGACTAAACCAAGATTTCAAGTTTTATAAATTTAAAAAAAAAATTGCATTAGAGAAATTGCCATGAATGTTCCCCCTAAGCTAGGGTTTAATTTGTGATGATATAATCACATAAAGTAAACACTTCACGTACGGTGGTCAGCCACTGCGTTTTCTTTTAATTAATATAATCACTTTCAAAGATGTTGTTTTGTTGTTTTATTATCTGGCTTCATATAAATTAAGATACTGATTCAATAAATGATTATGACACTAATTAGGCACACAAGGTCATAAAATAATGAAGCATCACTTTCGTTCAGATCTAAGTCAGTGACTAACTATTAGTTTAGAGTTTGATATATGTATGTATGTGTGCCAAATAATAATTCTCATCTCTTTTTCTTTTTTCTTTAAAAAGATCTAAAATAAAATATTCAGTGTTCTTCATATAATATAGTTAGGAATATTATTTAAGGATCTACTATTTAGTGTATCGGAATTTTCCCTAGTTTTAAACTAAAATTAATTATATTAAAAACATAACTCAGCATGATTTGATAAGACATATTAAAATAAAAGAAATGAAGTATGTATGTGTCGTAAAATTATTTGTCAAAGATAATTTTCCCAACAAATTAATTGAAAACATTTCATTTACCAACAATAATAATAATGTCCAATATACTAACAATAACAAAATTATTCATTATTGGATAAGGACACAAATTAAGAAAACACTTTCTAGATAGAGCCTAAATTATTTCAAGTATTTTATTTTTTTAAATTAGGAGACAAATTAGTGGTTCTCCTCTTCCTATCTACATATTTGAAACTATGAAAATTAGACTAATACTAAAAAAAAATGATTTGATGAAACATATTATATCAAATTGAGTTAACATCTCCTCTAAGCATTTCAAATCATGATTTGGAATTTCTTGACGACATAAAAACACACTAATTAGCATGATAGGAGGCATATTTTATTCTGATTAATTATTTAACACATGTATTATATTCAATGGTTTGCAAACAACATTATGTCATCCTATGTTGTTGTGAACTGAATCACAAGCCTGAAACATTGGCAAGTGTTTTAGGGTACAATTACATGGAATTCTGTGATTATTAGCATTAAGAAATTAAAACAAAAGCAAATAAATATTTATAAAAGGGTTTTTATGAAAATATGAAGAGGATCATTTTATTTTTTCTCTTACTATGATGATCACATGGTCCTGCTAATAGAGACATGTACATTGAGGCCCACTTTGTTAGCTTAAAAACAAACACACTCTTATTAGTGCCACTTGAAATCAAACCCCAATTTGGGAACAACACACACAGAAGGAAAAACCTACACTCTCCCTACAAATCCCTCTTTTTTCTCTCTCTCTCCCTCACTTTTGTTTATTATTAACACAAGTAATTTTTGTATTTTATTATTATTATTCAAAGTGTCTATATATGTCACACAATTTTTAATTAATAATTTGTACAAAAAAGTGTTTGTAACGTAACTTTTAAATAATTTTGTAATTTCTAAAAAAATAATACTATTTATATACTGAATATTTCTGATACTTGTATAAAAATATAATTATTATTAATTAATTATGTATTTAAATTATTTTTAATTAATAAAAGTGCATGTTAATAATTAAAAAGTATTTATGTTAAAATAATTTCTACCATAAAAGGTATAGAGTAGCATAATTGAAACCTTTTTTCAAGAAATAACAAACTTAGAAGAAAAAATGAGTAGGACCCATCACTATAGAAAAATTTCATAGAATTACTCAAACTCAAAATCGTAAGTTCAATATATAAATACGGTGGATGTTAATATGTCTATCCTTAATGTTATATTTTTTTGTTTATATTTTATTTGTTAACATTTTATTTAGTAATGTTTTTAGAAAACGTTATTGAATAATAAAAACATTATTTATTTTTAGCAATATTTTTTAAACACTATAATCACTATAATTAATGTAACATATAGACATACTAAAATGCACCTATAAATATTAACATTCACTTATTGTTACGATCCAACATCCAACTGCGCCTCAATTATATGCTTTTGGTCCAAAGCCGTCCATTTGGATTATTCCTGTGCCATGAGATACTAGAATCAAATTATATCCTTTTAAATTCAATCAGTTAAAGATCTTTTTCTAAAATAATCAGGAATATCTATAAATTTTAAGTGAAACATCTACTAAAAAATATGTCATTTAACCCTAATTCGATTTTAATGGGTTTAATTGTTAGAATCATTTAGACTGTATTTGTTTTTTACAGAATAAGATAAGACACTAAAATTAAACATAAGAGATAGAGATATAAAATTTAATGTTTTTATATTCATAAAATAAAATAAATTATGAAAATTTGATTTATTTTCATTTTTTTATTTAAAAAATAAAAAAATATAATTATAAAAAATTAATAAAAATAATTAAAAAATAAAAAATAAAATATATTTTTTTATTAATATTTTTGTATTTTTTTATCAAAATAAAAATAAAATATATTAATTTAATATCTTTAAATACAATATTTTTATTCATGTTTCATCTATCAAACATAATTTGTTATCTCAATCTCTCTGTTTAGCCTTACTACTTTTCATCCTGTTCAATAATCGTGATAGATTAAATCTTTTGTATTTATTTAATCTTTAACAGTGTGAGTTGAACAATCATGATTAGAAGGCCAAAAAAATTGTATTGTTTCTTAATCAAGCACCATTGCTTTATTTCCCAAGGCAATTGTTTTCTTCACATCCAACATCAATGTCTTGTTATTAATGTACTCTCTTTCTCTCTCTCTTGTGGTCCTTCAATCCACTCCCTCACTTTCCTTTATTTATATCTCTCTTATCACTTTCTCCATTTCTGCATAAGAAACCAGCTTCTATAATCCAACTACACTACTAAACCATTTTTCTCTTCTTCTCCTCTTAATAATAATTCCACTACAATCCTTTCTCTTTAAATTTCTTTTCGTTAATTATTCAAACTCCCCAACCAAACCCCATTATATATATATTACATCATAATATATATACTCTTTAATTATTTATTCCCTACACTACTTCTATATCTTCTTCTCGGTTGGTTCTGTTTGCATCAGTTTCTATATTAAAACCCTGAAACTGAAGCATCATCACACAAAACCTATATTATATATAATTTACTAGCTTCAATATTAACCCAAAAATAATTATAGTTTTTTTTTCTTAGGGACGCATATAAAAATATATATTGAACATTATGTCTAGCAGAAGGTCAAGGCAACAATCAGGGTCTAATAGAATCTCCGATGACCAAATCATCGAACTTGTTTCAAAGTTGCGCCAACTTGTTCCTGAGATTCGAGATAGGCGCTCTGATAAGGTATTATTATTATTTTTCCTTTTTTTTTTTAATTTTTCAATAATGCCCTTTCTCATTATTATCTATCTTTTTTTATGTTTGGGTTCTATATGCATGAAAGATTAATACAATAATAGTACTAAATTAAACTTCAACAATGTTTGGTCTAACCTAGCTAGTAGGATAAGTTGTATATATATAATAATATATATATATATTAAATTATTCATGGAATTGATTTCACCAACATATATATATATATATATATATATATATATATATATATATATATATATATATATATATATTGTTTCAAAAGGTTCATAAATTAATTGATTATATATTACTTTAGCTTGAAGAAAATAGTTGTAGTTTATTTCAAGTATGCTAGGTAATGCAGCTAGGAAATAGCAAAATGTGATTTCTTATGAAAATATCTGTTTGTGATGTTAATATTAAGAGATTTTAAATGGTTTAATATTTTAACTGTATATATTTAAGTGAACTATTTTATAATTTGTAATATCGTCTTTACATACTAATGAGTTATAACTCAAATGAGATAGTCTCTCCATATTCACTTAAGAGGTTGCGAGTTCGAGTCTCTCTATTTTTGATTAAAAAAATATTCTCTTTACATAAAAATGCCTTCAAAAAATAACCAACACAAAAAAAAGAAAAGAAATAAAGGGTCTTGAATAAATTTTACTAACTCTGTCAAGTTCTGGAAATTAAATTATTAAAGGGTAGCTTGTGTAGGGAAGCAGGGCAATTAACACCATATGGCACATGTAAATCATATTATTATTATTCAAGAAGGATTCCAAATAACCCCATATTTTAAGAGCATAATTCTTAAAAAATTAAAAGAGAAATATTATATGTATTATTTTTATAAACTATTTTTATTGTTTTTACTTTTGATATCAAAAATAATTAATAAAAAATAGAATTAAAATATACACAAAAAATAAAGAATCGTTAAAATGTAAAGGAATCTGTATAGTATAATGGGTCAAGGGGTTCACATTGACTTGAACATAACATATACATATGTGTATGTAGATTTAGAGGGTAAAAAAAGGAAAGAAAATAATAAAAAGAAGGAAACAGCACAGAAGCCTAGATGGTGGAAAACTGGAAAAGAGATAAAATGGTGTCTGCTCCATAACAGTCATGTGGTTGATTTGGACCTACTTCAACTACTGCTTAAACGAAACTTCCCTCTGTATGCTCTATGGTCCCTCAAATATAGTCAAATAGGACTTCATAGTACATTTTAAATAAATAAATAAGTAAATACACATTTTCTATTAGAAAGTTTGTAAGTATATCGATATACTGATATTTTAATAATTTTAACTATTAATTTTAATTATATATATTATATATATTTTTTATAATTAAAATTAACAGTTAAAAATAACTAAAATATTAATATAATGATATATTTAAAAAATTTTTTATTCTATTTAGTATAATAATAAAGTAATACTAAAAAACAAGCAGTTAATTTCAGTCAATATTATAGTAAATTGTCAAATAAATTCAGTATGAAATACACAAAAAATAAATTTTTGTTAAGTTTGTATTTTAGATATTTCTTTTTATTGAGTTTTGGATATTCTTATTTTTAAAATTTTAGATTTTTTTTAATATTACATATTATTGATGGCATGGTAAATTATTAATTTGATGAGTTTTTGTTTTGAATAGGTTTCAGCTTCTAAGGTTCTACAAGAGACATGCAACTATATAAGAAACTTACACAGAGAGGTTGATGATTTAAGCGAACGTTTGTCTCAATTGTTGGCCACAATTGATGCTGATAGTGCTGAAGCTGCCATCATAAGGAGCCTAATTAACCAATAAAAACCAAGTATTTTATTTAAATATTATTAATTATGCATGATTCTCCATACTCAAGGAGATCATATATTATATGAGTGTACCTTTAATTAACTTTAAATTTCAATTTTAGGGTGGTAATTATTAATTAGAGTGCAGTTTGATATGAGTTATATTATGTGTGCCTCCCCTCCTCTATATGGTAGGTGTAGTGCACTTTTATTGTATGGAAAAAAAAAGGGTTTTGTAATAAGAGAATTTAAGGACTTTTGTCTCATAGTTATAATTATTATATATAGCTATAATGCGTGCTATACATGCATGCTCTCATTTATAGATGGGCCAAAATGTATCAGCTGTTAAATTATTTATTAAAGTTATTTAAGTGTTTTAATTAATTACTTTTTATTATTTCATGACTTCATATATATTATCGTGTGTGGGAGAATTGGAAGACACATAATATATTCCAAGTTTATCAATAATAAATATATAATAAAAGTACAAATCTAATATATAGAATATGTTAATTAATTAATTAATTAATAATGGAAGCTATAACATGAACATTATCATCGTGATGTGTTTAATTACTTAAGGTATTTTGTCGGCAATGTTGGGTTCAAGTTTATAAAATGACATAATATTCAAAAGATCGTGCTCATCAAAGCGTTTGACGTGAAAGTGATTTGAATCTAATGATGGATATAGTTGCTCATATAATAACATATAATATATATTAAGTGATATATATTACTTACATTTTTTGAACCGTATATTAAATATATATATATATATATATATATATATATATATATATTAAAAATCAATCATTCGTATATAATATATATTAAAAATAAATTAAATTATATAGTAATAATTATTTTTCATTTACACTTAGCATTTTTGTATTTTTTTTTTCCAATGCTTTGGTCTTTACTTTGAGTTAACCCTCTTTGTTTGAGGAACTATTTTGGAAGGTTGCTTCTTACTTTCCTACTTGACTAATGATTATATATTTTGATTATTTCTTACAAAGACAATTAAATATAGAAAATATTTACAATAGTCTTGATTTAAAAAAAAAAAAAAGATGTTAGGTTATTATTATTTTTCTTTCTTCTATTTATCTTACTTTGAATAAACACTGGTCAACTCCTCCTTGTTTTCTGTTAAAAGTGTTGACTACTCCAAGTATTTCTCTATTTTTAATTAAGAAATTGAATTTAATAAGTGTTTTAAACATTTAAAAATAAAATACGAATATAAAATCTTAGGTAAAAATTACTTTTTTGAATAATTTAAATAACTAAAACATATAAAAATGTTTCACAGTAATTTAAAAATTTACAACATTAACGGTAATACTCAAAATTAACAACTGGATTTTTATAAAGAAATATGATTTTAAAATACTTATTAAATTAAATAAAATATTTTAAAAACTTTTTAATATTTTTTATTTGTCAATACTTTTTAATCAATAATATTTTTTCGAAAACTTAATTAAGTTAACAAAAGCTCAAAAATGAGTTATTGAAAACCCGGAAAAAACCCCCTAAAATTAACTATAATCAAAACCGGAGATGAGCATAATAAAGATTGAGAAAACCCTTTTTGTGCTTTTCTTTTCAACTTAATTAGATTTTGTGGTTTGACTTTACATGAAAAGATATTCATGAAAAAGACAATTAGCAATCATAATCATTCTAACAAACTTTAATCAACAATATAGTGTGACACTGCTCCATTTCATTTACTACTTCACCTCTCTACCAATCCTACATATACTACACATCTTATCAACTTTTAGCACAATCAACTTCTTACTTTTCCTCAAATATAAATAAATAAATAAATAAATAGGTTCTCCTGTTAATTACCACTTATGGTCACTACTCCCCATCTTTAATTACCACTTCACCTTTTTTTTTCAAACCTTGTTAATTAATTGACCATCAACCTCTTTAATTTCATTAACATTTTCTTCACATCATACTTGAGGATATGTTATTTCGAGAGTTAAAAAGTTCTCCCAAGTCTTTTTGGTGAAAATAAGTTTTCAGAAAATATGAAAGATTATTGTTTATTAAATTCTCAAGATTAGTGTAGCTAGTTATTAAGGAGCCAATATATTTTTATGATGATGGCAAAATAAACATAATGGAAACGAAAAGAGGATATATATAAGAAAATGAAAATATTTGGTAACCAACAAAATTTATCCAAAATTAATCAGAACTTGTTTTATTTAGCATTCATGTAATAATTAATGAATGCTAAATAAAGCAAGTTTTGACTATTTTTTTTGTTTCTCTAACATTATTGATAAGAAAAAAAATTTCAAAGTAACACTATCACATATTAATTCATACATTAATTAGCTTTAAAGAATGAAAGGATTGGGTGGGAGCCAACATTGCAGCAAATATTATTCAACATAAGAAAAATAAAATTCAAACTGAATAAAAAACATACTTTTAGTAAATTTCATAATGAGTTTGTTTAGCAACTTTTTATATTATTGTTGACTAAAATTAACTTTATAGTACCTCTAATTCTTTAAGATTGTGTGTGTTTATAAGTATAGACAATGAAAAAATAGATATAAAAATATAAAATTATATTAGTCAAATAAGATATACACCTAATGAGACGGTGATACTTGGGAGGCGTAACAACGACGATGAAGGAATACAATGGGGAGGAATAAACGTAATCAGAGAGAGTTGGAATACTTTTTCTAGAAGAATGATTTGGGAAGAGAAAACAAGACACCAATGAAACGGTGATATGCGTAATGACGACGATGAAGGAGTGAGGAGGATTAAAGAGAGAGTTGGAATACCTTTTCTAAAACAATGATTTGGGAAGAGAAAATGAAACACCAATAAGACGGTGATGCTTGGGAGAAAATAGTGGAGAAGGTAACTCAGGTTAAAATAAACACCCAATTAAAATATAACACATGAGAAAAGGTAACTTACATATTACTTTAGAGAGGGTAGGATAGCATTTACCTAAATTAGTATATTTTGTACAAAAATATTAGTCAGAGATACAATCTATGTTTTTCTTCCTTCCTTTTATTTTTACTATCAATATTTTATAATTACATTTTCTATCATTTTATTTTTCTTTCTAAGTTTTATGTGAAAAAAAATAAAGATAAACGGAACTTTTTATTATTTATTCTATATTATATTCACTTTGTTATTAAACAAAATAAAAAATATTAAAGTTTATATTTCTGTTATTTGTATTTTATTTCAGTGTCATTTTTTTTTATTTCCAAAACTAAACACAGCCTAATATTTACTCTTAAAGAATTCATATAGCAGTTCTTTTTATATATGTAAAAATAATTGTTTTTATTGAGGGAAAAAAGACTAAGTTGATAATTTTGCAAGAGAGTGTTTGTTTTTATTTGGTTATTTGTATATTCCGTGTAAGAGTGTGGCAGTAACTGTTTTCCCTGCCGACTAATTAGAAAAAATAAGAGAAAGAAAAACCTACAAGTTAAACGACATTGTACTTATTTGCACAGAAACATGCTAGAGCATAGCTCCATTAATTATTAGGTGGTTGATTACCCATTTGAGGCATATATTTACTAATAATAAAATGCTATATTTTTAGCTGAAGCAAGGTTAGCATAGGTAGCTATGTACTAGACAAACATGGTTGGCCGCTACATTATATTCATATATGGAAATTAAATCATTATTAGTATCTTAATAATAAATACAAGAATTTGATTTATTTTCATTATTACTAATTTGATGAGGATTATTTTATTCGGTGATTTAGTTATTATTAACTATTTTTGTAAGCTCTCATATACCCTAGTCTCTAGTTGTATGTGTCTAGATATTTTGTAAGGGCTATCTATCAAAATAACCAATTTGGTTGTTCGATATTTGTTTGTTCAAATGTTGAGAGTTTGAATTTAATTTTGTATATATAATAATTTATTAGTCAATAATAATTTTTTGAATAAAATTTAAATTTATAAAAAATTAGTTTTTGTTCTATCAAATTGAAGAATACTATAAAAAATAAAAAATTGTAAAAATAGTAAATCAATTTAGTTTTCAAGAAATTATATGTTTTAAATTAATCTCTAAAATATATAACAGTAAATCTGAATGATCATTCTATTTAAGATAGAGAAATTTGAGATTTCAAGTGAAATAGAAAAAGTTAATTAAGTACGTAAAACATGAAATTATAACAAGATATAAATAGTAAAATTGTCAAATTTAGTACAAATTTTATAAAATTGATTGATTCATTTAAAATCGTAATATCGAAAGATTTTAAGAATTAAATCGATATTCTAACTATTAAGCTTCTATTAGTTAGATGATGACATACACATTGTATAATAATTTTACAAGATGTCATCATTTAATTAGTGAAATGATCAATTTGATTTATTATTGTATATTTTATTAATCAATTTAAGGGATTTAGGGTTTGTTTGGGCGCCATTATCTTGATAAAAAAAAATATTTTTTTCCAATGAAAAAAGATTTTTTTTAATGTATTTGACAAATTTTTAGTAGTAAAAATAATAGCAGTAGAAAAATAAAAAAAAACATCGTTTTCGAGAAACTGTAATTTACATTTTTTTAAAAGATCTTTTTTCCTTAAAAAAAGATATTTTCATATAATAAATAAACAAAAAAATACTTTTATATTGTTATACCCAAATATAATTAATAAATAAAAAGATCTTTTTACATGAGATATCCAAATATAAAATTACTTTTACTTTTTCATAAAATCTTTCAAAAAAATAATAACTCAAAAATTTTTTTTTTTTAGAAATTCATCCTAACAAGGTCTTAATCTTTCGAAAATCAAATCGATGACTATAATTTTCAAGTATCATTTTGACCCTATTTCGTAATAATAATTAAAAAATAAAAAAATAAAAAAGTGTACGTAGCTATAGCAATTAAACTCTGACTTTTACTATGCAAGTTGCACATATATGGTTAGAATAACGTGGTGAGAATGAGAATGGTAGAAGAAGTCCTTTAAAAAAATTAAATGTGTAGTTATGAGTTATTATATGGACAAAAAGGGAAAGGGACTAAACGCTTTTCCAAAGGGTCCAGTTGTGTGCCATATGATCCATACATGCATGGTGGATGCTTCTTTCTCTGAATTTGGAAAACGATAACTGAGACTCATACGGTTATAATCATGTATACTGCTCAGTGTGTATCAAATCCGCAGAAATCCATGAAAGATGACACTCATTATCATTTTCCTCATTTATGTTTTCTTCTTACCATTCTTTTTAATTCTGGTTCTCATATTGCGCCCCCTAATTCTAACCAAATTAACTGAATTCGTATCACTTTGTAATTATTAAAAAAAAAGTTAGTTATCCATGATTTTTTTCATATTTTACTGATGGATTTTTTTTATTACGACGGATTATATGTTCGTTGGTCGGTAAACACACTATTATTGTTTGATTTGTTCCTACGTAAGCCCAGCAAACTCAGCCCAAACTCACCCAGTAAATAGTGAGTCAAACTGAATCTCTCTAACGAATCAGAGGGATATCTACCCCTCTTAAACCGTAATGTTCGAGAGACCAAAAAAAAACACTGTCAAAACTATTTTATTTAGTATTTATTAATTGTCGCAACAATTAATAAATATTAAATAAAATAAATTAAAACTGTTTTTGAATGATTTTCTTTGATTACCAAACATTTCCGTCTTAAACATTTCCGTCTTAAACGAATCAATCGAGTCGTACAAGGCCAACTCGGGAAGAGAAAGCAAGAAGGCCCTCTCCACTACTTCGATTAGACAACATGCAGGAGATAACTCCCTCAATCTTAAATAATTATTATCCCCTTCAAACAAAGGATGACTACCATTCATCATAGAAATTATCCCTAAGAATGACTCACTCCTCCTACTATCTATTTTATGAATACTCTTATACTTCAATTATTACTTATTTAATTTATATATTCTATTTAAAATTTTTGTTAACTTATTTCTTACTAGAACCTCCATCATCGTCCCAAAAGTGGATAGGAGCATACTCAAAGGCATTTGGATCCCCTCTAAGCTTAGCCAACACTAAATCTATTTCAAATAATTCTCAAAATACTGCTTAATGTAAAACAAGTGTGTGAATTTATCTTTTATGAGAAAATACAGGGAGCTAATGGAGTATTTATACAATGTATACAATAGGAGTATAGGGATGTTCGATTCAGTAAAATATCAGATGTTTATTATCCATAGTATCCGAATGGTTATTCTAGATAGTATGGGTGTATTGTGTTTGAGAAATTAATAGTATTTTACCATAGATGTTCATTGTTTAACTCATATTAAGCCAAATAAATAGTCCATTATACATATTATATAAATACTCTATTAACTCTCTAGCGAGATTCATCTTTCATTAATATTAGGGTAAATTGATTAATATAGTCAGTATTTTTGTTCTTTAACTAAGGGTTTATGACTAAAACACGTGAACGGAAAAAATTCACTGAAAAAGTCCAGCCCCTTAGTGGACGAACTTAATTATTAGATAATTTAGCTACTAGAGAATAAAATTAGTTTGGATTTAATTAGGGTGCGTTTGATTTTAGAATTAGATTTTATCTTTATCAAATTGCATTGTAATATTAATATGGCCGATATAATTTGGCTATACACGTTATAGATCGGTTATCAATAAAAGACATCAAAATAAATATTGAAATGTTCTAATATATTATTATTTTTCATTAAGACAAATTATTCGAAAGTATAACTGATATTTCATCCCAAATATAAAAGGGAGGTAAGACATTTATTTAAAACACAACAACAATACTAAGCTTATTATACATTCACTAACTTGAGCGTCGGAGTACCTTTTGCAGGTACCCACCCATTTTTTCTCCTGCTGCCGAAGTATAACTCATCTCGACAGAAGGCTCCTAGTTATTCACTGACGGATGAGCTATACAGTGGCCCACCTTCACAAAAATAATTGGCGCCCACCGTGGGCCAGAAACAAAATTCCTTTTTTCTTTAGGTACCAAAACCTCCAGATCTACTCATGGCAGACCAACCTCCTCCCACACCATCCGAGCTTCTTTGGATGATAACGGAGCTGCAACAAGCTAATCAGCGCATGGCAGAAGAAAAATAAAGAATGAAAAATCAGATAGCCGAGTTAACCAATGCTCGGATTCAAAATAATGATGATCACAACAAACAAACAGATGATGAGAAAGAAAATTCTGATCCAACGCATGACTCTGAAACTCAACAACCAGAGGGAGACTAACAAAACAATGAAGACGAATTCGACAACGCAGTTGGACCATTCACGGTAGATGTCATGAATTTCAAACTGTCTAGGAATTTTGTGTTACCAATAACTCGACTCCTTATGATGGCACGGGTGATCCGAAGAAACACGTCGAAAAATTTCGCTCTATGATGATAGTAAATGGTGCTTTTAATCCTATCTTATGTCATTATTTTTCTATTTTTTTAGACGGTCCTGCACTTGATTAGTTTTCATCTTTGCCTGCAGATTCTATTTCACGCTTTCAGGAGCTCGCCAAGCTATTTGAAGATCAGTTCGCTGCTTCTTCCATACATTTACATGACTTTGATTATCTGAACACTATCAAGCAAGGACAACATGAAAGCTTAAGGGGGTATGTCACTTGCTTCACCAAAGAAGCAATGAGCATTCCAAACCTCCACCTAGAGGTACACCTACATGATATAAAAAGTGGACTCCGTCCAGAAAAATTTCAAGAGGCTATCACAGTAGCCAAACCCAGAACCTTGGCTGAGTTTTGCAAGAAAATCAAAGATCAAATGGAGATTGAAGAGCTATGCCAAGTTCGGAGATCTGAAAAAAGCTAAACCAATAAGGATGACAACAAAGTTCGGGACAATAAGAAACCCTTCTGGTTAACACCGTGTTACGATTCTTATACCCAATTCAACACCAAAAGGGAGAAAATAATCAAAGAAATACTGAATGCAAAACTAATCAAACCCCCTCGAAAGGCCGAAAACTTCCAAGATTTAAAGAATGTGGACAAGTTAAAGTATTGTGCCTTTCACCGAAAACATGGACATACTACCGATGAGTGTGTCATAGCCAAAGACTTGCTAGAGTGACTAGCTCGGCAAAGACATTTAGAAAAATACATCGGCAGTCACATTCAAAAGCGTACACCACATTCAACCAACTAACTTTCTGTAGGGCAATATTCTCGCGACAAGGACAAAGCAACTCATGCCCAACCCAATCAATCTCGAAGTATCATTAATTGTATATTTGGGGGCTTTGCTGGTGGTGGAACTACAAGCTCGGCTCGTAAGTGTAGCTGCTGAGCTATGCTTGCCGTTGAAGGCGCCCTCAATAGTCCACAACCTCTGTCCAATTTTCCAGAGATGACGTTTCAAACCGTCCGACTTCCATTCAAATGAAATCAATTTAGATGATCCAGTCGTTATCTCCATTCAATTGGGGGATCTAATTATCTGCAAAGTGCTATTAGATCCTAGGAGTAGTGTCAGTATTCTTTTCCACTCCATATTCCAAAAAATGAAGTTGAGTGACAACAGACTGCAACCATCCGTTGGAGACTTAGTAGGTTTTTAGGTGAACGAGTACCTGTCTTGGGATCTGTGTGGTTATAGACCACACTTGGTGAGAATCATCTAACAAAAATTCTAGAAATTCAATACCTTGTGGTTGATTATTTCAGTCCTTATAACTTAATTCTTGGCCGACCTTTCCTGAATAAGTTTGGTGCTATAGTGTCAACAATTCATCTTTGTGTTAAGTTTCATGTGTAGGACAACTTTATTGCAACAATTCACAGTGATCATCGTGAAGCTTGACATTGTTATAATGTCAGTATAAGATTCCCTGTGGCCAACCGAGTTATAGATGTGCAAGTAAACGCCGTCCATAACTTGCTCGAGCTCCCATCATTAACCGAGTTAGACCGAAGAGCTAAGCTTCAAGACCGGCTCACACCAATGGAGAATTTACAAAAATTTTCTTTAACTAACGATCCAAATTAGTTCAGTTTTGTAGGTTTAGCTTTGCAAGAAGCCGAGAAGGAAAAGCTTAGACAATTTCTTCAACAGAACGCCAACCTATTCGATGGGACCCCTGCTGATATTCTCGGCATTGATGTTTCCATAATATCTCACAACCTGGCATTAAACTCATCAGCTAGACCTATAGCACAGAAAAAACACAACTTCGATATGGAGAAACAACAAGCATCCTTGGAGGAAACTAAAAAGCTGATCGATGCCTACTTTATCCGAGAAATCAGGTTCACAACATGGTTAGCCAATATTATTATGTTTAAAAAACACAATAATAAATGGCGCATGTGTGTTGATTTTATTGATTTAAATAAAGCATGCCCAAAGATGCATATCCCTTACCATCTATTGATGCTTTAGTTAATAATTCATCTGGCTTTGGCACTTAAAGTTTTATAGATGCATGTTTTGGTTATAACCAAATCTTGATGCATCCTTCAGATCAAGATAAAATTGTCTTCCTAACTGAATATGATAATTTTTGCTATAAAGTTATACCTTTTAGCCCTAAGAATGCAGGAGCTACTTATCAATGACTTATGGATAAGGTGTTCGCCAAACAAATTGGTCGAAACATAGAAGTCTATGTTGATGACATAGTAGCTAAAACCAAGATTGGCAACTCTCACGTAGACGACATTGTGGAAATCTTCAGCCAAATCAGAAAATACAGTATGTGACTAAACTCCGAAAAATGTGCCTTTGGTGTCCAAGGAAGTAAATTTCTCGATTTTTTTGCTTACAAGCCAAGGTATAGAGGAAAATCTTGACAAATGCCGAGCTGTGTTGGAAATGAAGAGTCCTCAAATAATAAAGGAGGTCCAACGATTAACAGGAAGACTTGCTGCCTTATCAAGATTTTTACCTTGTTTAGCTTCTAAGTCTTCTTGCTTTTTACAAATGCTCAAAAAGAAAAATAATTTTAATTGGGATAATGATTGTGAATCTGCTTTTTCAAACCTCAAAACTATTCTTTCAAAATGTCCAATTTTACAAAAGCTTGAATTTGGGGAGGAACTTTATCTTTATTTATTTATCACTGATTGGGCTATTAATTCTGCTCATGTTACATAAAGGAACAAGGTGCAAAATCCTATTTACTTTGTTAGCAAATCCCTGCAAAACGCAGAGCTTCGTTATTCAAAGATAGAAAAGCTCCCCCTAGCTTTGGTATTCTCAGCTTGACGTCTCTGACCTTATTTTCAGAGCTATATCATTAATGTTCGGACTGACCAACCACTCCGACAAGTGCTAACAAAGCTAGAATTAGCTGGACGACTAATAAAATGGTCTATCAAGCTGTCTGAGTTTGATATCAGATATCATAGCCGAAGATCCATCAAATCACAATATCTTGCGGACTTTGTCGCCGAGTTTATTGCTCCTAATTCCGATTTATCACCCATAGAATGGACACTTTATGTAGATGGTGCCTCTAATGCAC
The DNA here is from genome assembly GCF_003086295.3 of Arachis hypogaea. Taxonomy (NCBI): domain Eukaryota; kingdom Viridiplantae; phylum Streptophyta; class Magnoliopsida; order Fabales; family Fabaceae; genus Arachis; species Arachis hypogaea. Next base: position 108,098,104 of record NC_092045.1, on the reverse strand, counting down.
AAGGGTATGGGGCTGGTATTCTTCTTGAAGATGGTAATGAAATTGTTCTGGAACATTTTCTACGTTTCTCTTTCATGGCAAGCAACAATCAAGCCGAATATGAGGCACTCATTGCTGGCTTAAGGTTAGCAATAGAACTCAACATTCCTGAGATAAAGGTACATTGTAACTCTTTATTAGTAGTACAATAAGTGAATCAATCATTTCAAGTCAAAGACCCTCTTTTAACAAAATATTTAGAAATTGTTAAATCTCTCGTTTCTTCTTTTTCAAAATTTGAAATACATCATATTCCAAAGGAACAAAACTACTGAGCTGACATTTTGTCTCAGCTTGCCACCACGCAATCACACACTTCAAATTTTCTACAATCTACTTTAGCTACACCAAGTATCAATTTAATTGACATTTTAAGCACCACCCAGGATCATGACTAGCGATAGCTCTATATCCAGTATCTAAAAACTGGAAATATTCCATCCGGAATTGATAATTTGAAAAAAATTCAAACGACAAGCTTCCTTCTTTACATTATTAAATAATAACCTATATAGACAAGGTTATACTCGTCCACTATTAAAATTTTTAAATAGGTCGGAGGTAGATCTCACCTTAGTGGAGGCACACGAAGGTATCTGCAGTATGATGAGCGGATAATTTATACGCTTTTTGGCATTGTTTTTAGGTAATTTTTAGTAGGATCTAGCTACTTTTAGGGATGTTTTTATTAGTTTTTATGTAAAATTCACATTTCTGGACTTTACTATGAGTTTGTGTATTTTTCTGCGATTTTAGGTATTTTTTGGCTGAAATTGAGGGACCTGAGCAAAAATCTGATAGAAGGCTGACAAAGAACTGCTGATACTGTTGGATTCTGACCTCCCTGCACTCGAGATGGATTTTTTCGAGCTACAGAACTCCAAATGGCGCGCTCTCAACTGCCTTAAAAAGTAGACATCCAGGGATTTCCAGCAATATATAATGGTCCATACTTTGTTCGAGTTTAGACGACGCAAACTGGCGTTCAACGGCAATTTCATGCTGCATTCTGGAGTAAAACGCCAGAAACACGTCACAAACCAGAGTTAAACGCCAAAAACACGTTACAACTTGGCATTTAACTCCAAGAGAAGCCTCTGCACATGTAAAGCTTAAGCTCAGCCCAAGCACACACCAAAGTAGGCCCCGGAAGTGGATTTCTGCACTTAGACTTATTTCTGTAAACCCTAGTAGCTAGTCTAGTATAAATAGGACATTTTACTATTGTATTAGAGTCTTATCTTTGGTCTCAGTTTTAATCGATTGTTCATCTTAGGAGACTATTGATCACGTTTTGGGGGCTGGCCTCTCGGCCATGCCTGGACCTTTATCACTTATGTATTTTCAACGGTGGAGTTTCTACACACCATAGATTAAGGTGTGGAGCTCTGCTGTACCTCGAGTATTAATGCAATTACTACTATTTTCTATTCAATTCAGCTTATTCTTATTCTAAGATATTCGTTGCACTTCAACATGATGAATGTGATGATCCGTGACACTCGTCATCATTCTCACCTATGAACGCATGCCTGACAACCACTTCTGTTCTACCTTAGATCGAGGGCATATCTCTTGGATTTCTTAATCAGAATCTTCATGGTATAAGCTAGAATTATTGGCAGCATTCTTGAGAATCCAGAAAGTCTAAACCTTGTCTGTGGTATTTCGAGTAGGATTCAAGGATTGAATGACTGTGACGAGTTTCAAACTCGCGAGTGTTGGGCGTAGTGACAGACGCAAAAGGATCAATGGATCCTATTCCGACATGATCGAGAACCGATAGATGATTAGTCGTGCTGTGACAGAGCATTTGGACCATTTTCACTGAGAGGATGGGAAGTAGCCATTGAGAACGGTGACGCCCTACATACAGCTTGCCATAGAAAGGAGTAAGAATTATTGGAGGAAGGCAGTAGGAAAGCAGAGATTCAGAAGGGACAAAGCATCTCCATACACTTATCTGAAATTCCCACCAATGAATTATATAAGTATCTCTATCTTTCTTTTCTGTTTATTTATCCCTATTTTTGAAAACCTTTATAACCATTTGAATCCGCCTAACTGAGATTTACAAGATGACCATAGCTTGCTTCATACCAACAATCTCTGTGGGATCGACCCTTACTCACGTAAGGTATTACTTGGACGACCCAGTGCACTTGCTGGTTAGTTGTGCGAAGTTGTGACAAAGTGTGATTCATGTTTGAGAGCTCCAAGTATTTGGCGCTATTGTTGATGATCACAATTTCGTGCACCACAGTACACACGTAGGAGCTCGGAGTCTATCTTCAAAAATTTTTCATGCCGGCTTTTTTTGGCTGAACTTACATAATAATTGTAATCAAAAGGTAAAAATTTGCACAAATTGCCAAAAATATGCTCCCATAGTTCATGTCCCAGCCGAGCTATTGCACAACTGTGAAGTAAGTTGGCCCTTTTATCAATGGAGAATCAATATTTTCGCTCCATTCTCCATTGTACCAGGTCAGGTAAAATTTAGTTGTAGCTATTGACTATTTCTCTAAACGGATTGAGGCACAACCATTAGCCAATATCACATCCCAACAAATGATGTCTTTCGTTTAGAAGCATGTTATATGCAGATTTGGTATACTACAATATGTTATCATTGGCAATGGTTGCCAGTTTGTCGATCATAACTTTACATCTTGTTTACAAAATTTAAAGATCTGCCAACATTTCTCTTCAGTTGAAAATCCACAAACTAATGGATTAGCTAAAGTAGCAAATAAAATCGTCTTACATGCCTTAAGAAAGAAATTGGATGATGCTAAAGGGCTTTGGGTCGAGTTAATCCTAGAAATTCTTTGAGGATACAACACAACTATACATTCTGCCACCAAGAAAATCCCATTCCGCTTAGTATATGGATCATATCTTATGATTCCTTTGGGGATCTCTCAATCCTCATTGCATACACAAATAACAGATCAACATGAAGCTCGACAGCTAGATCTGGATTCCATAGAAGAAATCCGAGATATAGCCACTCTTCACCACTGAGCAATGCAACACAACATAGCCCAGTGATACAATCAAAAGGTCCATCCTCACTCATTTCAAGTTAACAACCTGGTGCTCAGAAAAACCGAGCAAGCCAGACGATCTTCATCTCATGGACAACTTGCAGCCAAATGGGAAGGCCCATTCCGAGTTGATGAAGTCTTAGGAAATTGAGCATACAAAATCCAATCTCTAGATGGTACAATTTTACCTAATACTTAGAATATCTCCTCTTTAAAACAATATTACAGCTAAAAGACAGGAACATGCTTGTACTCTTTTTTCAACTTACAAGATTTTTTCCAAAAAAGATTTTACTTGGAGAGGTTTTAATGAGACATGCCTACCTGCACCTTTGAAAACAAGGGTCAAATAACAATCTATTATGTTTACGAAAGCCGACTTATTGATTAATTGTTTTCGTTTCAAACGACTTTGTTAATCTGACTTATGACTATCAAACGCAAATTATAACTAGTATGTAATTCACATACAACTAATTCCTTCAATCAAATGCTCAATAAACATCACAACTTTACCCATTTGTAGTAACCTTTTTAGGAATGTATCTAAAATAAAATTTTTATCATATCAAATTACCAATATGACACCTATCAATCATAACATGGTCACAAAAATTGATGTGATTATCTTTAAAGATTATACAAATTCATCAAAAAGAACTATACTGAACTATTGGCAAACTCAATCAAACTTCAAAAAATTTCATTTACAATCTCATTAGTCATTCTAAATGACAATGACACCACAAATATATCTAATCATCAAATATTATCTATCAATAATGCAAATATATATCACAAGATCGATTATTAATAGTTTTTACATCTCATACGACAAATCATTGTCTTCAGAATAACAAAAGCAAAACAATTAACTATTACATAAAGCCAAGAAAACTTGGCATCAGTCAAAGATCAAAATAATCACAAGTTCCATACAAAACACTACAAAATATATGAACACAAACTTAAAATCAATCTGTCAGGTTTTCATCCTCTTCTTCGGCAACCTCATCATCATCTACTAGATTTTTTTCACAGACAACTTTACCCGGATCCATTTGGGACAAATCTTGGTCAGGAACAAAAAACTTGGTCTGCATCACCTCCCATTCAAATCCATCAACATAGGCATCCAAAATTTCAATTTGCCTATTGTTCTCCAAATTTTTAAGTTTCACAGTAACTTCAATCATTTGATTTTTCATATTAGAAAGATCATTTTTTTTTTCTTCAACAACTGTATTTCCTTATCATAACTGTCCTTCACCGACTTCAATCCCTCCTCTTTTTCAGGAAACTTCTTTTTTATATCAGCTACGAAACTATTCTTCAAATCTAAATCTTCTTTCAAACTAGTCAATTCATCAGTCTTTTTTTTTTCTAAAAGCTTCTTATGCTTCACCTCCCGACTCCGACCAATGCTCGCTAACCGGAATCCGAGCACTTATACCAGACAATAGAAAGTTATATTATATAACTAGAACTTTATTTTTTCATTATATACAAGTACTAAAGACGTACCTGTAAATGTTGATCAATAACCACTTCTCCGACCCCATTCACTAAGGTCATATCGGATGATGATTGAAACGACTCATCGGCAATAACCATGAAAGGAAAATTTTTGTCCCACACCAAGAATCCATCTCCACCCTCGACAAAGCCGTGCAATTATTCTTGATTACTCATAAAGGTGGCTAGCTCCCCCAAAGGAATCTCTTTTGCTTTTTCCATGAAGTCGTTAGACACGTCTACATCAATAAGGTTGGACTTTCTCTTTTTAAAGATGATCTTCTTTATTTCTCCTTTGAGTTGGTCGAGTAACCTCCCCTTCTCCATCCCTTTTGCCAGGGTTCGATGACGAACCCTCCTTTTCCGCATTTTTTTTGTCTTGAAACGAGTTTTTAAGTTTGCAGTCGAAACCCCCGGATATTTTCCACCTATATAAAAAATAGAACATATATAGTTAGTCATATAAAACAGTCATAACATCTTCAGACCTTATATACAAAACTTACCAAGATAGTTCACCACGGACATTTATTATCTTCCCATGGAAGTAAGTCAAAAACAGAAACCAAATTTTCTCTATCAATATGCTCAACCAAATAATCAATTATACACTCGTTTTTTGCACTACTCACTTCTGAACCCAGAATATGCTGAGGTTAGGAACACCAATAAAGAAGAAATTTCTCACCGAGATGTTCATCCAGATAAAAGAAAAATCCTCGTCTACCGATTTTACTTTCAAAAATATTTTTTTTGAAATCTTTGAAAGAAGGCTTATACAATTTGAAAACAGAAAAATCAGAAGTGCTGTTCAGATTTATCCAAATTCCTTTCCATACCCCTTTAGCCTGAAACATGGAAAAGAACAACTCTAATAAAGTTTTACCTCTAAAAGCTCTATTAAAATTTTAAAACACCTCTAAAAAGTCCAACCATTTGGGCGCAGTTGGGAAGGTGCATAGTTCAACTGTTTTAAAACATCACATTCAAAAGAAGTGAATGAAAGTTTAACATGGAGTTATTCCAACACACAGCTATGCATGAAAAAAAATACTCGAAGTCTTTTTGTCTATGAAACACACGCTCAACCCTAGTACATGGCGACAATTCAATCCGAACCCCCTGAACCTACCCTAACAATTTTTTTATATCTCTATCTCACCAACACTACCCTTATCCACAAAAAGAGACCCGCAGATTTTTACATCCTCATTGACCCATTTATACGAGTCATCATCATCATCTTTTGCCACTTCCTTTCTCTTTTTTTACCCATCGTTTTCAAAAAACAAAGAGAAAAAGACAAGAGGATGAAGATCAAATTGAAAAAGAAAGAAATTAACCTCTTTTATTCATGTTTTACTCTCTTTCCAAAAACGTTTTAACAAAAGTGAACTTCTATTTATGAAACCTTTAGCATTCCAAAATAAATATGCCACATTTAATATAGTCACTTCAGTTCCATCCAATCCATCATGACCGTTGTTTCTTCCAAAATCAACGGCACTAATTGCATTGGAAACTAGAACGGTAATTCAATTCTGATTTAATGACACGACTTTTTCATTTTCTTGTATTTTTTTCAAAAAAAAAATATATCTATTTTCTCATTTCCCATTTATGTTTATTTTCAAAAAATTTGTTGAATTGGTGGTTCCATATCTATAAATCAAAACGTCGAGTTATAACTCATCAATAAAAGTTCAACCTATTTCATCAAAATATCGCCAAGTTTAATTTGGAGATATGATATGGCTATTATAACTCGGTGACACGTTATAATTCGACTATATACGTTATAAATTGGTTATCAATAACAGACATCAAAACAAATATCCTCCCGTATATCATTATTCTCCATTAAAAAAAATTACTCGAAAATATAATTATTAATACTTCATCCCAAATATAAAAAGGAGGTAAGACATTTATTTAAAACACAACAACAATACAGAATTTATATTATTTATTAACTTGAGCGTTGGAATATCTTTTGCATGTATCCACTCTCTTGTTCTCTTGCTGTCGAAGTATATATAACTCATTTCGACGGAAAATTTCTAATTATTCACCGACAGACGAGTTATATAGCGGCTCACCTACAATTAGTTAATTATCATTATAATTGTTTATAGTTAAAGTTATAACCATTTTATCTATATATATAATAAATTTAATTTTAGCGTAAGTTATATTTGAATATAACCAATTTTTTTATGGAGAGACTCCAATGCCGCTCAATGTTGGTGTATCTTACGAAAAACTAATCTATTATATCACTTCAAATACGTATGAGTGTAGTGTAAGCCTAATAAAAATTTTATTTGACCATAAATTATCTCATTAAACACTCCTCTTTATATATGTCCATCACATAAATGTTTAAAAAAGTTAGCTAATATTCCTATATATTCACCTTTATCAATATTTGAGACCAAAATTTCATTGTATACATGATATAAACATACCTTTTTATTATTAAAAAAATATTTTTAACAGTTATTTATTTTATTTTTAACAAAAATAAAAATAGTTATTAATATACCAGCAATTAAATGATAGTCATCTTATATTTTGTTGTTAAAACATTTTAACAACAATTATAATATTATCTATAAATTTTTTTAATGATTACAAAAAATATAATTATTTTTAAAAAATATAAATTAAATAAAATATATAATAATTATTATGTTATTATCACTAAAAATTTATAGTTAAAAGTGATTTTTATGATAGTGTTTATAACATCTTGTTTGATGAAGGGCAATAATCATTCTTAAATGGAACGAAAAAAAGAAAAGAAAAGAAATAAAGATTCAAAGAGTCGAACCCGGATTAACACCCTAGGAGGCCAACATGTTCACAACTAAACCAAAGCTTCACGTACGAAGACTATTAGATAAAAATAAAATGACATATTATAACGGAAAATACCATTATTAATTATATCTACTCTATATCATAGAGGCTGACCAGGCTACATGAAATCTGTTATAACGTGGTCCAAACACTAATTTATAGTTTATAGTTCATAGAGCATAGGGAAATTAATAAGCACTATGTAAGGTTGGTGGCTGAGAAGCTAGGAGCTAATAAAGATTTTGTAGCCACTGATTCAATGATACTAATAAAGATTCGAATTTATGATGTTCTTGACTTCTTCAACCCACTTGAGAGTAAACTCCATACCCTTCTTCGTTTACCAAGTGGCAAGTGATTCAAAATACTGTATGAATGATAGAAATCAATTCCACTAAATTATTTAGTTTGGATTGGAAGTATAATACCTATCATTTATTAATTTTATGACCACTCACTCGTATAAATGATACTATCATCTTTTTAGTTCTTAAACTTACTAATAATATATTTACAAAGTAAAAAAAAATTAATAATTCAATACATTTTCATTTATATAGAGAGATGATTAATGTATATGAGTTTAAGTCTATAAATAAAGTTTTATCATAAAATAATAATTTTTATGCAACTAAGTATTAATTGTAATATTTTATAAAACTGATAAAAACTTGACTAGTTATACAGAGGTGATGAATAAAACTTGTCATATAGATGCTTCATGTATAATTCTTCTTTTATTTGTTTTATTAAAAATCAACTTGACTTGTAGCTTCTAATTTTATCTAGGAGATAAAATTTAACTAATAATTTTTGTAACTTTTAATTTCATGATAATTCTAATACGATGTAAGTTGACTTAATTTTTACTAACATGAATTTATACGTATTGAAAATTTGAAAGAATTTAATGTATATATTTTTATATTTAATTAGTTTTTATATTTGTTATTTAAAAATAATATTTTTTTCTATATATATATAAATATAATTAGATATTAGTATAAAAAAATTATATTGATAGTTATAAAATTAACTCCAATTTATTTTAAAAAAATAATTGAATTTTGATTCTAACTTTTAATCACAGTATTAGTATTTTTTCTAAATTATATATAATAAATATTTGAAGAAAAAGAAGTAAAAAATATAGATTAGAAAGATAAGCAGTAAAAATTTAAAACAAATCAAAAAATATGTATATAACAATATTTTTTATTTAAATTATATTATGTTGTTAATTTTATTTTTTGTAGAACAGAAAGGTAGAAAAAAAATAAAGAATAAGAGAAAAGAGAGAAAGATAAAGAAGAAGAATGAGAGACGGAGTTTGTTAATTTTGAAAGTTAAGAGTATAATAAAAAATATCTGGTGACACATTTTGATTTGTCAAATTATAAATTATATATAGAGTGAGAATAATAGAGGGAAATAGAAAAAAAAAAGAGAGAGGTAGATAAGAGAATATAAGAAGAAGGTTTACTAATTTTGGAGGGAAATATTTTTTCTAAATTTTAATAAAAGAGTGTCATGTGACACATTTTAATTATTAAATTAGTTAGTATTTAGTAATATATAAATATAATATATAATATAGTTATATTTCAATTTTAATATTTTTATTTTAATTTAATTTGATTGCAATTAGCAAAATACCATATTGTAGATTTTGATTCTCAAATTTATAATTAGTCATTGATAATGATATATAAGAGAGATAGAGTGAGTGAAAGAATGAGAAAGAGATAAAAAGAGGAAGGAAAAACTCTTTAATTTTAAAGAAAAAAATTGATTTTAATTATAATAAAAAGTATCATATAGCATATTTTGATTATAAAATTAGTAATATATAATAGATTTAGTTTGCTAATATTATTTATAAAATGTGATATAAGTAAGAATCAAGTTAAATTATTATATAATTTATAAATTAAAAAATAATAAACAATTTAAAATAAATAAATTAATTAACAATTATTTTAGAAATTAATGTTTGTTGGCTAAAAATATAAAAAATAAATATAAAGTGATTTAGATAAATTAATTACATAATTTAAAATTGATTAGTCATACGATTAACATTGAATTGTATATTAATTAAGATATTTACTAAATAAATATTAGTTGAAATCTTCATCTATTCACTCTTAAAAGAAACTTGTACGACGCTATAAGATGAGTTCAGCTCTCAAAGTTAAGTATGCTGAACGTCTTAGAGTGAATTTAGAGAGAGGAGAGTGTTAGAATATAATTAGCATTAATTAGAATTATTTAGTATATTTGAATATTTATTATGGAAGATTATGTTTTTATTATTACGATTCTCTGAGTACCTATAAATATTCAGATATACTAAACAATTCTAATTGATTCTAATTATATTCTAATATATACTAAATAATTCTAATTGATCCTAATTATATTCTAACAGAGAGAAAGAAGAATGGGATTAAAAGTATGTGTGTATTGAATTGAAACAAAAAACTATTACTGTACATATAGGTATTGATATTTATAGACACAGCTGCACTTAGGGGTATTTATGGATCGAATTCGATTCGCATTTTCATACTATTTATCCAAATCCGATTCGAAAATTGAGGATATGAATTCGATCTGTAAGGCTATAGGATCGGATCGGATCATATCTACACACTAATCGGATCGGATTACGGATTTTGTGTTGGTATTCGCATATCTGCGTATCCGCAAAAATAAAGAAATAAATAAGTAAATATTCTTTTTATGTTTTATTTCAACTAATAATTATCATATATATTGTATTATTTTAATTTATTATTTAAGAAAAATGTGTTTAATATTATTTTAATAGTAAACATATTTTAAAAAATAGAAAAAATAAATTTTATTGATATTTTTTAATAAAAATAAGCTTTTAAAAATATTTTTGAGTTTTGCGGATATATCCGATATCCGATCCGATCCACAAATGTGTGGATCGGATCAGATCGGATCCAAGCTTAAAAACTACAGATATTGGATCCGATGATTTTAGTACGGATCGGATTGAAATTTTGGCCATATTCGATCCGATCCGATCCGCATTCACCCTTAGCTAAACCTTCTAGCAACTAACTTGATCTATGAAAGCTGGCAACTAACTGTAACTAACTAAATAACTGAGCACTGGCCTAGAAGCTTCTGCTGAGTCAGTAGGGGCCCACTAACTCTAACAGAAAAACTGAATCATAGCCTACTAGACTAACCAACTAACTGAACAATGCTAACATCATCTCCAAGCAGCAGAGCAGGCAGCAAAGCAAGCTCTTTGCTCAACCTCTAACATCATCTCTAATTTCCTTTTCTTGCAGCTTCCTTTTGTCTGACAACATCATCTCTAACTTCCACTTTCTGATGAACACTTGCAACTTGTTTTGGTCACTGACATTGAACTTGCATCTGAAGTGTAGGAAGGCTTTAGATGAAACAGCCTTTGTGAATACATTAGCTATTTACACAGCTCTTGGGATATGACTCACTCTGATTTCTTTTTCATGTATGATCTCTAACAAAATAGAGATCTATTTCAAAATGTTTAGATTTGGAATGCAAGATGGGATTTGCTGCTAATAACACAACACTTAAATTGCCACAATATAGCATTGCTGCCTCAGGAATAGGGAGTTTTATCTCAACCATCAAGTTTCTTATCCAAATCAATTCTGCTATTGTATCTGCCATGCTTCTGTACTCAGCCTCATTACTTGATTTAGCCACAACTGTCTGTTTCTTCGATGCCCAAGAAACCAGGTTAGAGCCAAGAAATACATAGTATCCACTAGTTAATTTTTGATCTTCTGGATCACCAGCCCAGTCAGAGTCACTGTATGCAGTGATCCTCATAGCAGTATCCCTCTTTATATGGAGACCATCACTTGCAGTTCCATTTAAATACCTCAGCACATGTTTCACCATTTTCTAGTGTGAATCTCGAAGGGATTGAACAAATTAAGCAAGTTTATTGACAGCATAGCAGATTTCAGGCCTGGTAATAGTCAAGTACTGCAGATTACCTATGACAGATCGGTAGAGACTTGGGTCATTGAAGCTTGACCCTCCAAGAGCTGTGATTTTGGTTGTAGAGGAAAGAGGCGTGTAGCAGCCTTTGCACCCTACCATGCTAGCCTTCTTCATTAATTCTTTAATGTATTTTTGCTGTGTGAATACTAGACCTGCATCTTTAGTCTTGGTGACTTGAATTCCAAGAAAGTAATGCTAATTTCTCAAGTCTTTTAGAGCAAACTTCGAATTTAGCTGCTGAATGACTTCCTTGACCAAACTGGCTAACTCACCTATTACAATTATGTCATCTACATACACAAGAATATAAATTTTTAGATTGTTGCTATCACAAACAAACATTGCTGTCTAACTTGGTTGCTGCCAAGGTCTTTTAACCCACATGCCAGCTTATGGTACCACTCCCTAGGAGCCTGCTTAAATCCATAGAGAGATTTAGTTAATTTGCACACCAATGATAGATCCCCTTGCTCATATTCTTGGGGCTATCTCATGTACACTTCTTCAGTGAGGTCTCCATGCAAGAAGGCATTGTTCACGTCCAATTGCCTAATTGTCCAGGACCTTGACAAGGCAACTGAGAGCAGCAGTCTTATTGAGGTAGGCTTGACTACTGGGCTGTAGGTTTCTGTGAAGTCAGAGCCTGTCTTTTGAGCAAAGCCTTGAGCAACCAACCTGACCTTGTACTTCTGCAGAGAGCCGTCTGCATTGTACTTGATTTGAAAAACCCACTTGCTTCCAACTACATCTTTATTAGGAGGAAGTTTCACCAGATTCCATGTATTGTTCTTGATCAAAGCCTCATATTTTGTGTCCATTGCTACCTTCCATTCAGGGACCTTGAGTGCTTGCTTAACACTTCTTGATTCTACACTTGACAAGAAGAGCTTAGGCTTAACTATTCTAGCTTTGCCTCTGGTTACCATTGGGTGAAGGTTTCGGGTAGGTACTGGTTGTACAGGTTGAGGGTCAGTAATAGGTAAGACAATCTCAATGTCATTGATGGGGATAGGAATTGGGGCTGAGGAGAGTGCTATAGGGGCTTGCTGACTGACTTGAGGGTTACTTGACTGCAGGGTATTAATATTGTTACTTGTTGTAGGCTCTTGGCTATTTGAAGGGTTGGATCTGGTTTGAGGCAGATTATTGACAGGGTTAAGGTTTGAGAGTTTTGGGATTGTTGGGTTGAATTTTGAAGTTCTGAGGCTGCTGGTTGATTGCTTTTGGAAGATTGTTTGTAAGGAAACTAGTCTTCAAAAAACACTACATTTGGTGAGATAATAACCTTTCCTTACTGGGTGAGACACTTGTAACCTTTGTGTGAAGTTCCATAGCCAATGAATGTACAAGGGGAGGATCTGAACTCCAGTTTGTGCTTATTATAAGGCCTTTGGTGTGGGAAACACAAACAGCCAAACACTTTAAGATTTTCATACGAGGGTGGCTTTCCAAACAACTTTTCAGCTGGGGATAAACCATTCAGAACAGGTGTTGGTAGTATATTGATGAGCTTGACAGCAGTAGTGAAAGCTTCCCCCCAAAACTTTATAGGCAATGATGTTGCTGCCAGCAGAGTGAGTCCCATTTCTACCACATGCATGTGCTTCTTTTTAGCTGAGCCATTTTGTTGGTGAACATAAGGACAGGAGAACCTATGCACCACTCCTTTATCCAGCAAACTTTTCGATAAGCTAATATACTCAGCAGCATTGTCACTTTGTAGTGACTTTAGTTTAGTGTTAAGTTGTAATTCAACCATTTGTTGAAAATTATTAAAAACTTTTTTTAACTGAGCTCTAGACTTGATTAGGTACAGCCAGGTAAATTTCGAAAAAGCATCAATAAAATTTACAAAATACCAGTTTCCATTTCTATCTGGAGGGGAGCAGGCCCCCAAATATCCAATACACAAGTTGCAAAGGATGTGTGTACATTGTTTGTGAAGAGGGAAAAGGCAATTGGTATGGTTTTCCTGTACAACAAGCTGAGCAACTTATCTTTTTGGGTGAGACAAGGATTTTGCAGGTTTTTAATGCTTTTGAGAGTACATTATGGTTTGGATGGCCTAATCTAGCATGCCAAAGTAAAGACTCATCCTTATTTCTTACTACAGATACATAAGCAGTTGGTGTTTGTGTGTTGTGAAATTAGCAAACTTATAGAGGACTCTCTCTACTGTGCCTTGAAGCACAATCTCCTTTGTGTCTTTAGTCTTTATACAGCACCTATCATCATGGAATTCAAAGAAAATCTTATTGTCACAGCATAATTGGTGGACACTCATCAAATTCTTAGTAATTTCAGGAACACACAGCAATTTCCTCATATGCAACAACCTGGAGCTCAGATTTGTTTTAAAACATGAACTTCCAACAAATGAGATTCGCAAAACTGTTCCATTGCCAATCACAACTTGCTCTTTGCCACAATATTCTTTTTGAGTAATACCCCAAATAGGTCCCCAAGGAATTCACGTTTAGACAGATTTGTCCCCAACGAAATTTAACTAAAATTTTGTCCCTAACCTTCTTAGCTACACACTAGATACGTCCCCACACCAGGTTCAGCCGGTCAAGTCTAAGGTTAACGTTCTATGTGGAGGTAATATGGCTGATGTGTCGGGTTAAGAGTGACGCGTCACGTCGAGGACACTTTGGTCCCTGTGCTTGCAGGACAATATGACGTCATTTTGGAGGGCAGTGCAACCAAACGACGCTGTTTTATTTGGGGGGCCAATTTGATATACAAGTCTCTTCATATTCAATTGTTTGTGAAATTACTCCATACCCCAATAGCTCTGCTAGGTTTTACGAAGAAAACCCTTCCATACCTTCATCAACCTCCATCAACATTGTGCATACTCATTACTCTGTTCATACTCGTTGGTGACATTGATCGTGAAAGTGGTTGTGAAGTCAGTTGGTTCAACACCCAACTCATC